>NC_061471.1:10639901-10959852 GCF_022581195.2 Helicoverpa zea
CTTTTCCATGTTTATTTTTTATTAAATAATGTTATTCGTAGCACATTGCTAGATTAAGCGGTAGTTTTTTTTGAAGTCATAAAAAATACATGCGTGTATGTACGTGTAACACACACTAGTGCTTTATCTTATTGCGTATTTGTAAACACAGATTTCAACATAATTACTGAACAAATAAATCTTTCATGCTCGCATCATTTATCCGAGCATACATATTTCAATCAGCGATGGCCAAATGATAAACACTGATGAGATGTGTATTTTCCTTTACTGTGAGAATGTAAACACAGATCCATTTCAATGAGAGATTTTGTCCAACTGTACTTCCTGTTGTTTTTCTTTTTTTCTTATTTTGCACTTACTAATCAATCTTCAGGTGAAGAAGGTAATAAATGTCAATTTAAAAGTGAGCTGATGACTTGCAGTGAACTGGAATACATATGAAAATACCAATCCTGTCTGCCTGTCGCGCATCCAGTCCACAACCGAATCGGTCTATAGTGTGAAGAGGAACTACTACTACTTTTTTACCCGGATTGTACAATTAGTTTATTGAGAATTATATATTTTTTTGTTAATTTTTAACATATTTACGAATAATGATTAATATACATCAAGCAACCTACTTTTTTGACATTAATTTTCACTAAGCAAACCACTATTTTTTTATATTTTAATTATACTACATTAATATTCGAATTCTCGCTGATCTAATGGCCCCAGATAATCCCCATTCGTGAATTTCGTCCCATAACTCCATGGTCGGGTGTAATCTCCGAGCGGTGAATCTTAAAGCCTGCTGTGATTGGATCGCCGACGTTTTTATCACATTTACCGAATACCCCATGGATGGAAATTTATGTGGGAGCCAGGATAATGTATGGAAGTTCCTATTATTTCGACTTTTGCTTGTAATTATTTGGGGAATTGATTGGGACGGCCGTGTTTTGGAGCGCGCTTACCGCTGTACACCCACCTACATGGTGGGTGTTACAGGCAGATTTTGCACATTTACGATTTGGTTATTTGTAACTTTTGTAAGTTTTCTTAATATTATATTCCGCGATAAGTGTAAAAGTTGAATTTGTTTTACTGCGTACAATTTGGAGAAAAAAAAAAAACAGATACTTTTATGCGGTCGATGTATGCGTAGGTGTCAAGAAATGTAGTATGAAAAGAATGTGTATGTGTATTTAGAAAAGTAGTGGTTGATAAGATGATTGAAATGGGAGAAATGAATGAAAAGAATGTGAATGAATGCTGGAATGAAATGGCGACATGTATAAGGAAAGCGGCAAGAAGCATTCTAGGAGAATCAAAAGGGAATGGTGTGTTAGAGAAGGAAACTTGGTGGTGGGTGGAAGAAGTGCAGAGTGTATTAAAGGAAAAGAAGATGAAATTCAAAGAATGGCAGCGGACGGAAGACAATGATGATAGTGAAAAAGCACAAAAAAAGGCTGAATATGATGAATGTAAGAAGAAAGCAAAGAAGATTGTGGCTGTTTCAAGGGCAAAAGCGCACGAGAAGATGTATGACTCCCTAGATAGCCCAGCTGGTCGGGCTGGAGAAAATGACAAGAGATGTATGCCAGATAAGGTGTGTAAAGAATGGAGACGGAACGGTCCTTTCGAATGATGTGGAGATTAAAGGTAGGTGGAAGGAATATTTTGAAAGACTGATGAATGAAGAAAATGAGTGGAGCGGTGTGCTCCATCATAAAGCGGTGAACGAGGGCCTTGTAAGAAATGTATGTGAGGATGAGGTCAGATTAGCAGTGAATGGAATGAAAAATGGAAAAGCGATAGGACCAGATGGAATACCAGTGGAAGTGTGGAAATTATTAAAGATGGATGGATGGAAATGGCTGGCTTTATTCTTCAATAAATTGTTGCAAGAGGAAACTATACCAGACGAGTGGTGCAATAGTTTCCTGGTGCCCATTTTTAAGAACAAGGGTGATGTGTTGAATTGCAACAACTATAGAGGAATAAAGCTAATGTCACATAGTATGAAAGTGTGGGAGAAAGTTATTGAAAGGAGGCTGAGAGAAGAGAGTGATATCGCACGAAATCAATTCGGTTTTATGCCTGGTCGGAGTACAACGGACGCTATATTCTGTATTCGCCAATTGTGCGAAAAGTACAGGGGTGCACACAAAAACTTGCATATGGTGTTCGTTGACCTCGAGAAGGCATATGACCGGGTGCCTCGTGAGGTTTTGTGGTGGGCCCTTGAGGAGAAAGGTATACCAGGGAAGTATGTGCAGTTGATCCGAGCGATGTACGGCAGATGCCGTACAGAAGTCCGGTCCGCAGCGGCCACTACCGCCAGCTTCAGTGTAGGTGTTGGCTTACATCAGGGGTCGGCCCTCAGCCCGTATCTCTTCCTGCTTGTAATGGACGCGCTTACGGCAGATATACGGGAGGAGGCACCCTGGTGTATGCTTTTCGCCGATGACATTGTTCTGGTGGGGGAGAGTGGGCCAGAGGTCCAGAGTAGATTGGAGGCATGGCGGCTGAGACTGGAGACAGTGGGTTTAAAGGTGAGCAGGAGTAAAACCGAATACCTTCATTGTGATTTTGGCGGTATTTCGGGACCCATGACCATAACCCTAGCCGGCATGCCCCTACCAGTTTGCTTCGACTTCCGGTACCTTGGTTCACTCGTCCAAAGTGACGGTGAGGTGAACAGGGACGTTACGCATCGGATCAATACTGGATGGATGAAGTGGCGACAGGTAACTAGCGCTATTTGTGACCCGCGGATGCCCCTCAAACTGAAGGGCAAAATTTACAAATCCGTCATTAGACCTGTCGTCCTGTATGGATCGGAGTGTTGGGCATTGAAAAAGAGGGACGAGAAGAGAGTGCATGTAACAGAAATGAGAATGCTGAGATGGATGTGTGGTGTTACAAGAATGGATAAAGTGAGGAATGATTACATTAGAGGAAGTCTGAAAGTAGCGCCAGTTACAGAAAAGATGAGAAGTAGAAGATTGTCGTGGTATGGACATGTAATGAGGAGGGATGATACGCATGCAACAAAGTGTGTGCTAAGTATGAATGTAGATGGATGGAGAGGAAGAGGAAGACCTAAGAAAAGATGGATGGATTGCCTGAAAGATGATATGAATAGGAAGGGAGTGAGTGTCAGTATGACGAATGACAGGGGAAAATGGAAGAAAATGACATATTGCGCCGACCCCAAGTAATATTTGGGAACAGGGCAGGAGAAAGAAGTATGCGTAGGTGTCAAACACCGTAATAAAGAAATCAAACCAAACAGCATAAATAAAGCATTAATCTTTTATCAAACCAAAAAACTTTCCATCTCTTAATTAAGATCATACAAAGTGTCAAATAATATAAAATATTTGTACGCATTCCGAATAAAATTGCAATAATATTGATTAGTTTTTCGAGAAAATACTGATGAATTAACAGCGCGCGCCATATTTTATTTTTTCGTAATATTTTTACTTTTATTTCTGCGGAATAATGGGCCATTTGGACTGCCGACGTTATATCAATCAATCGGCTTAATTTTTATGAGTAAAATCTCTGAATTTATGGCCCTACTTATATTGAGAAGACGGTAAGATTTACAATAGGTATTTATTTTGAATAAATTATTGGTACTGTTACAAACTATGCTTTTGTGAACGTTTAGCTTTATTGGCACGCTAATTGCTGAATGATGTTCGTTTGTTATTTTTTTATTGTTTTATACGAGTGCTCCAGTTTTTTGTAGTTACGTAAGCTTTTTGAATTAATGTTATAAATAGTGTTTTCTACAAAAAAAAAAACTGTATTTTTAGTTATATTAACACATTTTACAATCTGACTGAAAAAATCCTTAAAAATGCTCGTTATTATTCTAGGTATAGGTACATAATATGTAGATATTTTTCAATGATCACCATCAAAAAAACCTTATAATCTAAAGAACAAACACTTCTCCAATTCAAAAAGTAGACTATAAATATGCTTCAAGCCCCAAACTTTATCCCTCTAAAAGAGCTTTAGACCCCAACTCCCTAAAACACATAAAACCGGTCTAAAACTCGGTTTAACCCGTATATACATACATACATATATATATAGTTAAATGTCTGTAACATTAGAATTTCACAATCGTTTGCGAATCACTAATGAAGTGACTGTCGGCTGTCGGTTTATCCGTCAACGTTGATGACAAACGTGTTTCGATGTTAGGGATATTTTAAAATGGGTGAATATATGCTTCGATATCTAACCATTTTTATCTGTGAGTATGTAGTATCTTTGCTATTATTAACGGATTCTGATAACAGTATATAGTTAATAGAATACACAATAGAATTACACATTTTCGAAGATATAAAATTTTCTAACCAGGTTTATAGTTCTGTGTTGTTGTATTAGGAGTTATTACTGGTATTGGACCAATTAGCTTGCCTCAAACAACAAACTTAAAAATGACAACCAGCTCTCCAATTCGCTGTATCCAGAAGGTACACATATCTATCAATTTATTTTATTATATATATTTTATTAATTTATTAGATAACTCTAACCAACTGAAGGCGACAAACCTACTAGACTCCTACTAACTAAAAGACAGAATTCTACAGAAAACACATTCGAATTTCACACGTCCCACTAATGAAGCGGCCGTCAATCAGACCGTTTGTCCGACCGTCATCCGGCCAGTACAAATTAGTGACAACTCCGCGAGAGTTAACGGTCTTGTACGGTGTGAGTGGCGGCTACACATGCTTCGTAATTAATGAACCTATTGTTGGTAAAAAGGTGTTATCTACATGTGATAGTTAGGTAAAGATTTGATTAATGGTTCTAATGAACGCTATGCTTTTAGTAAGTCAAGTTAATGGTTCTGTGTTATCATTGTAGTCGTTTTTGGGTGAACACTATTGTTGTTTTCTTATCAACAAGTGGGATTTTTTGATGAGTCATTGAAATAGTTCCCAGGGTCTAATGATGAGATGGAAATAATATTAGTTAGTTATTCAGCAACTGTGGTGATGACCTAACTAGCTTGAATTACCACTAACCAGGGGTATATAATATTGTCAGTGTGCGTATTGGTGTAATGTGATCTGTGCTTTATTTTCCATAATCTAAAGATGAATTTGACAACAAATATTATGAAACACTAGCTTCTGCCAGCGGTTTCACCCACATTCCGTGGGAACTACTTCCCGTACCGTAGCCTTCCTCGATAAATGGGCTATCTAACACTGAAAGAAATTTTCAAATCGGACCAGTAGTTCCTGAGATTAGCGCGTTTAAACAAACAAACTCTTCAGCTTTATAATATTAGCATAGATTTAATCCGGTAAACGAGTTAAATAAACCAACGATGCTTGTTATATGGCATTGATTAACAAGATCACAGGATGATAACGTTATACTTTTGTAAAGTATTAATATTTATAAAATAGAGCATGAAAACAGCCAATTAGCAAGATTAAAAATAACAACATAAGATATTCCATAACAACACAGTATCGTGTTATTTACTTTATGCAAATAACGAATAAATAAAAAAATAAGAATATTTCTCTACAGAAACTGCATGAGATTAGTTTTAAGAATAATGGCGGCTATAATTTGTGCTGGCTAGTCGGGAAATTAAATGTTGTCCCATTGGTGCTTAGAGCATTCAACCAACTGGAAACGTAGAAGACACGAATCTCTATGGGGGAAAAAAACTAGCAAATTGATTGCAGAGGGCGAGGTAACGCAAAAAAAATATGCGCCTGATCTCTCTCCGATCATGTCGGATTGCCGTCCCATCGGACTATGAGAGTGAAGGAATAGTGAGTGCACTTGTGTCTGCGCAAATGCTTGTGCACTTTAATATGTCCTGCACTGTTGGATAATCTCCTTACATGAGAACAGCCGCGTAGAAGATATTCGGCTGGGAGGACATCATCACCATCAACGTAAAAAATAGTTATGGCTGAGTAACTCATTGCACTTTCAATTTAATCTTTACAAAACACATGACAAACTTGTCAAGTAGGTACAAACATAAATCTTGACATATACAAGTATGGCCGCCTCTCCTGTATCTTTCGTAAAAGGGAATGCACAGCAATGGCGTATCCAAATTGTTCACAGCTCTAAGGATCAGTGGCGAGCTCCGAAAGGGTAATGTTAGCATCGCCTTTTGTTTTACAAGTTGCCAGCGATGCGGGAAAAAAGATAATTCACATGATATATTTTTCTCTTCTGATTAGCATTACAAAGTCTATATACGGGTTGCTTAATGTATGTGAAGTAAAAATGAGTGTGTTTTTGTAGGAAATTGTCCAATCGGAGAATCTATCTATCTATCTATACCTATTGAAAAATCTTGGATATGATTTAGAAAAAATTCCAAACTATGAAGAGTTTGAGCAATTTGAGTTTCTTTCACGTTTTTTTGAGCCGTCATCTTTTTTCGCCATGTCGCCTTCCATTCTTAATAAATAGCATTTTTTTATGCACCGCAGAATAACAAAATGGATACGCTGATATCACTCTGTTTATCATTATTTACTAATTATTCCTTACATCCTTCCCTATTTTAACATACATAACCAAACCCGAACTTTCTAGAACAAAGACCTCTAACGCGATAGTCACGTGACATCAAACACGCCTTGATTAACGCGTGCCATGTGTACATAGGTACAAACTGTCTATCTCTCGATTGTCTGTTCTATCAATAATTGCTTTTAATCATTAACCGTGGTGTTTGAACGGCCGTATACCCTAATTGGCTTTAGTGCGGGACTGACTTAGTGTGCAAAGGATTAGTGATGCTGCCCGATTGATTGGTATTAGTGTTGTACTTATGTTGTGTTCAAAGACTTTGGATTTCACAGAGGTTACTCTTACATAGCTAGTTTTTTTTTCGTCATATATTTTAATAAATACACATAAATTATATTGCCAAAATTTCGAAAAAAATGCATTTATTTTGTGAAGTATGTTCTAAGTTTACCTTTAGGTATGACTGCGTCTGTTTATATCAATAATTGCTTTAAATCATTAACCGTGGTGTTTGAACGGCCGTATACCCTAATTGGCTTTAGTGCGGGACTGACTTAGTGTGCAAAGGATTAGTGATGCTGCTCCATTGATTGGCGTTAGTGTTGTACTTGTGTTGTGTTCAAAGACTTTGGATTTCACAGAGGTTACTCCTACATAGCTAGTTTTTTTTTCGTCATATATTTTAATAAATACACATAAATTATATTGCCAAAATTTCGAAAAAAATGCATTTATTTTGTGAAGTATGTTCTAAGTTTACCTTTAGGTATGACTGCGTCTGTTTATATCAATAATTGCTTTAAATCATTAACCGTGGTGTTTGAACGGCCGTATACCCTAATTGGCTTTAGTGCGGGACTGACTTAGTGTGCAAAGGATTAGTGATGCTGCCCCATTGATTGGCGTTAGTGTTGTACTTGTGTTTGTGTTCAAAGACTTTGGTTTTCACAGGGGTTACTTTTTATATGGCTTCAACATTTATATTTCTTATAAATTTTAATAAATTCACTTTAAATATTATATTGCCGAAATTCCGAAAAAAATACACTTCTTTTAAGAAGGTATGTTCTATGATTACCTATAGGTAATATTATATACTGTCTGCTTATATCAATAATTGCTTTTAAACGTGGTGTTTAGATGGCCGTATGACTTAATTGGCTTGACTTAGTGTGCAAAGGATTAGAGATGCTGCCCGATTGATTGGCATCAGAGTTGTACTCGTATTTGTGTTCAAAGACTTTGATATTCAAAGGGGTTGGATTTTTTTGGAATTGCTCTTGTATGGTCCTTCAAAAATATTTTCGCAAATCTGAAATATTTTTGTGTATGAAAATATTTGGAAATTCTCTTGTATTTTTAGTACCTACTATAGAAATTCCTAAACTTCAAACAATATTCATAACTTTTTTAATAAATTATGTCATTTTGTTTAGTAATGCTTTCCATATATTATACGCGAAATTTTCGCTAGCGAAGCATTAAATATTCATAGATTTAATTAATAATTAATAAAATTACTAAGAGTAATACAAAATTGGAAACTTTAATTACTAATTCGATGTCGTCTAAAGGACGAACGTTGGTTTACTTGACCTGCAAGATTGAATCGTTTCAATTAATGCTATATTAGTCTACATTATAGTAACTTTAAAAGAGTAAGATGCAGGTCTCCTAAGATGAAAAGTGCAGGTGTAGAAATATGATTCACACTTTCTAGTCTACTGGCAATGCAAAACATTGGGAGGAAAATACTCAAAAAGTTTGAAGTCGCCAATTCATTTCAACAAAGAAATAATAAAATGGTGATCGTGATTACGAGTTTATAGATAATCTTCTGATCAAGGGTTCTATAAATTAATAACTCTCTATTATCTGATACTAGGCTAACAAGTCTAGACCAAACCTAAAATATGTATGTATACCTAATTGCCGATACAGCTTGATTAGTACCAATACTTCGATAATAAATGGGCCAGACAATACTTAAAATATAATAATTCAATATCCAATATAATAGTCCCTTTACTGAAACTATTTTCAGATTACCCTCAAGAATAGGCTTGTCAATAAAGACTTTACATTGTGTTTGGACCATGGAGAACAAAATGACTAGCGGAGGTGCCATAACGGAAAATCTTCTAAAGCTTTGGTTTCCTAGTAAAGCGGTGCCGTCATATAGCGGCCGTAATACAGCGGTGAAAGACGTCACCAGAACGTTGTCTATGTAAACAAAATGGGGCGGTTTCCTAGAGAGCGGTAACTGACACCGTAACTTCAAAAAGCGGTGCCGCCATTTGCATGACGGCCGTCTTGACGGTGTCAGATAGTTTGGTGAACGTTTTATTGAAAGCGGTGAAGCTTTTTTAATACGTATTTGTGTTTTTTTTTTTCGGAACAACGTCAAAAATTAGTTACAACTCTTAGAGCAGCGAGGACGACGAAATTTTAATAGATTTCGTTCGTAACCACGAAGCAATATATAATATAAAAAATAAAGATTATAGAAAAAGTCAACTAAAACAGAATTGGTGTCGTGAAATTTGAGAAATATTAAATAAAACAGGTTAGTAAGTATGATACAACTAACAAAAAGTTTATGACGGTGTGTTAAAACGGCCGTGGAACTTTCCGCATGTCATCACCGTAAAGACGACCGTCTATTTGCGTCCGTAATATGACGGCCGCTATATGACGGCACCGCTTTCCTAGGAAACCCAAGCTTTAGAAAGTAGCGCGCTAAAATGCGGGTGTTCGGGGGACGAGGAACGTTACTGTCCTCGCCTTTTTAGGACCTGATAATGTTTTGTAATACCAAAAATCGTTGTCAGATGTCTCAAAAAACACAAAAGCTTCATTAGTTCACTCATAACTGATCATTTTGGTTATGTCCACCACACCTATTTGGTCTAGAAGAAGGCGCCTGATCTACCTGCATTATGACATATTTACTCCACTTTCTTTACTCCGTGGTTTGGACTATTTTGAGCATACCCCGTAACCGCTGATATCTTGGCCAGTGTGCCTAATCTGGACGAGATGTAGACGTATCGATCAGTTGATAGTTGAACTAGGTGTTAGATACGATATAGGCTATTTTCTTGGTCCATTGATTTAGGAGATGTAGAACAACGACTTTCGGGTTCTGGAATTTATTCTGTCACTTATAGTTACACTTATCTATAGTTACAACGCAGCGTTATAACTCATATTATGATTGACTACAATAATTTGTTGACCGAAGATTAGAAATGAAATAATTATGGCAATATGAAAATCCACAGTTAATTAAGCAAACTAATCTTTAGCCCTTTAGTTACTTGTCTTGTAAGAAGAGTGGTAGAGAAATAATAAAAAAAATGCTTAACTTTAACTTAACAAGCAAGAGGTAGTATTAAGCGTACTGAAGAGTATATTTTAGTATTGTAAGATTAACACAAACAGTAACCAACTTTCTTTTAATTGTGATAAATCGTACAGTCATAGTAACCACTTTAGTATCACACCTTAAACTATTGAGGTCATAAGATAATCGCCCAGTGGTACCAAAAAACCGCTAGTCACTTCCATTTCACCATAGATTTGGGCGTCGATAGGAAGCCGAAATGGATTTCAAGGAACTTTCCGTGGTTTTCGTAAGTATGTGCTGGCAGTCACGTAAATGCCTCGTTTAGACGGTAGCTGAGGAATTTTTGACTGATAATACGAAAGTTTTGCACTTGGAGGCTTATTCGGAAAAAATTAAAATATGATGATAAGACACATTTTCATAAAATTAATCCTTCCGTAGTCTAGTAGTCATTTACAGGTAGTTCGAAATCAGAAAGTCTGACAACCAGTCTTATTAAGGCAACCAGTTTTGCCAAAGTAAAGGGGTTGAGGAAGTTCGGAAGACAGTCGTTCTATGTAAAATCCTGAGTCCGGTTAAGTCTGAATACTTGTAAAGGTTCTGCATTGATGTGTCACTCGATGTAACTCAGGGTAATTAATTATTGATATACGATAACGCGAATTTGACAGCGCTATAAAAAGAGAATACACAAAAGCAATATGTACACAAGACCAGTAGCCAATAATTCCAACACCCATAATTTAAAACCCACCAAAAAAAAGGCACAACAAACACAAAATTAAATAACGCCATCGATATGTATCTGCCAATATTTCCTAGACACGAACCAATTACGGTTTCCAATAAAAGCCGACCAAACAAAAAACAGCAGACAACATACCCTTAATCTTTGTTGACTGGGGCTCAATTAACTCGGTCGGTTAATGACGCGAGTGTACCCACGCGACCATATTGTGTCGTTTAGGGAGTATGCATACAGTACATAGACGGCTTTGTGAGCGAAATGTACTGGAAACAGAGGATTTTCGGCGTAATGGATAGTCCAATTTGCTTGGATGGTATAATCTTCCGTCTTTTGTTGAACGGTTAGAAATAAGTCATGATACTAAGCAGTAACTTAAACGATTATGTAACTGAGACAAAAGAAAGTAGAATAAGAAAGAGTGCATAAAAGTCACAGGTATAAAAGAAATTCAACATACTTGTATAACGGCTGAAGTCTAAAAGAATGTATGGACGGAAAACTGATATAGCCAAACTATGTGAAAAATGTAACGATTTTGGTCGAGTTCATTCGTATTCAGATACCTATAAAATATAAATCTGTAGTTTCTATGAACTTCATCAACTATTTATACAAATCGAGGTTCTATACCAATACAGTATGAAAAATTAAATTATAAATTTAAAAAAACCCCCGACCCAAAAAAAAAGCACGCAATTATTATGACAAAAGGTTAAAAACGCTAAACCCTATAAAAAGCAAAAAAAAACTTTTAACACTACGTAAGTACCAACTAAAGCATGTCAGACTAAACTAAATTTTGTCGTGTCGGGGGACCGCTCTAATTTATTAGCCTAACGTTAGAAGTAATTATATACTACTACATTACATATACTTCTTATAACTTTTTATACAATTTTGTTTAGATACGTGTTTTTTTTATACGAATGTTGTAATTAGGTAGGTATCATTTGATTTATGTAAGTATTTTTAAAGGTAAAAAGCGGTCCCCCGACACGTCAAAATTTAGTTTAGTCTGACATGCTTTAGTTGGTACTTACGTAGTGTTAAAAGTTTTTTTTTGCTTTTTATAGGGTTTAGCGTTTTTAACCTTTTGTCATAATAATTGCGTGCTTTTTTTTTGGGTCGGGGGTTTTTTTAAATTTATAATTTAATTTTATTTCATGCTTTTTGAAGGAGCTCCATAATTTTTCCTTCTTTCATTTAATTTCTTTTATTTTAAGATGGGGTCGCTATATGCGATCTCGGCCAAAAGAAGCTGTTTAACAATCCTCATGACAAACCAGCTCTGGGAGAATTGCACAGATTGAGAAACAACAAAGATTAACCTTTGGTCATTCTAGATTTTCAGCAAAAATATAAATCGGTTTATCCGTTTCATTCCGGCATTCCAGGGTTTCATCCGCCACATCCCATTTCCAGCATCAGGTTCTCGTCAATCAGAAACATGAAGAGAACTCGTCAAGACAAATTCAACGAGCCCAAACTCGATGGGTTTACTAAACGGCAGTTCAGGGTTACGTCTCCTATCTTCGTGTCCTAACAGCAGACCAGCTCAGTGGTTCCAGAAGACATTAGTATTTCAAATTTCAGATCCCACATATGCTTGCAAGTAAACTGAGCGTGTAACATTCCTATCACACCTAACAAACGAGCTGATGACCTTGAAGACCTGAACCGATTTCCACCAAACATAGCTAAGAACACTCCCGAATGACATTCCTTTCAAACAAAAAAAACCGCATTACAATCGGATCATCCGTTTGGGAGCTACGATGCCACATACACACACACACACACACACAGACACGTCAAACTTATAACACCCCGTCGTTTTTGCGTCGGGGGTTAAAAATACAATGTAATGAAACAACCGCAGCGATATACAATAGACTAATGGAAGAGTCGAGGAGGAATTTTAAAATTATGAGAAAGTATTGGACCGTTTTAACCAACGACACATCAAAATTATTACCATCGAAGTACTTCCCCTTTTTTCAGGCACACACTTCTTTGACAACAACATAAAAATCATTTCAGATACAATCAACAAACTCATTTTAGTCAAACGACTAGATATACACACACCTTTACCGACTGCAGTAATGATAGTAAATGATAACGATTCAGGGAAATTGTACCGTTTGTTTGATTTCGATGAGGATCATTAATTGCGTACGTCGGGCGTTAGGAAAACATCAAATGGTCTGTTCATATTTGTATATCGTGGTTAGTTCTTAGAATATCCACTGGATTGTAATCGACGTGTTTTGTTTGTATTGACTCGTCTTGCTATTGTTTTGCTTGTATTTGTATGGTTATGGGAATAAAAACTTTTTGGTTGCTGTGTTTCCTCGATGAAGTTGTAAAAATTTAGATCTTCTCAATTTTTTGCACTTCTTTTGTTCTGCTATAACATTACACTAGGTGATCTGAGAGTATTTTTTATAATTTAAATTCAATCAAAATTCTTAGAACCTTAGTTAATCATTCAGACTGATATTTGGCCACGGAGGCATTTCTCTCTAAAAATATCATCTAGCTACGCAAGAATTTGATCAGACATAGGTGCACATTTAGGGAGTGCTTCACTCTCAAAGACCGATGGAATAACAATAACTGATACTGTCGATACCGTCGGTGACCTTCAATATCTTGAAATACCTATCATCAAAATCCAAATTATCAAACAGAAACCCTATTAGATAAAAGGAAAAAGTTTTTAATGATTAGAACTCAAATTACGAGAGCTTAGTGTTGGAACTTTTGTTGCCAAGGGGAACTTGTCGGGTGAAAAGTTCCTAATTGATCTATTGATAACGATTTTAGTTCCAACTTGTTTAGACAGTGTTATGTGAGGGTATTTTCACACAGGAATTATCCCCCAGATTGAGTTATGGTGGTAAGGTCATAATGAAGTTACGTAGTTCAGAAAAAAATATTTAGTGAAAGTAGGCTAAAATATTGTGAGAAAAGATGCTCAATTTCAACCTTTAGTCATAAAATAACAAGGTTTTGAGTTCTCGGTAGGTCCAGGTATTCTCCTCTGCAAATATTTTAACAATTATTTCCAATAATTCTTCTTAGTAGGTCAGGATCTAAATCCTCCGTGAAACCGTCAATACTGTAATATTATTTTACTTTTATTTTACAACGCTGTGGTATTTCACACAATTCCCATGAAGCTCTCAACTAGTTAGTGTTTTTCTTCGTAAAATAAAAATAGCTTATTCATTCGTAGGTGGTACTCCTAAGTTATAAGAAGAAATAAAATGTTGTGCGTATATTTCCACATTTTTCTCTCAAGTTTTCAACAGTATAAGACTTCCTTGTATAAATCTTCACGGAATAAGGAATTCTGGACATGATTCAATTATTTATTCAGTTAATAGGCCACTGTGGAGTTGTTTTGACTTTATATTAATTTGAGTTACTGTCTTGTCCAGTTCTTTATGTGGAGAATGAACATGTATTTTATGTTTTAATTCTTTTGTAGTACAAAATGTACCTATGTTTACAATTTAACTATGTATTTAACAAAATTTCATCGATTCCTTCTCAGGAACTCCAATCTTCGATACACGTCGCAACACTCAATTATTCGGCCCCTACAGTAATTGGGCCCTCAAATTGTAAATGCTTGGAAAAAAGAAAGATAAATACATTTTTCTGCGAAATAACCTCTTCAATTTAATGCCACGTTTGATCGACTTTATTTTGTTTTATAGGTAACCGTACATTATTTGATCTATTCGACCAATACAAGGTCGATTTTCACGAAACTTTTCGTACCTCTTATTCGAAGTGGTACCCTTATCTTTTTCAATGAGATATCCTTGAAAATTACTCGAAATCTCTGCTCCTAATATTGACCCTTAATACTGTCGGTTTGAACGGAGCTCCAGGGGGATTATTGCGGATCCCCTTTACAAGAACCAGCTTACTGTATTATGTACTGTTTGGGAAGACCATGGAAGTACGTGGAGTATAGATTCCTATTGTTATTGCAATGGAAATGGCATGGGGTATTTTGAGCTTTTTAATTATTCATGGTTAGTAATAACGTAGGTACAGCCGGCCATTAATGTCCCTAAGGTCTGCAATCCTTAGTTTTGTAAAAGGCCTTCGTTTTATCCATAGAACAATAAGTATAGAGGTAATATCCTGTATCACCTTTTAACTACAAGTTTCCTTTACTGCGTGAAAAATCTGCTTCTGAACCAGATTACAACAGGACTTTTTGAAAATCAATGGTGCCTACGTTCAACTGTAGACCCAACGCCTGGGAGTTTTTTCAGTTTTTGTCAGGTTTAGAACCCATGCTTAAGAAGTTCTTTAATTTCTGAGCTCCCACAACAAGATATTCTTAGCGAAAAATGTTAATGTCACATTACAGTTTGATGTTTTCTGTTATTGCCTGAATGTGGGTTACATGCGTCGTTACAACGCTGTCGTTTAGAAATATTATTGCTTTCGTGTTATTTCGTATCATTGTCTCGTTTATGGGCGCCGTCTTTGTGGGATTAGCTACGGTTCAAATGTTTAGTCGTTTTGTACGTGAACGATGTTATGTGGCGTGATGCTGCTGATAGTTTTGTCATAAGTCCTAATTTTTCGGAAGTCTGTTGAAAATAAATTACCTATGTTCTTTGAATACTTTGTATTTGTTACCCATTGTTTTAATTATGTCAAAAATGTATCATTTCCTATTCGTTGTTCGCACTTAAGTTATAACAGTGTGCCTCTCATTTGTACTGCCAGCAACTGTTATTTATGCTCCCAGCTTAAATACTTTTTTTATATTCAAAAAGCAAACTTCATGATCCGTATCACAATACATATTGTACCTGTAATTGCAACAAAGTCACCTCTTTAACCGAAAAATTACCACCAAAGATAAAGTCCTCATTCTCCCAAATTACACCTAAACATGTTATTCAAGTAAAACTTTCGGGAAATGACAACAAACAAGCTTGAACACTGAACAGGCTTCGTGCAAACAATATCATGTACTTTCAGAACTTGTCTCAAACTCCAAGCAATTATTACTTGACAAGGGACCAAGTTTCAAACAGTTGCTACCTTCGATGGAATATTTTTCGATTTTGTTTTAATAACCGTATTGATTTCAAGATTAAAGCTATTGTTGTTTATGAAGAAAGTTAGACGTGTTGCAGAATATTCTAGCTTAGTTGCGAAGCTCGTGCTATTAACGTCGTCTTGAAAGCAGGTCTAGACGGCGTTGTCTAGGAGTAATTACTTTTTATGACACAATGTAAAGTCTGTCGCGAAAATCCTTTATCATACTATGTATGTTAGCAGAATTCTAAATATTATCGTTAGTAGGTACGTTTTACACCATCTTCTTAGTTTCGCAGATTTTCATAACATCGTCTAGATTACTTTTACTGAATCCCGCTACAATGATTGGATCCCTTAATGTTTCATAAGTAAAGATAGGAAAGTCTCCAGCTACGTACTCATTTCTTGTACCACCCGAGGGGAAATATGAGTGACCTATATTCCTTTCGTAACAAATCATGTGTACCCTAGTCACGTAATATAGGTACGGATCTAAAGTTAAATACAGATTCTACGTTTAGTATGGAATATCTAAAGGTATCTGAGTCAGCGGTAACCATACTTTGAGGTAAGACTCCTGAGGATGCAATAACATTCATTATATGAGTTCCGCTAACCACAGGTGCTCGCTTGGAATTAGATTTAGTTTAGCATTTCTTGCGATTGGAATTTTGGCTGGCTACTTTGGTTTGTAGAAATTTTTGCGTTGGGTTAACTGGGGCTGGTATTTTTGCTTGTTCTAGTAGATTTTGAGAATGAAGATTTAATACGTAATTATAAAGTACCTATCATTCTTTCTTGTCATTAAAGAGAAGTAACTAAATACCAAAAAATGTTCAAAGCAATGACTTTAAAGCTCCTTTATCGTACTTCAAAAAAACGCCGCTAATTACAATTCCCCCAATTTCCAATAACAAAATTAACATCGCTATATTCAAATTGGGCGTAAAAAGGAAGCCGACCAGGAAACAGCAATGAATAATACTGGTAACGTATTGCTATCCTGCCAATTTCCTGCGGTTAGCTCCGGATCCTGAACACTGGGCTCCCAGCTCCCCGCTGTATGCTTAACCACATTATCTATTCAGGAATTGATTTGTGTTTGTGATAATGGAAGGTAGTGTACCCCTGCATGAATATGTGAACAGGTGCTCTGGCAAATTTTGCCAATCGTGGTTTCGGTGTAACCGAAATAACATCCGATCCCTAAACTTGTAATTAGAAACTGGTGACCAAAAAGGAATTTGGAAAATTAAAGAAAGAAGAAAAATAAAAGAAAACAACTTCATTTCGCCGACAGGAAGAAATAAAACACCGAACAGTGATTAATTATTAAAACTCGAGTTGACAAAACACCATTTTATTCGTTCGAACTTTGATCGAATCACCTCGAAGTTCCAACGTTTATCTTTAATCAACTTATTAATTTCGTTAAAATCAAACAGAAAAATAACAAGTTCGTGTACACCAATAAAGGTTTTCAAATAAAACGGAAAGTTGGACGGTGATCACAATGAAATTCCGATAACTGAGCCTTTAGGGGTCGTTCGCAAACAGATGTATTTGTTCAATGTATAATGAAGACTGAGTTAGTTAGGGATCAAGTTTTGGTTCCCGAGGGCGCGCCGAGATGAGATCTTCCAGGTTCCAATTGTCTACTGTTTGAAGACTTGGAATTTGAATTGATGTTCGACTAATTATTGTGGGTAACTTCCATCATATATTATATCTATGTGGAATGTTTCTGAGGGTGGATCAGATATCAGTGTTTAGTTTGAAGATGTCCTTACAGATATGCTAGGTATGTATTCCGACAAATACTTGATTAAGGTATCGAATTACTAAATCGTGTAATATACCGAAGCAAGATTACTCCAAATCGAAAGAGGCAAAATAGAGAACATTATATTTTCGAAATAAAGTCTCTAAATTCGGTTCACTAATAATTTAGCGAGACGCGAAACCTCGAAGGTCCTTAAAATCTTGATGACAAAGTTAAATAAAGCGAGAAATAATCCGCCAAATGAGTTTTAAAATTCTGAGCTCGGAATAAACCTTTAATATTTCAACTTGTCTCAAGATTGTAATTACTTATTATTATAAAAGAATGTGTTCAAACTATAGGTACCTCACCATGTCTATGGTATTATTACACACTTAAAGTTCTATGGCTAAAATTAACTCTATAATACATATTTTTGATCATCCTGTCACAGTAATATTACAATCCAATTAACAAAATAATCGTATTGAACATCTATATTCAGATTACCAGTTCTAAATTAAATCAAGCTTTCAAATACAAATACTGAAACATTATCTATAAAATACGCAAATAATTTGTGCCGAAACAGAAATTTTGCAAAACATGTTAACACTGAAATCCAACGACATACATGCCAATGTAACAAAATGTCCATTCGTTGTCAATAAAGGACAGATTAGACGAAATTAAAACTTTGATGGACGTTATACACTCGTTAATACGTAAAACTGATCAATCGGAAACAGCGATTTTAATTGTTTACTTTTGTTTAGTAAATGTTTTTGGGATCAATGATAATTGCGTTTCTGCTGTTGGGGCACCAATGAGTTTGTTTAAGGTTCTTATTAAACCGTTTAAATGTTTTTGTAAATGGAATTGTTGGCGTTTGCTTTTTCCTTGTTTCGTTTTGTAATTTTGGATCAACGTCATTTATGACAACACAGCATTTAATTTACTATTGAATTAAATATTTTTTTTCCAGTCTACGATCAATATGCAAATGCAGTCTTAGATTTTTTAATTTGAGGTTATGCTTAAAGTATGGCATACTTACCTAATTTGTCACACTAAATAATGCCTTAAAAATCTTCAAGTCCTTAGTCTTTCATATTTTACTCAGTTCCTAAAACATTAGTACGGAACTTCGAAGCTAAAAAATCATAATCATCCACTACTATGAAAGATGTTCTATCAAACATCTCCGCCATATTTCTCCAAGGAATATCGGATCTTCATACTTCAGCCTTCTCCATAACGAGTGACCCTGGAGAAAATCGCGAGCACACACCGACATAAACCAAAGTTTATGTCCTTAAACAGGTCAAGACTGAGTTGAGCGTATGTATGATTCCGTATATTTGAGTGCGATGCATAAAATATATGACTGCTTGTTTGTTTGTTAGCATGCTTGCTATCTACTACTACAAAACCTTGCCTTGGGTGAAATTTTACTAATCTTTTTTTACTAGGTTTTTAGGATTTGAGAAGCTATAAAGCGACAAAAAGTGTACTTAATAATTCATATTTTGCCTATTCATGGGATAATAATAATGGCGTCCACGGCCGATTTTGGCCACGGCGGCTGTT
The DNA here is from genome assembly GCF_022581195.2 of Helicoverpa zea. Lineage (NCBI taxonomy): Eukaryota > Metazoa > Arthropoda > Insecta > Lepidoptera > Noctuidae > Helicoverpa > Helicoverpa zea. The sequence continues at coordinate 10,658,976 of NC_061471.1, forward strand.
CTCACTTAAGGAGATCAGCCAGCTGCGCAGGACATATTGAATTCATCGTGAATCAATCATCAACTTCCAGACTACGGGCTGCTTTGATCAAGAAAACCCACAAAGCGATTTCGGCCCGACCCGGGAATCGAACCCGAGACCCCGAGCACAGCAGCCGCGCTTGCGACTACTAGACCAACCAGGCAGTCATTCATGGGATAGTACCCTTACGAACAAAAGACTGCGAGATATTTATAATCGATTCCCGATATTCAGCTACAGAACCCCAAAACATGACACGTCTGCCTCAAAACGTATTCATATGATCGTAGACAGTAAAAGTAAAGCAAAACAATAAAACGGATAGTTTTATGTGCGTTTTATATCGCGAACAGGTGAGCTCGGAGGATGTTCCTATATTTTATCGTTCGGAACTAAATTCCTTATACAAAAGAATCCTTGGAATTTATAAGAATACCGGAGATGCGAAGACAAATATTGCTTTGAATGCATCTGGATTTCTGAATTGTTGAATCCATGGGTTGTTATGAAATATTTTACGTAATTCGTTCCGAGTATTGGGTGTACATCTTGTTTTCATTGATGTTTTATTTTATTATTTGCTGAATGCACGATGAATTCCATTACTTTATGTTTATTGGAATTTATTTTAAAGTAAGTTGTTTGTTTTGTCTCTTTGGATGTTTAAAATGTATCGGAGAATTGAACCGTTCACGGTAAAGTACTGTGAGATCAGTCACTGAACATTGTTGTCATTATTTAAAAAACAGTAATGCTTAACAAAATTTAGTCACTCCTAAATTCTAGGTAAACAAGCCACAAAAGTAAAAAAGCCGTGTAATCAGATTCAATTTCTTACTTTTCCCAACAAAAGATTTACATAGTAAGTAACTTAGAAGATAATTCAAAACATTTGTTGTGAACAGAAAACATTTACAACAATTTCATTTGGAAAGCCCGATGTAAGCTGAAAGAACTACAGTCCAAACCTTACTTGTACAAGAAAATAAATTGGATAAAGATATTTTGAACTCGCTTCAGGGGAAATGCTAGGAAATTCTCTGTGTAACGCTCCAACGATGTTAAATTGTAAGAACGTGGTAGCAACTTCAATTTATAGGCTCTGTTGCGACTGGGCGATTACTGCAAGGCTTTTGAAGTTGCGCTGCACACTTTTATGAGCAAAGGGCTTAGTTAGATTTAGTTGGCAGATGTGAGACTTTGATTTTTATGAGATTGTGGTGACTTCTCGTTGTGGTTACGCTGTTACAAGTTTAAGGCGTCAAGATGAAGATGGAGTAGTCAAGACTACGTTACTCAATGTACAATTGTGGACTGCTTTTAATTGTGAGCGATTTTTTATTTTGTTAAGATATCGCACTAGAACAGCTGAACTGCTTTAAATTAAATGTGACATGGAGACATATGCTGGTTTTTATCCAAGTGGAGGACTTAGACTATGTCTTACAAAATGTAGTAAACATACCTATTGATAAGTTACTTATTTACATCGTGTAAAGACTCTTATAAAAATATTTACAAAAAAATAACTGGTTCCTGTGTTACACCGTACTCTCACTTACGGTATGAATTGAAATTAATCGTTTTTAGTACAATATTATTCGGTTGACCATCCGCTTATAGCTTGAGGCGAGCTAATAGAACGGACACGCTGCTCCGTAATGTGACCACACACGTTTACTTTGAAAATATAGGAGGTGATTTTCTGGACGGACAAGATCATTTTTATAACAATGCAATGTAATAAAATGTGTAGTGTATTAGCCAAAAAACGATGAATGCATATTTCGTAAAGTTACAATCAAAGCTGTGTAATATTTGGCCACAAGCGATTTTTATTTTAAAATATGTTTTTTTAATGTGCCATTAATGCCACATGTTTAGATCATTTATTGCTGTATTTAAAAAAAATCTGACTATAATCTGTGTACTTGTAAAATACACTAATTGCTAAATTACTAATTGTAACAAAATCTTAAAAAATATACAAAAAGTTTGCTTAGATTTTGGTAACGCTTTACTTCTACGAGCACGCTCGCACTACAAGCACGTATGTTTTCCAAAACCCTACAATTAAAAACGATATTATCTATAACTCGTGTTACTTATCTGTTAAATTATACAATTTTAATCTCACATAAATGTCCAACAAGTTTATTTACCAGTAAATATTAGTTCTTAAGCAATATAGTGAGTTTCGGTACCACGGTTCAGTGGAGACGTTTAAATTGATTAAGAACACCGACTCAGTTAATTAAACGTTTTATTTTAATTAACTGTGTATTTAGTTTGACTATCGTTACTTTGATGTGATATCCGGCCAATGTATTTAGCGTTGCTTGACATGAGAGCTACTTAATTAAAAATTTCAGTTTTTTTTTTTTTAAGTCTGATCAATATTATGGTTGAAATCGTTGTTATTGAAATATATTTTCTCATTTCATTAAACATTTACCCAAAGTGTACTTCGAGAATCTGTCGTAAGATTTCCCTTTCGCTTACGGCCCGTAGTTTTTTTATGCACTATTATAAAAAAAGTCACTTGAAAATACCAAAACTTAAGCTACAATGGATCTTAAGAAAGAAGGAGAAAATCGTCGTTATCAACATCATTAAAACGCTCTCTTTAAATGAAGCTAATTTGCACCTAACTTAACTAAGTAAGTAAAACAGCAAAAATTGCATTAAAAACAGTAGAACCCCAAAGCAGTGCAGTTGCAAGACGATGTATTTTTACTATGTCGAAAATTCTTATTATTCTCTTTAAAGTCGGGAAGAATTCGGTCGAGTGGCTTTGTTATTTTTCATGCTCTTCACTGCATTTGTTTATTTTGTTCAGCTTTTAAAAAATAAACGGTGGGATGCCATTTTGTTCGGCGATGAGTTACGAAGAACAGTGGCACTGAGTGGTGTTAATTTGAGAATGGTGAGAGCAGTCATTTGTTTTTAAGTAGTGATAATGCTGTTTATGTTTTTGAATGTGCTTGTTGAGACTGAATAATGTCTTTTTCTATTTAGATTTTTTTGTCAAATGAATACAGCTACACAAATCTTACATATTCCGTTCCATTATTGATACAACATTGTATGTATGTCTTGTTAAGATAGGAAATCTGTACAACAAAAGATAATTTTTGCTTAAATGATGCTTCAAAGCAAAATCAAATAATAATACGATGACGAAGGACAAAATCAAATAAAATAATTGATTGCGTTCGAATCAAATTAGGTGCTCGACAAGTCAATGGAAAGATGAAACGTCGAACTATCCAAAGGGAGCATTATCAAAACCCATTCCGACCAACTGAATCTTATCAATGGGCCATTAAAATTGTCCTACAATATCTTCCCTCTGAATTCTGTCTTCAGGTATTAAAAATCAAGACAAGATATTGCTATTTTAGACTAAAGCAATTTCCTTACCGGTTATACTTAAAGTGGCACGTTTCATATAAAGCTAAGTTCATACTACAGGTACGCGCGGTTACGCGTAGGTATACCTTTCTAATGCGTCGCGTGGAGTGAGTCGGCACCATGGAGAACAAAATGACTAGCGGAGATGTAATAATGCAAAATTTCCTAAGAATAGAGCGCCGAAATGCTCCCGTACATCCACCAGAGACGAGGAAAGTGGCCAATTACGCCCTCATGTGTCTGTTTAGAACCCGCCCATTTTTTGAATACCAAGTCAGAAATCAATCAAGACCAACCTTTGACAGATGTCTTGAGAGGAGTATATATTGTAATCATTTTATTTCAATAAACTATAGTATGTATCTGGATCTCGATCGTATCATTTATCTCTAAGCCACAATCCCCATATGGCGACCCTGCCAGTGTTTACATTCCATTGACCAAATACGTTCGGTGCATAGTGTAATTATGACGACGACTAACGATATTTCTTTCGTCGTACGTGGACGCCTCTATATTTTCGAAAATCCGCAAAAATGGGATCTTCAAATTCCAAGGAAGAAATAGTTCTGGCACAGAACGCTGCGGCTGGTGACAACAATGCTCAGATAAGACAACTTGCTTTCCACGCCAGCGCAACCAATATTATCCTGACCGTACTTTTGGTTTTGGTGGGACTGGCATTTCTGTACGCCGTCTTCAGGATCTACAAAAATTGCCACAAGAAATGGATTTTGAATGAAATATCTAGAGATTCTATACGAAGATCTTTGCGATGGCATGGACGCCGTCAACGTGACGTGAGGAAAGATCCAACTGATGACTTTGTGTGATTGAACTTCAATACGAATAAGTGCAGTGTTTTGTGGAAAGTGTATTCAAATGTATCCAATATAATCAGTGTAGTGCAAAAAAAAAAAAAAAAAAAAAACATCGTAATATAGGTATTATCGGGAGACTATATAGAAGACTTTAGAAGTATTAAGTTTTAGAGTTAATATATCTTTGTGTTAGTGTAAAAAAAAAAAAAAATAATAATAATGGTGCCAGCAATTTGGTATGTATACTAATATAATATATCACTTGTAAGTCATCTTTATGGCAGAAACTTTGCATGAATTGTATAAAAATCTGGTTGATATAAGAAAATATTTGATAAAAATAGGAGCAAGTCGTAGAAAAGGCAGCATAGTTATTAAAAAATTAAAAGATGCTGATGATATAGTAAGAGATTTTAATATATTTTTACAAGACTATTCTGAGTCAAAAAGTAATGTTGAAGAAAGTGAATGTATTTTAATTGAGAAACTGACTACTAATTTTCATAAATTGTATGAAGAGATATTAGACTTGTGTACAGAAGAATCATCTTCTAAAATGTCTGCGAAATTTGATTTGAAAATTGCTTTACAGCTATTACCTGTTTCGACTGATGATGAGGCCAGTATCAAACAGTTGATAGATGGTATTGAATATTATCAATCTGAATTAGATGAACCATCGAAAAAACAATTAATGAACTTTACATTAAAAAGTAGACTTTCCCAGGCAGCTAAACTAAAGTTGTCTTCCAAATATGATAGTATCGAGGAATTGATAAAAGACCTAAAATTGCATTTATTGCCTAAGAAATCCGCAACAGCAATTCAGCGTAGAATGCAAAACACTAAACAAAATAATTTGTCTATTGATGAGTTCGCTAAAGAAATTACAGAAATGTTTGTAGAGCTTACGATTGCTCAATCAGATGGCAATGACGAACATTTTAAAGTTCTTAAACCATTAAATGAGAAACAAGCCATCAAATGCTTTTCCGATGGATTGAGAAATCGCAGGCTCAGCACCATCATTTCTGCGAGGAATTACAACTATTTAAATGATGCTGTCCAGGCTGCTATTGACGAAGACGTTCAATCACCATCAACCTCAACTGATGTGTTTACTATGAATTATAGAAGCCGAGCATTTCGCCGAAGACCAGGACGGGGACGCTCCGCGTTCTCAGGTAAATTTCAACCCCCTCAGCAACGCACCGAGACGACGCCAACTCAGCGGTATAGAGGACACCCCTTCAGAGGTTCTCAAACGAGATGGCGCGCAACGAGATCGAACTACAGGGGACGAGGTAAGTTCTCTTATAATAGACCTTCATATCAAGCCAATGCACGTACTGTACATACTTTGTCAAACTCTATAGTAGAATCCGCCGAAGGTCAGCAAGAAAGTTCTCGAGATACTCAAAATCAAAATAATTTTTTTTCGTGACTAAAAACCATATTTTGTCATGTAATAATACAGCTTGTGTAAACATAAAATTACAAAACAATTCTTGCCTCAGTTTGTTAGTTGATACCGGGGCTTCTATTTCAGTCATCAAATATAAACTTGTTCGAGACTTAAATATTCCTATCCATAATAAGAACATCTTGGTCAACGGTATTGGGGGCAAAGTCCAAGCGATTGGATATGCTTACTTAATTTTACACCTAGGAAAACAGACACTCCAGCACAAGTTCTATGTTTTTAAATCCTTGCCATGTAAGGCAGCTGGAATTCTCGGACAAGACTTTTTAAGCAAGTACAAGTCTATTCTAAACTATGGCAATCGAACTTTGTTACTATGGAACAAAAACTTTACTATTAATTTACCTTTAATAATGGACAATACATCTATAACTATACCATCTAGATCGGAGTCTATACATTTAATCGATACGCGTGAAACGGAGGATTGTGTGATAAACGCAACTGAATTACAACATGAAATATTCATTGCTAGCTGTTTAGTGAAACCCTTAAACGGAAAAATACCGATTCGTATATTAAACACAACCGATTCGGACTTAGTGGTCAAAGAAGTAAATCCTATAATTCATAAAGCTAGTGAATACGAGTTATGCGATTTTCAGCAGTCACCGAATAATGCACATCGCGTTAAAACACTATTTTCATTATTAAACCTTAATTATTTAAATACCGAAGAGCGAGACACTATTGAATCGATATGCGCAAAGTATTCGGATATTTTCTATCTTCCAGGCGATAAACTTAATACGACTAATATTTATGAACATAAAATAACTTTAAAACCAGATGTTGACCCTATATATACAAAACCGTACAGACTTCCTCATGCACAGAAAAATGAGTTAAAAAATCAAGTTAATGAGTTACTTAGGCAAGGTATTATCGAACCTTGTACTAGTGAGTGGTCCAGTCCTGTATTACTCGTACCTAAGAAATTAGACTCAAGCGGAGAAAAGAAATGGCGTTTAGTCATTGATTATAGAAAACTAAATAATTGTATACAAGACGACAAATTCCCTCTCCCAAATATTACAGAAATTTTGGATTCACTCAGTGGATGTATTTATTTTACGCACTTAGATCTAAATCAAGGATTTTTTAACGTTAGTCTCGAAAACAATAGTAGAAAATATACAGCATTTTGCGCAGGGGAGCAGTATCAAATGACTAGAATGCCTATGGGTCTGAAAACCAGTCCCAGCTCTTTTTCAAGAATGATGACCATGGCGATGGCAGGTTTATCATACGAAAAATGCCTAGTATATTTAGACGATTTAATTATTTTGGGTCGAAATTTAGTTGATCACAATAAAAACCTTTTGCTCGTTTTTGAAAGGCTGCGTAGTGCTAATTTAAAATTAAACCCTGTTAAATGTAATTTTCTAAAAAAAGAAATTCTTTACTTAGGGCATGTTGTATCAAAGAACGGTGTCTTACCTGACCCCGAAAAAATTAAAACAATTCAAAATTATCCGGTTCCTAAAAATGCTGACGAAGTAAAGCGTTTCCTAGCATTCGCCGGCTACTATAGAAAATTCATAAACCAATTCGCGGAAAAGGCATATTATTTGAACTTGTTGTGCAAAAAAAATGCAACCTTTGTTTGGGATAATAAATGTCAAGAGTCATTCGAACATCTCAAAAATAGTATGATATCTCCTCCCGTGTTACAATACCCAAATTTTTCAATTGATAATGAGTTTATTCTGCAAACGGACGCATCTGGCTATGCCCTAGGAGCCGTTTTATGTAATAAAGATAAAAAACCAATAGCGTACGCTAGCAGAAATCTAAATAAAGCTGAGAAAAACTACCCCACCATAGAAAAAGAACTTTTAGCTGTGGTATGGGCCATAAAACATTTTAGGCCATATCTATACGGTAGGAAATTTAGAATAATCACTGACCATAAGCCTCTAGTATACTTATTTAATTTGAAGGACCCATCGAGTAGACTTTTTAAATTTAGATTGCTTTTAGAGGAGTATGATTATGTTGTCGAGTATGTGAGAGGAAAAGATAATGTGGCTGCAGACGCATTGTCTAGGATGCAAGTTTCTTCGAAAGAATTGAAAGAGATGAATGAATGTTTATATGTACTGACGCGTGCACAAAGGAAAAGACTAAATGACGCCTCTTGCGATCATGATATGAGTCCGCCAGACTATTGGCCTGATCAACCAAAAGTCGTGGAAACTCATATTAGGCCGAAAGACGCAGTGGAGATGAGATTTACGGACATAGAGACTATAGACCGATTTAGGAGAAATAATGAAATCACATGTGAAAGTAAACGACTTATTTACATTTCCAAGAAAAAGACAATTTATATAAATCCAGTTTCTCGAACACAAGTATCGCGAGCCGAATTTGTGAGGGAAATGTGTGATTTCGCTGAAAAAATAAATATAAGCGAAATATATTTGATAAAGGATATAAATAATGAGGTATTTGTTGACAAACTTGCAAGTGAAATTAAAAACATAACTAATTATGTTGGGCCTAGTTTATGTATATTAAAAGACGTCGAAAGAATTGATGACGTAGATGACAGAAAAGTCATAATCAACGATTTTCATCTTTTGCCTACGAGTGGCCACGCAGGCATAAGAAGAATGTTGAATAATATTAAACGTTACTATTTTTGGCCAGGTATGGCATCTGATATTAAAAAGTTTGTGTTAAAGTGTCCTCAATGTCAGAAACAAAAATACACTGTACAGGTGAAAGAGCCAATGGCCATCACCTCGAGTGCTCATTCGGCATTTGAAAAAATTTTTTTGGACTTAGTTGGACCTTTAGATAGGGACAGTCATAATTATCTTTATATTCTCACTATACAGTGTGAGTTGACAAAATATGTATGTGCTTATCCATTATTTACAAAAACAGCAACAGAAGTCGCGCGTAGTTTTGTAAACAATTTCATATTACAACATGGCGTACCAAGAGAGATAGCTACTGATAGAGGCGCAGAATTCATGTCTGATACGGTCAAACAGGTATGTGAATTATTAAACATTAAGAAATTAAACTCAACAGCGTACCATCACCAAAGTATCGGATCACTGGAGAACTCCCACAAACATCTTGGCGCTTTTCTGAGAATTCAAGCGGAAGGTAAGTACGACACATGGAGTACATGGCTTCCGTTTTGGTGTTTTTCATATAACACATCAGTACATACCTCAACAAAATTTACACCATTTGAATTGGTTTATGGCAAAAAATGTAACTTACCCAATAATTTACTTAAACGCGTAGACCCACTTTATAATCACGAAAGCTATCCTCTTGAATTAAAGTACAGACTACAAACGGCTCATGCCGAAGCTCGAAATAATCTCATAGAAACTAAGTTACAAAGAAAAAACAATTATGATAATCACATAAATCCAATTTTATACAAGTCAGGTGATTTGGTTCTTGTTAAAAATGAAACAGGTAATAAGTTGTCAAGCCTTTATTCTGGTCCTTACGAAGTTATTAAAGATGTGTCACCAAATGTACAAATCAAAATTAATGGAAAAACTGACACTATTCACAAAAATAGAACAAAATTATTTCATGTATAGTAATAGTTTAAGAAATAATATTCATAATATTATTTTGTACTCAGTGTGTAACAGACCTGTAATTAGAAACCTTTTTTTTTTTTTTTTTTTTTTTTTTTTCTTTTATTTATCATATTTACAGTAAATACATGATTATACATTTAAAACAGCAACCAAAAACCACTAAGGTTTAAACTTGTGCTATCACGAATCCATCTCAAAAGCGAAGTTTTATAAAATGAGGTTTTACAAATATATACTACGTTAATGTCGCTAACAATATAAACAATTTAAGATAAACACATTCCTAAATAATACTTAAGTAATATTGCTTTAGTTTACATTTTATGTTCTTTGGCGTAATATTATTTTTTATTTCTGAGGGTAGGTTATTAATAAGTCTGGGTACAATATAAGCGGTAGTTCGTTCGCCATAGGTGTTGTTGGCTCGCTGTGTAAGAAGCCTATTCTCAGAAATTGCCCGAGTGCATACAGGATGTTCGATTTTGTTTCTTAATTTTTTATTGAAAAATTGTTCTTTTAATAATAAAAACTTGAATTGAGTGTTAACTGGTAAGACATTACAATGTTTAAAAAGGCCATTTATGTTATCGTAAAATTTATTTTTAATTTTTGGTGATACTAGTTTTTTTAGAATTTGAATTTGAGTTTTGTAAATACTGTCAAGATATGTTTTATAAGTACGACCATAGCTACTAAGGCCATACTGGATGTACGATTCCGCCAACGCATAGTAAAGCATTACCTTCACTTTGAAGGGTAGGCGGTTTTTGAGAATGGTCATAATAGCAAGAAATTGACGAAGTTTATCGCAAACACGTTCTATGTGATAACTCCAGTTAAACTTATCGTCTATAATTACTCCCAGATATGTTTGTTTACTGACAGCATCTATTTGAGGACAGTTACAGTTGGTCACATTAACTGTATGCAAGCAATCATGGTTATGGGCTATTAGGCTCTGTGAGGACAGTTTTTTAATATAGGGAGATCTGATAACCAATAATTTCGTTTTGCTTGCATTAAGTACTAAGCCAGCATCATGACACCACCTTGTCAGAGCATCAAGGTCGTGTTGTAAGCGTTCGCAAGCAGCAGGACCTATTATTGTCTTAACTTGTTTGTAGCATCGCACTCTTACATTGTGTAAACAATCACCATGCTTTATTCGAACTTTGTTCTGCATGTTATTTTAAATATTTTATTTTTATGTTATCTTTATATAGCCACTATAACTAGGTATGCATTAATTTTATTTTCATAAAATGAAATCTTGTACCAATTTCATTTTATTTTATTTTTAAGGGAGAGATGAGAGGAGTATATATTGTAATCATTTTATTTCAATAAACTAGTATGTATCTGGATCTCGATCGTATCATTTATCTCTAAGCCACAATCCCCATAGTCTCAAGAAACCTGAACGCCTGGTTAGGTAACGTTTACTGTTCGTTTTGGTCGCGCCTAACATACAATACTTCATCTGACATCTTTTCTTCCTCCGTAGTCAGCAGACATGATCAAATATAAGCATCTGTAGGTACTGGTCTATTGTTTGTTATGTACGCGTAACTGACTGCGCGTATTTTAGAACATCTTGTGTGTACGCAGCCTAAGGTATCCGCATCGTCTTCAGATAAGCAAATTAACTTTAAATTAGTTATTAGAGCTCCTCCGGTACGTTTTTTACTTTATTATTATTGAGATTTCTACGCTTCTCGTACTTTTTCGAGGCTAAGTGGAAATTGTAAGGTCGATATTGTGTTAAAAGTTGATCAAATTGTTTTAGAAAAATTAGGTCGCGTGTGAAAATACTGAGATACTAAGTTAAGTGTCCTGTAACTAACTGAAAATGCTTTATAATAACTACAGTGAGCATGAAGCAATATTTTTGAAGATGGGACTGAAAACAGACATTGTTATCATTAAACTATGTAAAAAGTACAGTGTTGAATAGACCAGTCTATTACAATGTGATCAGAAGTTAGAAGAACATAAAACTGTAGAAACACTATACTTTCTACTATATTATAATTTTATCTTCAGTCTTTATCAACACTGTATAAGTACACGGCTTACACTTATCTTCCACACTTCCAAAAACCAAATTCATGTTAAGGATTAATCTGATTATTTTGGTGATGAATGTTCATTCCTATCCAGAAATGGACAGAAGTACCTACATGTTTTCAACAGACATAATCTATTCAAGAAGTGAGAAATTGGTGACATAATCTATTCAAGAAATAAGGAAATAATGAAGAAAAACGTAACAGTTTCTGTTTTGCGAAACAAACAATATTATCAATCAGAATTTGTTCTATCATTCCAAGGGTCTTTCAAAAATCACCATAATGCCAGTAACTGCAAAAAGCCTATGGCAAGACTTCCAAATTCACTTTACCCAACAAAAAAACAACTGCTAGGTACAACAAATGACACAAAACAAGATACGATTCGTACAATTTACAGAATCTTGAAATAACCAAATTAACTTTAAATTAGTTCTATGAGTTCTCCGACTTGTTTTTTTACTTGATTATTACTGAGACGGTCGACGCTATCTTTCGTTATCTTTTCTCTTCTTTTTTCTTTTTCTTTTTAGACTTCGCCGGCTTTAAATAGGAAGGATGAATAAATGTGTTTTGCTTTGCTGTAATTATTTGTATCTATCTTATCAAGTAGTTCTTGTCTTCACTTTAAATCACTTTTAAGACCAACGTTGGTGTTTATTGACTCTCAACGAGAAATAGATTTGTTTTTCTACAGACTTCTTTGACTAAATCGTAGCTAGCATTTGAATAAGAACAATTACTTTTTAAAAATAGCAATAATAAAAAATACACATAGAAGATAGATAGGCAACTAAAATGAAAGAATCAGTCAACCCCAAAACACAATACAATATTTTCAGCCTTAAAACAGCTATTGTTATCAATTTTAATGAAAAGAGGTTGTATAAGGTCGCACCTAACTGAACCGCTTTCGCACTAATGAGTCGCAACCTTGATAGTAAGTGAGGTTTCAGACTGGGGTTTTATAACCAGTGCCTTTAATAATTTTAATAAACAAATAAATAATCACCATTCGTAAGGGCGTTGAAGTACTTCGTTACTTTCGTTTAAGTGCGAGTATCCACAACTTGCCAATTCTGGTTCGTGTATGCCTGACAACCAGTTTTACCAATTGTTATTGGGTTGCCCGGGTAACTGGATTGTGGAGGTCAGATAGGCAGTCGCTCCTGGTAAAACACTGGTACTCAGCTACATCCAGTTAGACTGGAAGCCAACTCCAACATAGTTGGAAAAAAGCCAAGGCAGATGATAATGATGATATACCTACCACGCACTGCACCTATTCCGAAAGAACCGTATATGGGCTGAATAAAGCGCTAGTCTGAAATCACTCTTATAGGTATAGAAACGACACTTTTATTTGAAATCTTAACGAGCATATTTCTTTTCAAGGTGAGCATAGATTCTATGCTGGCAGCCCTAATTGGATCTGTGCTATTTTGAATTTTTTTTTTTTAAAGTTCATTGAAATCTTCGAGACGACTATTATTATGCTTCATAGATAAGATTGCTATAATGAGACATATTTAAGCATTCACAAAGACATTCACTTTACTATTAATATATTTTTGTAGCCTGAACTGTCCCACTGGGCAAAGGGCACTTCGACTGTTTCCACCTCTATCAGTATTGTAGGCTGTTGTGGATATTAATAATTACAAAATAATTAACAAGTAACTCTGTAGATTTTCTACATTTAACTGTGCAGCAGTGAACATTTTTCTTTGTTTTATTCCACCACTCTTCCAGCTCCACAAATGAGTTTGCATTCAAAAATCTTTTCACAAGCTCTAAACGTTCTGTTTTACTTTAATTGCCATAACCTTCCTTTTTCCCGCCCCAAAATTAGCAGAAAAATGCTTAACAGCTTTTAAGCTAATGAGCTAACCTTGACTACTGTTGACCTAGACTGGGTTCATAGCAATTATTTACAACTTAGGCAGATTTTTGTTAGCCAGACTGAATGTCGGAATTTTAGCTAATTTGAATTTTACCCCGAATTCTGCTATGTTAATAATTTTTTTGACGTTCTAGGAATTTGTTTGAGTAATACGTTAGTTTAGTGGATTTTGTACAGTTAACGGTGAAAAAGGGTTTTTGGAAAATAAAATGATTTTGCCAAGTAACAATTCGATGAAAAACTGGGTACGTTTATTAATTTATTTCTTAAATTACACGTCTCAACACAACCACACATTACTCATTCATCTACAAATAAAAAAAAAAACTAATAAAACATACACCATTCGAACCGAAATAAAATCCGACCGAACACCAGGAAACGGTGGGTAGTCATAAAATATAAACGCAGCTGATATTGCAAAAACGCCCAATGAGTACAGTTGATATTTCGCAACCGAAGCGCCGAAGCGGCCAATAAGGCTGAATAGCAACGATATAAAATATGTTTGATGGAAGTGACATGACATGCTATGGGGTTTTCTACAAGTGAAACTGTTTTTTTTTTTCTAATGTTTCTTAATCGAGAGCTTCTCAAGAAGAAGAAGCTTGGAACAGTTTTATGGTTTAGAAGTTAGAACTGTTTATAATCTTTGACAGCTGCAGTTTCAGCAAGATATATTCTATCCACAGTCACGTCTTTTATATAGAAGTTAACTCGATGATATCATCATTTGTGTTCAAATATAGAAAAATGGAGTTACGATTCCAATCACCAGATTGATAGTACAGCACCACTATTTGCAATAGTTAGTTATTTGCCATTCACATGTCATATGAGACTACAGAGAGACTACTCCTTGTATAAATATCTACATATTCCACCTTCTTTCTTATTGTCATCTTAATTAATTGAGCCATAATTAAAACATAACACAGACGTAATTGCTTCTCATAAAATTTCTGTTGCATATATCAGTATGGAAAACTCATTAAGTAATTTAATTTGAAAAGTCTCATATAAATTTTAATTTAATTCAGTTTACGTCTTCATATAACACCGTTAGACACATCAAATTTAATAAAGCGAACGAATTTAATTTTGTGTCTCACAATAAAGACCCGCGTTTAACTTATTCGGACTGCAACCAAATTGAATCTGCTATGAAAATATGAATTCAAAATCCATTTAAGAAACTTCAGAATAGACCTCTTTGTACGCTCTTGTCTGTGGTCGTAAATTAAAAAGTTTGTATGAGAATTTTGTAGTAAAGTGGAAAGTTTTTATTTTTTTTTGAATTGTATCGCATTCTTGAGAACGCACTATTTTCTTATTGGCAAAATGTTAAAGTTTGTGATTGTTTATGTCAGTGTTGTTACAACTCTTTGCTAGTTTAGTTTTTCTAATGCAATTGCAGTTCGCAAATGGATGTACATACTATCAGAAGAGTTTTTGTTACAATAGTAACTGTCATGCCATGGCTCATCTAGTCTCTCAATCTCTTCGTCAATAGTGTAAATGATTTTTATTTCAATACGAAAATGCTGGATCCCTTATAAATCATGGGGTTCCGTGTCAAACTGTCGACGCGGCCCATTAAAGGGTGACTCGGGATGTTTCTAATGATGCTTCACTACGCCGTTAATGGGTGCGGATTGAAAGTTGCTCTATATTTTTGCTTAAGGATTGCTGCGGTGAATTGTCTAACATTAATTTGAAAAATGAGTACCTCATGTGTATAGTAAAAATGCCGATGTGTTTGTGAACATTTGCATCATGAAATGATACGATTCCGTCCTATATTCGCTTCTTCTTCTTCTGTAGGACATTTTGTAACTTGACAAGTCCCTAGTATTTCAGGTAGCTTTATTTCACTTGACAATATCTGTTTTATCTCTCTGAATCCCCAAAACTTTTCACAAGATGTGCAAACCCACATGACACAATTGAGTTTCCACTTTTCACTGTATCAAAATACCGACTTTCAAAAAATTTTAAAACTCCATAATAATATTCAAAAACCATAGAACTAATAACCCACGATTCCCGTTGGCTTGATTTAAAGCCCACACATGATCGGCGCGCGGTCACAGAATTGACATCGCTAAAATATGGCTGCGTTCTGAAATCTGACAGTGCATGTCTATGTCAACGTGCAGTGATTTGTGGATTGACTCTAAATGATGTCTGCATAGATTTGTTTGGGAATTTGCTGAGTTAATCGGATTTTGTCGCTGATTTTACCATCTAAACAATCTAGAAAATAGTATTTTATGAATGTATTATGATTTCTTCTGTATAAGGGTCTCAGTTTTGTAACCTGGTACGGCTGAACAGTCTACCGGTGGAGTGATGACTTGCGCAAGACGGCTGGCAGGAGCTGGATGCGAGAAGCCGAAAATCGATCTCAGTGGCGTGCACTTGGAGAGGCCTATGTCCAGTAGTGGACTGCGATAGGCTGATGATGACGGCTGAATAGTCACCCTCAATCGCATTAGACGTTTTGAAAATCAAGGAGATCTATATTCAGTAGTGGACGTCTTCTCATGGTTAAGTTGATGACGCTGATTTCACATGGACATGTATTTATAACCTTTACTAAAACAAGCGTGACACTATGTGTTTTTAATCCAAAAACAATTTTTCTGCATCGCATATTTGTTCAAAAAATTCATTCGTGTATAAATACAAATATGTAGTTTGTGAACACATCTACGTGTTATATTTGCAAAGCGTAGTCAACTGAATTGTATGACATACCAATTAAAAAATAATATTTACAGGTACTTGTGTACTGGCAAATATTATTTTTTCATTAGCTAGCGAAAACCTGACATTGTTCAAACAAGGGCGTGCCGTCGAATACTGCATTAATGGTTTGAGGAATTTTTCGTACACCATCACGACTTTGCCATATTATATAAACATTGATTATAGTAATTAATTTTGGTTGCGTATACTAAAATTCTTTTTGTGGAGTTGAATCTTACTCATTTCTGATTTCCTAAAAATCTTTACTTAGTGTTATAAACCTTTCAGAAACTACTAGACCGATTTGATTTATTTTTTTCTCTATTTTAAGACATGGCCGAATTATTCTACTATACCCAAAAAAACGGCAAAACGCCCACACCCACAAATTCTTACCCAAAATTCCTAATATTAACGACGTCATAGGAAAATCTCTTCAATACATCTCGTAAAGTTGGCTTGTCAACTCGTAAGTGCTGGAACTTTTCTGATTACCCTCAACTTTGGGTAACAGGAAAAATATTGCCGTCTCGTTATTTTCGACGATATGTTTTTGAGTATTTCGGGAACGGATCAGCTGTTTCGGTAGTGGCATGTGAAAAGTGTGGGATTTATGTCAAAAATAGTATGACAGAAGTTCTACTGTAGATAGTGGTACCTATAATTTTAGTTTAATGAAACATAGGTTGGGACATATAAGAAAAAACGTGAACATACTGGTACACATAATTTATGAGAACAACTGTCAGACTATCTACAGGCTGCCAAAACATATCACTACAATCTTCAATACATGCCCTTTGCAATAGAACGATTGTTACTGATGGGAAAGTCACTAAATCGTTTATTGACTTTTGTCACCGAAAATGGAGTTTCGTGTTAGACTTCAAAGCTGTATTCATTCGAACAATAGTTTCTCGTAAAGGTAATTTTTAATGATTAAGTCTTTCCTTCCTAAGAGAATGAAAACTATCTGTAATCCCAAGCATGAATATCATGCATTATCGTATTATAAATGTAAGCTTTAATTTCCTTCCCACTGAAATCAGATAGGTATTTTATACCAACAATAATTTATTGAAGTATGCATGCACTTTTCATGAAGCATTCATTAATATTCAGTTTATTTTGTTTCAGGAATCTGCAAATGTAATCCACCGGTATGTAGTGTAAGTAGGTATTTACATTACAATTTTATATTTCCATCGACATTTGAATGACTTTACAAATAAGATATTATTTGAGCTGAGCACAGGCCTCTTCTTGTACAAAGAAACATGAGCATTGATGGCACTATGCAGATTATCAATTTTTGACTTATAGGGTAAGTTTAGATTTCCTTACAAAGCTACACCTTAGTCAGGGAGTGTTTAAATTTTTAAAAAATGAATGACCGAATCACGCACCCATCAAATTCTTTAAGTAAGAAAAACAAAAGAATGTGATCCGGCTGTGTTTACATAAAATGAATGTAAATGAAAGACTGGTGCAGTTTTTTTTGGTCTAAACAGACCCTGAGATAGATAGGTACATACCTACAAGCACGTCAAAAATCTACATTTATCTATTTAAATAAAACTACTTTTACGGATTTTATCGCGTTATATTAATATTATTTAATCCCGACGTTTCGGATCCTTTACAGCATCCATGGTCACGGGCAGACTAAGGTGTTGGTCGTCTTGATATATTAGTGACGTATATTAGTTTATATTAGTTAGTACGGATTGTCAATAATAATCAACAAAATGTAGGGTAGCTGTTTGTAACTAATATGTCAAGACGACCATAACAAGACGACCATGACCGATAACGCGATAAAATCCGTAAAAGTAGTTTTATTTAAATGTCTAATATTCGCGTAAGTGTCAGAAATCACTACATTTATCTATTTCTCTCCTTAATCTACCCTCATAATTATGATCACCTAGCCAGGACAGCTACATATTTGATGAAGACGAATGAGCTGAGCCTGTTTTAGGCCAGATAATGTACGCAATGAGTTATTGTGGAACGTGGTCCCCCATCTGTCATTATTTGCGTATAAATGTAACCTCTAAGTAAAATGTATGGCGGTAGGATCAGGCTTTCATTTGGTACCTATAAAAATGAAGCTGGGTGAACAAAAGTACGACTGGTATGAATAGTTTATTTTTATAAAATTGCTACTGACTAGTATATATGTATTTGTACCTTATTCTTCCTTCTGAATCATCATATCATATCCTCTTGAATAATCATAATCTATTTATTGGATAATAAGTAATATATATTTGCTGAAAATAAACCTGTGTTTATTGTTTTGCTTAATAGGGATAGGAATTTCACATTTATCTCTATTGGCCAATGTCAAAAATTCCATCTCAAGTTGGTAAACAAATCAATAGACACCTAAAAAATATACGGAACGGCTGTAAGTGTCGAATTTCAAGCGTTCAATAAGTACAGCACTAGATACAGCTTCAATCACAGCGATTAATAGTTGACCTGCTCTTCCAATACACATTATAAAGTAATCCATACCTTAGTACAACGCCATAAAATTCCACACACACCAATTAACTCCCACCACTATTTCTTCCACACAGTTTGCCATTTCACCGATAAATACATCTAAACTGTTAGATAAAAATCACGGTAACTATATCAAAGGCAAACCGCATCGGTATCGTTAAACTTTTATTGGTCTATTACTGTTTTATAACAAAGAATATCGAGAGGGAACTCGGTTGCTATAAAATCCTATGTTTCTGATGGTTATGGCGATGAGTTATGAACTTAAAGCGGTTTTATTTGCTCTAATTACTTTAATGGGAATTGGTTTTATTTTGATTGCTTTTTGTTTAGAAGTCGTGGTGGCCTAGTGGGCAAAGAACCAACCTCTCGAGTATGAGGGCGCGGTTCGATTCCAAGTCAGGCAAGGTACTTTCTAAGTATATCTTAGACACCAATGACTGTGTTTCGGATGGCACTTTAAACTGTAGGTCCCGGCTGTCATTGAACATCATTGGCAGTCGTTACGGGTAGTCAGGCCAGTAAGTCTGATACCAGTCGAACCGAGGGTATTGGGATGCCCGGCACTGGCTCGAGGGGGTCAGATACGGCAGTCGCTCCTTGTAAAGCTACATCCGGTTAGACTGGAAGCCGACCCCAACATATGTAGTTGGGAAAAAGGCTTGGAGGAGGATGATTGCTTTTTGTTTACGAAATGGTGGAACGGTACCCCTAAATTCCATGTATATCAAGATGTCTTCAGTTTGGGTTGACTGTACAATGATATCCATTCTTTAGTTCATTCATCGTTACGGGGATGTCTATTCCGGTTGTATAAGGCCCGGTTGTTCGAAGCTTGGTTACGTCAAGGTTAGGGTTAAATTCTAGTTACATTAAAATTAACAGGGTTTAAATTCAAAAAGCGTTGTTTAAATACCAGTTAGTTTAACGAACGTTAACATTTCGTAATAAAAACGTCAAATTTACCGTGGTCAAAATTGACATCGGTCTAACTTAAACTTTACCGTAACGTACGAACAACCGGCCGTAAGTGTCAAAACCCAGTACAAAACAAGACACGCAATGGTTTGGTACTTTTGACACTACAATATTTGAACATGGAAATAATGAAATTCATCTCAATGTATCTCAGACAAACGAACGATGTTTTCTAGTACAAAACACGAAGTCTGTATCATGTTATCAACGATTTACGTTATGTAAATCAAATACTACAGAAATAGACATTTGAGAACATCCTGTACGCTTATCACCTGTACCAAGCGTAAACAATTGTTCCCCTGTATAACTTCGTTTCCTTTGAACGTAGCCCCTTTGTAAGACCAATTGAATTAAATAAATAAATAGTACACACTTAAAAGAATGGCTAATGAAATACCAATGTTCAGCTACTACGCGTTTAAACGTTTTACCGATACTTCGATGACGAAATTAAACAATCTTTTTTTTCTTTTGTTAGAGAGGTGAGGCATTGCTCTCTCGATATCGATAATAATATACTTTTGAAGAGCTTATTCCTATAACGTGCTAATCTCGAAAATTACAAGACTAATTGTTTTAACCTCATCTATCGAGGTATTCTAATAAGTTCTTTTGGTACGTAGGTGAAAATGCGACATCTCTCTCTTTTCCTTGAGACACACTTCTTAAACCTAGCACCTAGCTTTTGACGCATTATGATATAAAAAATCTTTGACTATAGTGTTGACGTAGAAATCAATTCGCTTACTTATGAAATTACTAGCTGGTGCCCGCGACTTCGTCTGCGCAGGTTTAGTAATTCGAACAATATGTTTACAAATTGTAGCCTATGTGTTATTCTGATGTATAAGCTATATTATTGTAAAGTTTCATTAAAATCCATTCAGTAGTTTTTGCGTGAAAGAGTAACAAACATCCATACATCCATACATACAAACTTTCGCGTTTATAATATTAGTAGGATAAAACTGTTCATAAATGTGTTTGCTAGCTTGAACACATTAATTCAAGGAGTTTTAATGAATCATATCAGTGGTGGCTATCTTATTTATCGAAAATCGCTATAGGCGTCTTTTTATCCGAGTGTTCAGAGTAGTTTTCACGGAATGGAAACCACTCCGTTATCCTAGTCAAGTAATAATAAATTAGTAGTTAGGAATATTAAATACACAGCGGCCATATTGTATACGCTTCTGAGAATAAAACAGAACTTGTTGAAGCGCTATTTAATTAAATACTTACCTACTTAATTGCTGAAAATTACATAACCTGTTAAACTTTTGTTCTCTCGTGTAATTCTAGGAATGGATTTATTGCTCTTAAGCAGATAATAATAATATAATTAATTTCTAAATAAAATTAAAGGGTTTAGCTACTTGTAAATTAGACTAGATATTTGTAAATTAAGTCATTGGTTATATTTCTCCATTGTTCTGAGATTCCATAAACTTTGATTTCTATTTCAAGTAAATATCTAATTACAACAAACCATACACTAACCAAACAAATATCCATCAGCAAACAACCAAAGAATCTATCGATAAATCTCCCAAGTCCATCGATAACACGGCCCACATCACTAGTTTGACAAAGGTCAAACCCTACCGTTTTGCCGCAAAAACTCCGGACATGACTTACATGGTTGATACGGGACTTAATTAAACGTATTACTAGTTACGCCCGGGATTAGTCCCGGGATCCATGTATTTGTCATGCTGAAGTTAAGGAAAGCTGGTAACTTGTAATAGTTTTGTATGTTGATTGTGTTGTTGAATATTTAAAGATTAAGTTTATAGCTGTTATTATTGCTATATGTTCTTTACTTTTATCAGGTAATTTTGTCAAAGATATACAGGTATGTTGACCGGGAATCGAAACCGTATACTCATACTTGAGAAGCTGCAATTTTTTGCGACTTCTAGGCCACCTAGATTCACAAAACTGGGCTTACACTTACCTTTCTCCAATCATTGGGTAAAAATAAGCGTCAATTACCTACACCTGTAGAAAATATTTACTCCCATATAAAATTCAACTAAACTAATAACAATACCGAATTCCCCACCTAACCTAATAACTCATACAAAATTAATTTACTGACGGCAAACAGCCATTTAAAACCAATAGTTATAAATCTTCGCAGATAATGTTAACAATATTCAAATAAAAGCCTTTGCTGTTTTATTGCTTTATAATTTAAAAATATGTATCGATAAATACATAAATTGATTTAATAAGCTGGCGAGTAAGGTACTATATAAAATTAAGTTCTGTAATATTAGGTAATAAACAACCAGCTGTTTATTACCTGATATTATAAATACAAAACTAAATGGTGTCTCTATTAGCTCAACCAATCTGGAAGAAATTTTGGTATGAAGATAGCTTAAACTTGTAGAAATTCATACTGCATCATTCTATCCAGTACCTTAAAAGTTCCCCAAAGATACGAGTGAAGCCCGTAAAAACAGCTAGTTTTATAAAAATAATATTTTCCGAGCAAAGGTATCTTCATGCAAAGTGGGGCAGTATCAGATACAGTGTGAATCCAATCTAACTTTAGATTCTATATAGAAACACTGCGACCTACTGAAGCCTACTTTTGAAAAATAAATTACTTCTGCAAAATAGCTCTTCCTAGACTTATATTTCAGGCCATATTTTTACCTCTCACCTAATAAAACACGTTTATTTTTAAAACGAGTTGACTGGAAATGATTGAAGAAGTAACTCATTTTTAAAAGATGAACGACATTGTACGTCTTGTAAACACCTTTAGCTGCCCTATTATCCAGAAATAAGCATTTAAAAATATCTTAACTATGAAATACATGTTTTTTTTTCTATAACCGTGTGCTTGCAAAAAGGAAAGCATAGCTAAACAAACCACACAATAAGAAGTACAGTGATCAAAAATACATCTCTCGATCGATATTTTCATATTTATTCCTCAGAATACGTCCACATTTCCGATCTATTGAATATTGATCAGTTGTATAAATTATGTCTAACACCTGTTTATACGGAAAATCGTCGTGTTGGCCAAATTGGCAATTTACATTCGGAATCACCACGAAACCGTGGACAATTTGCAACTTACGATACTATATTCCTACTATCCCTACTAATATTATAAATGCGAAAGTAACTCTGTCTGTCTGTTACGCTTTCACGTCTAAACCATAGAACTGATTTTATTAAAATTTGGTACAGAGATAGAGTTGATCTTGAGAAAGAACATAGGATAGTTTTTATCCGGAACTTTGGAAGAATTCTCTTGGAAACGCGATATAACCGAACAATACGCGGGCGAAGCCGCAGGCGGAAGCTAGAAGCCTTATATTAATAGGTAAAGGAATTGTACAATTAATTAACTAGAAGATAATAATGTTTGCTTTCACTTGTTCGAGAGTAAAGTTAGCCTAATGTATTCATAATTCATGTTGTAGTGTTGTTGTAGGCTAGTTGTTGCCTGTGGTTTGGCTCCGGTTTTGAGGTGGATATTTCGCTGTAATATGGTTCTATAACTATGTTCTTTTGCAGGTATCTCTGTAGCAGATTTCCTTGGAATATGATAAACCATTAAGCCATTTCATTATGAAAGAGCCAAAGACCCTTTGGCGCTCAATTTAAATTGAAGTAAATAGATACTAGGAAAAAACTGCAGAAGAAACAAATCAAGTGTAATTAATTATATTCTTCTGTACCAGCTATTGATCGCATGAATACACGCAAATTGTATCTCTAAACTTAATGACTCGGCCACCATTGAGCACTCCAGAGTTGCAGATACAAAGACCATATGTACAAATGATAGTAATTCAAACTACCTCAATCTGTCAAATTTCTTCAAAAGATTTTCAACCTTATAGTAGAAGGGTAATGTTCGATTAGTAAAATTGGTCAGATTCGGACAAGTTTACTTGCTGGCGTCTGTACAGTAGGTACGGTCATCTTATAGAGACAAAAAATAGATATTACTTAAAGTGTAGCATTGTAATATAGAATCACTAGATAGATGTACAGATTATCACGCTGATTCCAGAACCAAGGTCGAGGTGAACACGGCCTCTCTAAACGTCTGGATCAATCCATTACAATCCATTAATATGTAATGTGTCAATATCCATTAGATTCCATCCAGATTCTAACAGATTACTCTCGAATTTATAAATCTCAGGTTTATTATCAGAAATATGGGAGACATGTCGTATTTCAATGTGTTTTATTATTTTAACAATATTTTTTATTCAGTAATGTTAATATGTTGGAGTTGTTCGAGAGAATGAAGCAATCGATCAGTCGGGAATCTTTATAAATGTCAAATGAAAAAAAGACAATTGAAAATTAAATCATGATAAGAACAGAGTAGAAATAAAACGCAAACAACAATCTAATCACAACAGAATCTTAGAAAAATATAAGAAAGCCAATACTGTTTTCCACTGCAAGAACTATAAACAGTAAAATACACAGCAAAATGGTTCAGACTAAACAAATTAAAGCATTCTTAAGTCCATTATTAAACCAGGATTTCCAGTTCAGATTACGATTTCTGAGAACTTAAAGAAAGAAACAAAGTGTCTGGATGTTTGCTCTTATAAAATTTTCATGTTTTCTCATAAATAATAGACGAAGAAAGTCTTCGCTTTGGCCGGGCGTAATTGCAAACCTTGGTATTTCAGCACGCCATACTGAAATTAAAATAGAAGCCGTTGCTTTAATGGCGAAATTCAATGCCTAGAATGATAAAGAAGGTTAAAGTAGTTATAACGCTAATATTCTTTGAGATGTTGAAGGTACTTTGGTTTCAGGTTACTTGACTGACGTTGCTTTAGGTTTACTTTCAGGTAATAGCGTCGTTGTAAAAAAGTATGAAAGCAACAGTGGAATACATTACCTATCATTTTTATAGGTAATTGAAAGCTACGCCTCTCATTCACATAATATCTTCCAGAATACTTAACTAGCCATTCTTCTTTAATGCTTCCTTGAAAATGGAATTCGAGAAATGCTTTTGATTTAAGTCGAACCAGATTTGATATCTTCCAGGTGTTTCTTCTATTATTTATCGCTATCGACATTAAAATTTCAGACCTTTCAAGAATTTTGAAGACTCCATTTTAGGCAGGTATTTTGGGACTGTAACAAGAATTTTGAATCTGAGATGAATTAAAAATTTAAGAAATATCTTATTTAATACTGAGACTTAAGAATTTTTATAATACTCTTACTTCTTTTTATTTATTTTATTTTCTTTTTGAATACTGATGATGTATAATAAATAATAATTTCGAGAAAAATTAAACGAGCTTGCTACTATTATTTATTATAGCTGACCAATATATTGCTGTCCAACTCCTTTTCCTTTTACTACTTTATGCATAGTTTTCTTGTTATTTCAAGTTAAATCCAGTCATACTTACCTGGCAGTTAAATTAAAAATAACTCCCGACTCGCTCGAGACTTCTTAAGATTTTTCTGATTCAGTATTTATTTAGTCTTGAGTTTCCTCTTTACTAATTCAAGAATCTTCCAAGCTATATTAACGTTGGGTGTCGCAGTGTTTCCAAAACCACTTAGCAAGTTTTAATTCTTAAGATCACATAGTGCATAAATAATGTAAGGCTGCTAACTTCTTTACAAGTTCCTCTAAGATATTCTAGCCTTTCATACGTCAGCACAACTTCCCAGCGTCACATATTCATAAAATTTCCATTTAATATGACCGGCGCAGTTTCCAACGAGATCTCGTTCGTAATACGGATTCTTTCGCGAACTGCTACTTTCAGAATTGTGTCAAAAGAAGCCATTTCACATCTCGAGCCATTGATCAAAGTGCTAAATGTTAGAGTACTTTGAAACCTTTACCACTTAGGAACTCTCCAGATGTTTTGATTAGATTTTCGTGTTTGGCAACTACTCAAAGTTTGGATGGAATGGACTTTTCAATGGATTCTAAAGACATGATTATCTTGAAGATGTGTCCCTGTGATGGCAAAATTAGTGAATTTTCCTTGTTTCAAAAGTTAAATTTTGGGGTGGTGTGGGGGTTATCAAAAGTTTGTGTTCCATCGCGAAGAATCGCAAAAGACGGGCCCTTAATATTGTTCGGAGTTTCATTCCCATTTAACGAATTTAATTAACTGTAGTTACTATTATGAAATAAGTACTATCTAGAGAATCACAGATCTTTCTTTGAACTAGTTGTGGAAATCATAACTCAAAATTTGAATTTTAAGAAAATTTTAAGTTATAAATATCTTCTTAATTGGGTTCATTATTTACCCACGTCATGCTCCTGCCATCACTCCCCACTTTACGAAAGATATATGGACATACTCAATTTTTCTTTCATCCCTCAATATCCATGTAGATTGACAATTAAAGTCCACTTCCAGAGTAAACTTTCAAAAGCCTATCTCAACATCGTTAACACAAACGTTAACGTTAAAAACTTTAACCTCGATTCCCCCAGCAAATTATATTTCGTTTTTATTTGTTCCCAAACAATTTTCTTCATCTACGTCTACCATTTCAGCAAAAATAATTTTTCGTCGACTCAGACCGTTAACCAATTTACTGAGAGACGTGACTCTAGCTATTTATGGGACAAACTATTTGATTTGGACCCTCAGCAAACACTGACCTTTGATCGTACCTCTGTGATATAATTCAAAGACTTTTTCTATTGACCTTCCAAATCAATTTTGTTTTATTTGTTCCAAAATAATGTGTAGTTTTCACTTTACTTAATGTTTGGATTTAATATGTCTGAAGCCGGTGCTGTAATATTAAATTCTGCTGTGATGTGGGTTGATATTGATATTGTTTTGAGTTATGTTTTTCGAAGTTTGTTAGAGGATTTGTTTCGTGTCTTCTATGTGAACTTTGTGTCCCGAAAGTTGTACTTGATTTTGTACAGACGTTTTATTGTTGTTTGCACTTTAAATCAATCACTTGATTTTAGTAGATTTAGACTTTCATGTAACTTGTATTTAGAGACTATGTTTATCAGGTTACACTTGAAGAAATCAATTGTCTATTGGCTGGATTTATGTTGCACATTTTTTCAACAAATTAAATTACCATACAATTAAACTTTTTGAATTATTACCATAAATTGACCGTTAATTTTTATTTCATAAAATATCATTTGATTTCAATGAGAATAATTCACACATCTGTTTTACGCTGATCTCTCCCAATTTTGAAGAATTCATATTATTTTCGTGCAAACATTAATAAAGTAGGTATGAAATCCTCGATTGTACTGTATTGTGTATCATAATATTCAGAAAACTGACACATTGTGTGGTAAACAGAATATAAATGGTTCACAAGAATATGACACGAATATGTCATCCAGTTAAAATATCAAAAGTGGTTGAAAATAATGAAAGAAATGGTGAAATATGGATGATGTCCTGACGCCATATAATTAGTGTGAAAATTCATTGATATTTAATTAATTAAAATTTTGTTTTTGTTTTGTATTCCGCCATATAATTATGTTAATTTTATATACCTTCCTAATTAATTCCATTAATTACAGTTCTGTATTAAATTCGTAAAAGTATATGTTTAACCTGATATTAAAGCTGCAGAATTGTGTCCAAAAATCCCAACAAAACGAAATTATAACTAACAACAAAACATTCTCAGTAATTTGCATTACCGAAAATCAGTGACGAACACGAATCAATCAATCAGCTACTATTTTTTCCAAAAAGATTTAATCAAATGAAATGTTATTACAATTAACGTTGAAAAAGAGCGTTTTTGCCCAACTGAAAAATCGTTTCCCATTCAAAGCGTTCGCACAAAGGAGTCCAAAACAAAGGCTCACCACTACAATAAAAACTCGGGATCTTTACCTTGTGAACCTTTTTCAGTGTTGCCTAACCTTTTCCCGCTGATCCACTTCGGTTTAATAACCTTTTGCAATATTGCAAGCATAATGGGATTTCACAATCCGATGCGTGCCCGTCGGCTATGAAACGCCTCTTTTGTTTGCTCAAATTTTTCGGAAATGACCGAATTTTGGTACAATTTGGACGAATCGTTGTCCCACTGACATTTATGTGCTGAACTGTCAGTGACAATTAGAGGCCTTTGCTCCAAAGTTCTCGAAGCAGTTGTAAATTGTGAAAGTTGGCTGAATAGTTGGATGTACGGAATTATGTCATCCCTGTATTATTAATAACGTTAACTTTCCTTTTATTAAGACTTAGTTTGTGATGAATAAAGTGTCACACTATGTTTAAGCGATGGCGAATTGTGAATTAATTTATCAGGCAAATGGTGTCAATTTTGACAATATTTTTTGACGTTCCCTATGTATGGGTATTGCAATGAAATGAAGCTTAGTGCAGATATTAAGATAAGAAGATATTTAAATAAGAGTGTAAAAATGTTCTTTAATAAAAGTATGTATGTAACAAACAACTAATAGAAGACCAATAAGATTTGTGAGCACATAATTGAATATCCTAACTGTATTCCCCTTAACTAGTGCAATACAGTTGTAAGAATATAATAAGGACAGTTTTCAATACAGGCCACGTACCGTAAAGCGCTTGGCTTATTAATGGACCGAAGCTTTCAATGTCTAGCCATTTTGTACGTGATTTGAAGTAATTTATTATCTAGAAGTACTTCAGCAATATTGATAGAGCATTTTCGAAAAAAGCGCAGCAGGCCAGTATTAATAAAATTCTAACTTATTATTTAATTGTTATTACCTGTCTAAAAGATTTATTTATTTAGCAATCAATCTTGTAGTATAAATGGGTCCTCCATTTAAGCTTATCTGCATTATGTCTCAGTACTTGAATATATTCATATTAAAGTATTAAATATTTGTTACACCATTGTAGTATATTACCCTACCATAAAAGGAATCATTGTTTACCATACACTAGCTACCGTATTATATTAAAAAATATCGTTTAAATGCCAACAACCAGTATCATCATACTTTGACTCCCTAATAAGATTCGGCATTGAAATGTAAATCCACCCAAAAGACGGATGTCAAAGTCCATATTTCTATCAAACCACAATGAAAACACATAAAGATACTATCTTGAAACTCAGCCATATTCGGCCAAAACTTTACCTCGGTCCACGGAGTAAGGAAAAACGAGCGGAGATGCCATAATACAAGTAGGTCAATCGCTTCTTCTAGGCCAAAAACTTACTTTTAGCATATATAATACAGTTACAAGAGAACTAACGGGGTGTTCAGATTCTTTGAGACATCTATCAACGATTTTTTGACATTACAAAAAAATGATTTGGTCTAGACGGCGTACCTGGGCGAAAACAGTAATGTTCCTCGTCCCCCGCACACCCGCACTCTCTCTTAGGAGATTTTCCGTTATGGCACCTCCGCTAGTCATTTTGTTCTCCATAGCTCAGTACCATTATCGGGGCCATCGGTATATCATCTTCTAACATAATAAAACATGTTGGAGAATAAGGGGCACCCCATAAAAACGCCATAAACCCATTCAAGTTTCGTAGTAACTTCAAAGCTGTGTTGGGCATTAGTCGAACGAAGTAATTTACGCTTTTTTTATACCCCACTTGAATCGCAATGACAATGGACGCCGTATTTGCTGAAGATTTAAGATTATAGACTTGGTTGAATTGTTATGGCTGTGATACGTTTTTGGTGGTGAAAATTGGATATTTTTGGAACAGTTTTTAATGTCTGTTTGGGTGAGTTAACTGGTGAAATTGCTGGGGATTGAAAGTGCATTGTAATCTTTCTCCAAGTGAGTTTATTTTTACTTATAAATGTAATTATCATACAAGAATGCGCACGTAAATTTTGGTTTGCCTGGGAATCCGCGACAAATTTCATTGTTTTTATTGGATTACCTATTAATGCTGATATAATACCTGATCTAGCAAGAGTATTAGATAGATCGATAGCAAATAATACACCGATAGAAATTAAATATAATTGCAAAATTCGTGAATTCATATTTCATAGCGCCAATAGATAAAATACATAGCTGTAAACTTATGCCAGAATTTCGAAATTCCAGGTCAGAGTTGTAATTAAGTTTTCCTGTCCGTTAAATTAAGTTTGAAAATTGCTGTTAGATTTTATTTTATACTTGGGAGCTATTAACTGCTGATTGAATTTTCATGTAGCTTGTAGTTCGAACTGAATTCACTATTGCTGAGTGTCGTAAGAATTTGTTTTATAGTGTTTGCACTAGTAATTTCGATTTAACTTTGAACTGAAATTTTAATTTACATATTTAAGCATATAAGTTAAAGAACTGAAGATTTAGTTTATTATTAAGTAATTTATAATTTGAAAGTGATGTTAGCATAATATCAGATAATGATCTACATGAATATCTATCAAAGGCACACACTATCTTATCTTCTATTTTTTCGTTATTCTGAGAACACTAAAGGGTCTTGTTGAAAGCTTTCTTTGACGGCTGGTCTCAAATCTATCGATCTTACAGCCCTGAGGAGGTAAATCCTGGCCCTTATTCCTTTCCTTTCACAACTATCAACATTGTTAGAATCTGCTGCAAAGCTGTCTGTCTGTTGTCGATGCTAAGTACATTGAAGAGAAGCTTTAGAATATTTATGAGATGTTTATCAGCCAGTCATTTATTTTTTGTATTTTTTATCACTATTCAATACGTCTAGCTTTTAAAGAAGCGTTGAAAAATTACTAAACAATTTTCAAACTATAATTTGATAAAATGTTTTATGAAAGGACTTGTCTAGGTTCGCCTTACATAATAGCTCTCAGATTCGGAAACAAAAATCAATTTGTCCGCGAAGTGAAATAGACAACACGTTTGCTCCATATTTCTTCACAGTATGACAACTTGAAATAACTAACACAATTCCGAAACATAAGGGCAAGCCGTGGACAAAATGTAGTTGATAATAAACGATGTTATCTACCAAATCCTTGAAGTTTGTGCTCACGGTCCGTCGACCCTTTTTCAAGTCGTTTTCTCCCGGGATGGTAATATTTAGTGTTCAATCCGGGATAGCTTTGATTTTTAGGGTTTACTTCGAGTTATCGCTTTTGAGCTGGGTTCTAGTAAAATGCTGTTTATGTCTGGGATTGGAAACTGTATTTACTAGTGGGTGGGGGTTAGTTTTGAATCCCTATTTGAGTGGGGTTGAAAGTATAAGGTTTTAAAAGAAAGTGTAAACAATGTTGATGTTCTGATTCTTGAAACAAGTAAACTAACTCATCTTATACCTGAATTATGTTCAAAATTCAAAAGATCATGCAGTGGGTATGAAAGGCGATAGTTATAATATATAAATGTATTTACTAACTTAAGAGTGTATAATTTGATACGGGTTTTTTTTAGGAAAAAATAAGAACAAGGGGAAGATTAAGTTCTAAAAGAGAAAGCAACCAACGAACATGCAACTTTAATACGAAAAACCTTTTACGTAGCTCCTAGAGAACAACATAATGATATTTGGCAGCAAACACTAATAAAAGTGACCGTTACAATGTTTAGTAGTGCCAAAGTCTGGTCTGTGCCAAACTTAGTCCTCTTCCAGTCTATTTAGTCCAAAATTAACTTGTAGCTGTTTGGTCTTTGGAGCATCGTTCCTAACGTTTAGATGAGTTTAAAGTTTCTTTATAGCTTTAAAAGTGTTTACTAAACGATAATGTTTTTTTACGAGATTATCTTGATTCAGATCATCGTGTGATTACAATTTGAAAATACCCAAAACACGAAATCTGATACGAAATTTTCAAGTCAATCTACAAATCCAACATTCCAATCTCAGGTACAAACGAAATAGCGAAAAACATTAACCGTCCGTGTGCCCAAGGTAAATGTAATTCACAGGGCAGACGACCTCAAGCAAGATTAAAAAACTTTTCTGCCCTACCCCGTGGTTTTGCGAGGGCAAAAAAAATATTAATGAAATTTCACGAAACCGAGGCTGACCGAAAGGAGGGAAACTTCATCAAAGTATTTTCTCTGTTGCGGATAGGCAATTAAGAAATTCAATTTTGAGATACCGTATCGGTTTCTGAGTACCTAAGTGTCTGAAGGGTTAATGGTTGTCATCGGATCATTTAGGAGTCAATTTTGTTTAAGTGGTATCGGATACGTTTTGACGTCGATCTGATTGGAAGAGGGAATTACGTCAATATTAATTACGAAGTGTTTGGTCACCGTTAGTGTACCTCTTAGTAGTTGAATCGCAAAGAAAACTGCTGTAGTTTATTTTATGAACGATTTAATTCGTCTTTAATCAACTATTTACACTTGACCATAGAATGTAGAATAATAAAGAAATATAAGAATGCTTACATACTTTTATAGGCAGAAAAAGGTTCCGTAAAAAATCCATTGGATCTTATATGATAAAATTAATCATACCAAATTCCTCCTACATAAAAAGAAGAGAATGCCTACCACAAAATTTTATCTCATAATCCTTACTATTAGCACCCAACCTTGCTCAAATTCCTTCCCATAAGCATACAACACAAAATAATACTGATAAAGTCGTGCAAAATGATTTAGTGATATAAAAGAGGCTCATATACGTTGAGTGAGAGGGGCATAATTGAAACCGTATGATTTATACGCCGGTACGTATTTTTATCTAGGGCCTTATTTCCAAAGCAAGAGTAAACAATGGTGAAATGGGTGAAATGGATAGAAAATAATGGGTGTAGGGAAGTGTTTTCAGCGCTATAAATGTTCGTGCTTCGCGGAGTTTCTGTTGCACTTAATTGGTTTTTAAATATCGTGTTGTATCACTGCGGTTTGTGTTTTTGATTGATGGCTGTTTTCGACGTTCGTTTTGTTGGGAACCGGCTGTTGTTTTAGCCGGGTTATCGGATCTTGAAAGTATCGTTGTTTGGAAAATGTTGTGTTTTATATTTTCTTCGTTAATTATTTAATTATGGTACGTTATTGTTTAATTGGAGTGCTATAGCTAATAATGCATGAAAATTGAAAATATTTGATTCTTGTAGTTTACTAAATGTCCTGCTTTTTGGCGAAACTTGTCATTTATAACTTTATTGATCACTAGCTTCCGCCAGCGGCTTCGCCCGCGTGGTGTGTTAATAAAAAGTAGCCTATGTGTTGATCCAGGGTATCACCTATCTACATACCAAATTTCAATCAAATCAGTCCAGCCGTTTTTGCGTGATTGAATAACAAACATACATCCTTACATTCTCACAAACTTTCACATTTATAATATAAGTAAGATATCTTCGTTTTCAGTTTAATGGCTGAAAAAGTAACACGAAAGATTTGTGACACATTTGCAAATCTCAAGATAAAAATCTCAAGTCATACTTATTTATGATCAATCTATACCCTATCGAAAATTCCTAAACGTGTATGAATATCAAGATAGCATAAAAAATGTCTATGCTAAAACTTTTATGTAACCCTACCTCCGCTCACATCAGCAATGCAGCAATATTTTATATTCCAATCCGCCCAACTCTGAGTATCCAACCGATTCTTATCCCAATTTCCTCAGAACTGATGTAAACACAATGAAAATACCGCATCCATACCGTTCCTCCCCCCTCTCCTCCCGAAAGGGTTCCTGGGCGGAGTCAGTGAATTATGGTCTTTTAAAATCTTTTTTTTTCTTTGTTATCTTTCAGAGTTTTTCGTTGCGATAAAGAAGATTACACCATTTATCTTAGGGTTGACTCTGGAACATTTGTGCATTTTGTATAATTTTATTTTTTCGGGTCTTTTTGGGTTGTAACATTTACTCTCATGTCTGGAAGGTCCTTTTATTGATTGCTTTCGTTTTCAGATGTACGGATCCCTCATATATCTTTATCTGCTTCTGTTATTTTTTGTGTACGATTTGTGTTTACATAGGTACAGAATTTTATATAAGATAAATTTATTGTAGTACCTACGGCCTATTTGTTCTTGTTATCTTTACCTATAGAGCGATTACTGTGTCTAATGTGTATAAATTGCGGGGCTCAGACGACAATTTGTTTTGTTTTTTCTCTATTTTCCTAAAGGCTAAGTAAGTAGTTATTTTATCTTCCATACTTCTTCTATGCACCTTGAAAAATCCATCATCCTTCTTCAGTTTTGACTAAATATACTTTCACGTAAAAATCGAATCACACGTGCCTTCAAGCACCAATACCTACGGCACAGTCTAAACAGTGCTAAAATATCACTTATTCATGAATAAAATTACCCGAAGCAAATAAACAGGGCTCGTGTCCAAGTATGTAAAGACAACCAGTTAAAACAACCAGCTTAATAAGATCCCTCAGTGAAAGCAAAGCACGGTATAAGGCGGGTCAATTTTTGTTGGATGGTTGGCTATAGATGTTCTGTTGACCGTAGTCACCAACCACATTTCACAGTTGATTTCTCAAAATTTATTTAGCTGACACCTTTTCTGACAGACCATAAACACGCTACTGCCACTAAAAAGCCGATCTCAAGTATATAATTCCCAAACACGAATGTATTAATTATTCATACATTAATAGACTGTACTAACATCTCAGCCAGTAGTGTTTCCTCGACGGTAAAATAACATTGTGCCGAATAATTACGTAATAAATTATGTATGAACGTGAATAATTTCACGTTTACGTGGACGATGTGATGTTAGGGATACCTATTATTTTGGTTGTGTTTTAATTGTTTGGGATGAGAGTAAACATTTATGGGTAATGTATGGTACGGTTAAGTGGGGAGAAAAGATAGAATGGGGTTTTAGGGAGAATGTATTTTTAGCTTGTTTTTTAAGGCTTGTCTTAAAAATCACTGGACCTATAAATCAACCTCTTCATCTTTCAAGTTATTTAAATTAGTTAAAACTTATTCATAGTTCAAACCAAATGGCTCTTTAAGTCTTCATTCCATCTTAAAGCTCCACGCCGTTCATATTGATATTTAATTTAACAAAAAATATCTAGCCGAAGTTTTAGAATATTCTAGAAACAAATCCTTTGAAACTTTCGCCTCAAGTCCCACGAAGTCAAAATCTAATAAAAACTAAAATACTCTTAAACTAATGTTATAACAAGCAACAAGTTACGAAACTAATTCTAGGCTAAAACGTTTTTAATTTTGTATACATTTATAAAATGTTTAAAGAAAAAATAGTAGCTTTTTCGTAATTTTAGGCCTTTTCATTTTAGTGCCACTAATCTTTTGTCTTGCTAATAAGATCACAATACCTACTGTAAGGTGGTCCAATAGATGTATCGAATACAGTGTAAGACTTATTACGGTTAAATAAACGTCTAAATACTAATAGAGTCAATAAAAAAAAAATATCTCCAGTACATATTTCTTTACTTTAAATCAACAATCAACATTAAACTCCCATAAAAGATTATCATCACACTACCGTTCGGTATCTTACTTAGAGCATTAAACCTACCGGAACCGGAACCGAAACCGACAGGTACTGAAACATTCAATTTAAAATGCAGTAGGTACATTGCCTGATTGAAAATTTTTTAGGTAAGACTCAAAGTTAAGTACTACTGAGTATCTCGCAAATGTTTGCTTATTTAAGATGGGGCAAGGTACGACACGGAGACAGGGCGAAATTAACAAACAGAAGCATACGTTGACATACACATAAGCATATACGAGCTCTCATGACATGCCATAGGGCAGGGCACGACAACTGCTTCTCCTGTTGGTGAAGTTATCTAAGATATCTTACATCTTTCCTACCAGAAGGTCAACCATTTCCTCACTGACCCACAAACTTTCAACTGGTTTGGATGTCCAACATATGCTCTTAGATAGCGAATGAGCTATAAATATTATCAGCTGATTATATTCTGCTGTATTAGGTTAATTTTCTTTTAAAGATTAGTGTGGATTTTAGTAGAAAGTTGGCTTTGTGTAGAATTGGTTTTAGATTATCTTTTTCATTATATGCCTCGCGTTTTTCATCGATTTTAGAGTCACTTTCTATCTAACTGGTTTCATCTCTATATCAGTATTTTACGTACGCATTTCTCATCGATATTATGGTTACTTTCTATGAACTGCTTACTGCTAAAAATCAATGTTTTACATAAAGTAACTATAAATTGTATTGACCGTCAGAGGCCGTCTAATGATACTAGGCTATAGTTTAAACTGTATACATATTATGTTCATACAAAGGTCACCCATCCGCGTATTGAACGTATCATGTGTAGCTTAACTTCCATCATTGACCTAGCAAATAGCAATCTTATCGTTCCCTGAAGTACAAAATTACTCCAGATCAAATTCCAAACTACACAATTATTATTTATACTGTTCTACATAATGGATTAAGTTAAAAGCTTTACCTATAGGTTACAATAACTTACGTGGTATAAATAACAATTAGTAGTACTTCAATGTTTGCGTAACCTTACGACTGATTAATATCCGAATTGAAAGTTTAAGACGTAGGGATTCGGTGTGAAATAACAACATAGGTAATACATTAGTTTGTAGAAGATTGAAGAAAGGCCAATTTAACTGACATGAGAGTGGAATATTTTAACAGTTAAGCGTCATGTGTATCTTATTTTTTACTATTAAGCTTCTCTCTTATATTCACTTTTTATTGTCGTGAAACCTACCTCTTGTCCAACCATGCTTCGATAAACTGTCGTTTTAGGTACCAAATTGCCAAATGAAATGTTCTCGTTAGAGTGAAATGTACACCTTTGAATATTGGAGATATTAATTTACTGTAAACAGTTGCTTTCCTAAATGGAACGTTTATCTTGCAGTTAAACTGGGCCTTACAGGACTTGAATGTAAACTGAATTCTTTATTCCAGACTGATGGATTAGTAAAGCCATGAAGGGAAAGATTGAGTGTTTGTTTTTTGCCTGTCACTTATTCTTCTAAAATGTAATAGGTTTCTAATAGATTAATTATTAGCAGTACGATGGCATTTTACACTAGGTAATCCTAAGCGATAAACTGTATACAATATTTTTTTCCGTATGATAAAAACTTACATGCGTCCTATATTTTCTCATACATTAACTTCCTCTTTTACTAAGCTATATTTTCCAAATTCTGCCTTATGTTTACTCTCCAAATCTTTGACGCCGTCCAGTCTAAACAAGCACAATACAGCTACATCTCTGCCCACCCATTTTCAGTAACGTCAGCATTTCGTGAAACAGGAACATAAATAGAACACAGCTGAAACAATAATGTATTCGACGACGTCTGTTTTACTACATTTTGCATACATTATGTCTGTGTATTTATGTCTAGTTGGGACTTAAGTATAGCACGTTATATCTTATGTGTATGGTATGAATATATTATTGTTATGTAAAGTA
The DNA here is from genome assembly GCF_022581195.2 of Helicoverpa zea. NCBI lineage: Eukaryota > Metazoa > Arthropoda > Insecta > Lepidoptera > Noctuidae > Helicoverpa > Helicoverpa zea. Next base: position 10,695,852 of record NC_061471.1, read on the forward strand.
TATGGTGATAATTTTATAGCGATCTATCTATATACCTACTAATATGTGGCTGGAAAAGTTTAGATGTTTGCCTGAACGCACCAATCGCAGAACTACTGTACCGATTTTAAAAACTGTCTGTTTAAAATAGCCCATTTACAGGGGAAGGCTATAAGCTAATTTTTATCTGGAGTAGTTGTTACGGGATGCGGGTGGAACCGCTGGCAGAAGCTAGTTGTTCATAATACTTGATAAGTCTATGTTGGTTATCAGAAGCCCAACAAACGTGCGTAGGAGTACAAACTGTCAACACTGCATTTGATCAGATACAAACATCTGTAGACGTAGGTGTATCACTGCATATCATATTAATACAACATTCTTAGATAATAACTTTGATATGTCTTGATATAGGGATAGTCAGTTGTCCATTTTTGAAGCAATATAATGCTTAAATAGTAACTCATGTCGGTGAACTAGCTTAAAAAAAGATTTACAACGATTGCTATCAGTACAGCTATAAACCATTAACTAAATATCGTGAGCAAACTACATGAACCAATCTACTAGCTTCACTATAACATTTGTATGAATATCCATTAACCATGTTCGACAAAATCGCTCACGAATTCAGCCTTAAGCATCTCTTAAACTTTCACTTCCACTATCATAAACGCTACCTCGGAAATGTTGAGAAATTTAATACACCCCAAAATCGTTTAAAATGGGTCATTTCAATACCTGACCTAGTTACGATAAATAGGTTCCAAAACGACAACCTGATTCAGGATACTAATACCTTTTACTAAAGCAATAAAGTCTACATTCCTATTACACCACAACTAACTGAAATCATAAACCACATAATATTATAACCATTTTCCTAAACCAGGTATCCTAAAATAATATATTTTTACGAGAACTACCATACGATTCTGAACGAAATACTTAATATAAGTTAGTCGTTTTATATCAGGAGTTTATTGTACGTAAAATTGAGCCGGACCAAGCCATAAAAATGATTTAGGCTATGTTGGCTTAATTTTACAATAGGTATAAGCGATTACGCTGAGTTCCAAACATTTTGGTATGAAACCCTTAATTTAAGTAAAAATATCGCGCAGTAAATCATTTAAAAGGCTTTTAAATTAATATGTATGCCGCCATTGTAAGGGCTGTTTCAATGTTGAGCGACGCGATAGCTTCGGAGAGCGATATTTTATTACCTCATGCATATTGAATGGGCTGAAATGTTTTGTGCCATGATTTAATCTGAATTAAGATTAATGTTGATATTTTTACTTTATATTGAAATCTTGTTTCGGGCTTTAATTAATCTGTGGTTTAATTAAACCATTAATATTGAATCACATTTAAAACCATTTCGGTATTTCTGACTATTTCAGATTGTCATTTATTTCTGTAAAACAAAGCCGTCTTTACGCAGCCGATTACAGTGGAAATCTTTTGGCATGAAAATTCAGCCATTCCTACTAATATTAAAAAGCTCTGTCTTTTGCGCTTTGACTACAAAACTACTAAAACTAATTAAATGTGGTACAAAAAATTGAAAAGGACATGGGCTACTTTTACATGGGTGTAGGATAATTCCATCCGGACGCGGGTCCGCTTGGAGCGACTAGTTGTTCAAGATGATTTTAAGCGAACTTAAATTTATTATTGCAGCTTAGATAAACAATTGAAAGCATAGGACACCTTGTGTCTTTAGAATATCTTACACTACGTCACCAGCACAATCCTTACACTGCCTTGCAAAATTCGCCCCAACCGCCCCCTGAATAAGAATGAACTTTTTGCTCCCCATTGTAATGTCAGCTAACATTATTCGGTTTCTTCAGTAGAAACTGCTTTAAATTTCAAATATCACTTACCTATGTTAAGAGTTTATTAAGTTAATATTAAATTACTTTGTACTGCTTTAATCGTGGAAATGGAATATGAAAATTTATTAACACTTGTTTTACTCAGTTGGTTTTATGAAGTTCTGAATTTTATGCCTTGAGGTGTAAAAAGAGGTTGGTTAGCGAATATTGGGATGATTGATGTGCTTATTACTTGGCATTTGAGATTTTATATTTCTTGAATTAGTATAAAATTGTTTACTTGTGGTATCATATAAATTTTTGCAAAATAGGCTGTTGTAATATATTTTAATCAGATGTTATATGACACTTGCCAAATTAGGGCGGTAGAGATCTTGCTCTAATAAATCCAAAACTCCAATACATGTGCGAAATAAGCGAAAATTTTACACCGCATGTCACAAAAACACACATAAGAACCTGGAATAACATAGACGTACAAAAAATACTACTATCACTTTTGCCGCAGTTCTATGCTCAGCAAAACCTAACAAACAAGAATGTAACTTATGTTTAAGATATATATCTTTTCCGAAGTCAAAAAACCCTGAAAGTTCAATTTACGAAAAGGACTCCGTTAACGTGTCTAGACCTTACAGTAATTTAAAGGCACACTTTCTTTATTATATTCGGACCCTCAACTCATTAGTTCGCAAAAAAATATAGGGCGTGTAACAGACTAAATGACAAGGGTATCCTCCTGTACCCTGTACCCATCTCAAATGTACAGGGTTACCCAATGTGTATTCTGTTTTCCCAGTTTTTTTTTTTTAATAATCACCCAAAAAAGACACAACTGAAATGTCTTGAGAACTTTTCCCTGAAGAAATCAAAACCTGGTAAACAACAAAAAATACATACTTAATCAATAAATTGTTAACCCACAAACCGACTTCCAAAAAAACGAGGGAGTTTGTTTGCCGGATTTAGAATTAGAATTTAGAACAAGCACAGCAAAAACAAAGCAAATTGTTTACCGATTTCTAGAGTTATATATCAGAAATCTATTTTTTTCACTTGTCAGTGTTTTTTGAAGACATTCGTTTAAAGGTTTTGTTATTTGTTTTTCCAAAATGTTATAACGAAATATTTTAACGTGTCTACTGGTAACCCTGGGAGGTGAGTGGTCAGAATACAAATGTAGAGCTGAGAAGACTCAGCGTACTCCAACGACTTCATTTGGAGTTTACACGGAATATTTACATGTTTTGACATTGGACTGTGCTAATAATAATATTATGAAGTTTCGGATTTTAATATCTTTATTTCTGTTACATTTAAATTAAGTTGTAGAAATTTTATTTTTATTCCTGAAGAAAGAACATCTACAGAGAGGTAGGTATGGGTAATTTTTATAAGATTCGACATCAAATAAGAATACGAATTGAAGAATACTGAATTCATCACATAGGTATATTTTCAGAGTCGAGTGAATTACATTATTTAAGTATCCGCCATTACTCATTACATTTTTGAGCAGAATTGTAAATCCCCTCGTATAATTTTCAACACATTTACGACGATACGGACTCATGTTTATGTAAATAAATCTGTTTTCCTTATAGGCACAACACATATAGAAAATAGGAACTTATTAGAATTAAGAGGAACTTCATACATCAAATTCAATAATTTAATCAATAAACAATATAAGTATAGACTGTTGTGTATAAGGACCAAATACAAATCTATTAGCGGCAATCTCATCAGTGTACTGAACTGTTTGTCGTGCCAAATTCCATGGTAAGCTTCGAAACGGGCAGAATAATCAATCACTATGGCAACCCATCCGTCTCCCACCAATTTGTGGGGAGATACGTAGCTGAAATGACTCCACAACCGAAATTAAGGGAAATCTTGAAAAACATTATTGATTTTATTATGTATTGGCAATTTTTTCATTGGCAAGTTAGTATAATACTACCTAGTCTCTATTAAAAGTAATATACCGCATTTAAAAACCACACCCATCGAGTTTCAATCTCTAAAAGGGCGAAATTAGAGTGACGTTCGCGTTAGTAAAACTAGCAAGAATAGTTGTTAAGTGACAATCACTTGTAAATGTCAACACATCACATCACCTTCAGAAAGGAATTTTTTTCAACCCCATTGAAACGCCATGGATTGAAAACACAAAGGGAAAAAATCCCAACTCATTCTTACCGTTCTATAAACTTAATTTGTATATCATCCTTACAAAATATTTAAAAACAGAAAACGGTTGATCAGTTTCTTAGTCTTATAGAAAAATTGCTGATAAGATCAACATGTTTGCAGAGAATTGATAAAAACATTCTTAACCGACCCCAACATGATTGGGAAAAAGACTCGGAGGATGATGATGATGATGATAAAAACATTCTTAATCTTCGATGAAACGTTTATTGTCTACCTATAGCTATTTCTATGTTGGGGTCTGCTTCATAGTACTTATTGTTTTAGCAAGGGTTGAGGAAAACAGTAAAAGGAAATATTACGTAACCCCCATTGCGAAGTTTTAAAAACTTGAAATTTTGAGTTATTACTGTTCCGTGTTGGGTTTCCTGCTTGTTATTTTTTTCCTGTTCAATATTTTTGTAGGATTCAATTTGCTACGATTTATATAAGAGTTGCGAAAGTTACTTGAAAAAATCAACCATTAGCGAGTTGTTACGCTGTTGAAATATTGTCACGTTTATCGAGGGAAGGGAACATACTTTTTTTTGAAAGAGGGATTGCACAATCAGATCGCAAACTTTTGTTTTATCGAAAAATTTAGTTAAAGCTCATTTATTGTTTTTAAATAATTTTTGTTTTCTCCCTTTAAACAAATTAAAATAAATAACTTAAGAATCTATATTATAACATCCCAATAAATGCACCAAGAATAGCCTACCTAATCTTCAAGCAATTAATTTTAGAGGTTTTTGACACCAATTACCATTTTTCTTGTTAAAATTAAAACTAATAACAAAATCGTCTCCTTTTGCAGGTAATCACGAAACCCAAAAGTGACAAGTGCCAGTGCAGTGCAGTGTAGTGAGCGATATGCTAGAGTGAGTCGGGCCAGTCGGGGCCAAACCAGGCCACTTAGGCCATGACCAGGCCGAGGCTCAAATGCGCCGCTTGGGCCTGGCTGGCGGTCCTTGCGGCCTTCGGCAGAACCACCGCTTATACTGATACTGAGGAGTTCTTGAGTGATCTGGATAAACCAGGTGAGTTTTACAATGTATTATAGGGTAGTAAGTGTTTATAGTATGTATGGTATACCGGTGAGACACTTTCAATCTCGAAATTAAGCAGTCACCCAGATTTGAATCAAAGAGACTGGTAGTGATGTTACTATAAGTAATTTGAAAATAGCCGTTGTCTGTAAAAAAGTGACAACAAACTGTCTTTACTGAAAAACTGTTTTACATAAGTCATTTTGATAAGAATATCTATGTCCTTCGAATTCTCACACCTAGTACCTACCTATTTAATAATTTAAAATAAAACATTTGTTTGTAATTTTCCTACTCATAGATTGCATAACTTTTTCGTATTACAACTGAATTCTGTCTAGTTTACTAAGTACCTACTTCTTCATTTATGGTCAGAGTAGGTACTTATCTCGGCCATTGCTCTCTAACTAATTAACTCCCCACCTTCAACCACGACAGCTGCAACATCATAATTACAACAATTTCCCAAAAACCCACTTATCAATAAACTATTCACATGAGAAATAAACACATAAACTACATTTACACTAAAATGTAAACATTAAAACAAAACATTTACGACGATCTAAATAAACAGAAATAGTAACATTTCATTAGTTCCCACAAAATTCAAATAATTTCGATTAGATGCTCGCTTTTTAATTATCTTTGGTTCACGTAACCCAAATAATATAATGTAGGCAGTTCAAACTGGTTTCGACACAAGATAGATGTTGCATTGAACGAAATTTATTTTCTTAGAACAAAAATGTTGGTAGAAATGTACATGGTTCATCTATCAACTAACCTCTTTCTTTCTATTCTATTCTATTTTTGTATATGGCAATCCGTGTCGATGTCAATTTCGACGATTCTGCCAATGACAAGTGGGATGAGAAGCAAGAAGTGCTTTTAATTAAAATAAATTTAAATATATATATATATTGATTTAAGATGGTGCTGTGGCCGATCTTGTGTAACTTAATGTGTTAGTAGGACGGCACTGAAACAAACAGAAATATATTTACATATATAAAAACAACAACAAAATGTTAGTAACACATAACATATAATATATACCACAACCATACAAACTGTGGCCTAAATATAGGCCACAATTTATAATTTAATATTGTTTTGATTAATGAACATCAACAGCATCTGGAGCAGTTCTGGACAGGAGTGGGATAGGAGGGAACGGAAGTTAGTCGGGAGAGGAATTTTAAGTTTTTGGAGACGACCATATAAATCAAAGGATGAGTTGATAGGACAGTCAAAAAATATATGGTCCAGGGTACCTTCATCCAGTCCACACTCGCAGAGGGATGAATCCTGCACCCGAATTTTGCGCAGAAAGACCGGTGTACAGCAGTGACCTAACCGAATTCTGCACATGACTGAAATTACCCGTTTAGGGTATCTTTTGAAATTTGAAAACCACGGTTTTGGTTTTACAACCGGTTGAATGGCGAAATAAGAGCTACCCTTCCTTTTGCCTGAGATGTTCCACCATTCCTGCCACGAGGTCTCAAGACTCAATTTAGGGAGGTTTAGCAGGTCATGCCCTTGAAGGGAGAAGTGTGCAAGATCAGCGGACTCAGATGAACACGCATCTTTGGCCAATGCATCGGCACATTCATTGCCCGCTATACCGCAGTGGCTAGGGATCCAGACTAAGTGTACTTCTTTCTCTTGCCTAGTGCAGGAGAAAAGGGACTTTTTAATATCCAGGACAATAGGACAATGGAGTTTAGTTCTAAAGGGATTCTGGGATATGGCTTGGAGACAGCTAAGGGAGTCAGTAAAGATAACTCCACAGCTAATCTCATGGGACTCTATAAAACGACAAGCTTCCAATAGTGCCACACACTCGCCTGTAAATACTGAAGACTCCTTCGGACATCTGAATTTCAAAATTATTTTAGAGTTCTGATAGTAAACCGCGGCTCCAGTACAGCCACCATTTGATTTGGAAGCATCCGTGAAGAACTTTTGAAACCCAATCCATCGTTCACCCAAAACCGCATTAAAGGCCGAATTTGCAGATGGGGAGTTTTTGGATATGCCAATGTTATAGAATATTTTAGGGGTGAAGCAAAGTACTTCATAAGGGTAATTAAATAAAGGAAGTCTGGGATGTGGAGCAATGGGGGATTCTAAATTTTGAAAAAACCGATATGCTTTTAGGAATAGGGGGATTTCTTTGTGTTCCCAATATTTGGAGCTGTGACAAAGAGTGTCAAGCTCTCTGAGTTTTGGGATGAGGGGGTGAGATGACTTGGGAATAACCCTGGATAGGAAACGGGAAGCGAGGTACTGACGTCTCAGGGCTAAAGGAGGTTCAGCGCATTCGACCTGCAAGGCGTTAATAGGCGACGACTTCATGCAACCTGAGATGATTCGAAGGCATTGAGACTGAATCCTATCTAAACCGGCCAAGGCACCTTTGTTGCTTGGAATCACCAAGTGTGACCCATAGTCCAGGATACTGCGGACTAAGGCATTGTAGACCAGTTTCATAGTGAAGGGATGGGCCCCCCACCAGACACCAGCGAGAGCTTTTAGGATGGAGATTGCTCTTTCGCATCTTTTGATCAAATAATTAAAGTGGTGAATCCCGGATAATTTTGAGTCTAAGAAAACGCCTAAAAATTTTGATTTGTTACCTATGGGAATATCTTGTCCTTGAATGTTAACTGAGACCTGAGGGATCAGTCGTTTTCGGGAAAAAATCACTACCGAGCTTTTTGGGGCGGATAACGAGAGACCATGGTCCAAAAGCCATGTGTGCAGAGAGTCCAGGGAGAGACAGAGAGATGAGGCAGCGTCCGTAATAGATGGATTAACTACATACAACACTAGATCGTCAGCGTATTGTAAAAGGTGGCAGTCAGCATTAAGGCAGGAGCCAATGTCTGCTGTATACAGGTTGTATAGTAGGGGGCTTAGAACTGAGCCTTGGGGAAGGCCCTTCCACGTCTGTCTCACCTCAAATACCTCCCCCTGCACTCTGAGCATCAAAGAGCGAGACATGAGGAGTGCGCATATACATTGTACCATCTTACCCGGAATCCTCAGCTGTTGCAATTTTTGCCTGAGAACTGGAAGAAGGACGCTGTCGTATGCGGAAGAGATGTCAAGGAAAGTGGCTACAGCGGATTCATTTTTGGAAAAGGCTGTACGGATATCAGTAACCAAAATTGCCACACTGTCCATGGTGCTAAGCCCCTTTCTAAAGCCAAACTGACTACTCGGCAGTAGATCCCTAGACTCCACCAACCACTCAAGTCTATTTTTAATTAAATGTTCCAATATCTTGGCCAACACTGAGGACAAAGCAATTGGTCTAAGGCCATTCGGATCATCAGCAGTCTTGCCGGGCTTCAAAAGGGGAATTACTATCTGAGCTTTCCACTGTTCAGGAACCCAACCAAATTGATAGCAATAATTTATTATTCCTAAAAAATATTTTTTTGCTTCAAAACCAAAATGAACTGCAAATGAGTACGGTATGCCGTCTATGCCTGGGGCGGAATCCCTAACATGACGTAATACCGTATCAAGTTCCTCTAACGAAAATGGTTCATTCATAGGATCATCCACAATATTTACAGGCGGGAGCAGAAGTTCTGAGGAAGAAGGAACATAGGCTGGAGCTATTTTGTCAAAAAAGGATTCAGCAGTTTCTCTCGAGATAGGGGAAGAGATAGATGGGGAGCAGCCTCGCCTGAAACGATTAATGCTCTTCCAAACTGCTGAAATGGGAGTGGAAGGGGATAGAGAAGTGCAAAACTTAACCCAACCGCGGCGTTTCTTCTTGCGAAGAAGCCGCCGAGATTGAGCTAACACTCGTCTGTACCGTATAAGATTGTCGCTATTCATCGCATCATTGTACTGTTTTTCGGCCTCTTTTCTTTCTTTAATAACCGATGTGCATTCTTGATCCCACCACGGGGGTGACGGGATTTTATTTCTGGCACAGTTGCGCAACGGAAAGGTAGAGTCTGCGCTTGAGGTAATGGCCGAGATAAAGCCATCGTAGCAGCTCTTAGCATGGCAGTGACCAGAAGAATCTTGAAAACTTGAAGTTAAATTTGGAAGCATACTAATTTTCTCCTCCAGTAAAGATGCAAACCTCGACCAATCAGGTTTGGACAAGTTGTACTTCAATAGTGGAGGAGACGTTTTCTCTAAAAAGGTTTTATTAATTAAAGTTACAACAATGGGGTAATGGTCGCTACCATGCGTCAGAGTAGTACATTCCCAATGAATTGATGCCGCCAACTCTACTGAACAGAATGTGAGGTCTACACAACTCTTTTGCTGTCCTGGAAGGGATCTACGAGTAGGGCTACCATCATTTAAGATGCAAAGGTCAAAATCATCCAAGATTTCTACTAAACCTTCCCCAAACGAATCACAACGATTGGAACCCCATCTAAAGTGGTGACAGTTGAAGTCACCCATGACGAGCACAGGTCCCACTATGTTATTCAAAATGTCCCTAATGGTGGTTAAAAACCTACGCTGAGGATGGGAAATATACACGGATAAAACAGTGATACCCTCAATTCTACACGCAACTATATTCATATCACCATCCAGAACCGGAAGAGTCAAGGTGGAGAGGGGGACACGATTATTAACAAGGAGAGCCGACCCTCCATAGCCATCAGATCTGTCACATCTGAGAATATTAAATAGTGGTATATTAAAACTGAGACTCGGGGTGAGCCAAGTCTCAGCTACAGAGCAAGCCAGAGGCTTGAATTTATTGAGGAGGAATATGAGGTCGTGCTTTTTATGCCACACGCTCCTCACATTCCATTGAAGGAATACTTGGCGAGGCGCCATTTCTAATATTTGATAAAAGGTTAGTTAGTTGGTAGGCAACGTTGGACGGTAATTGGGTATTATTGGTGGATAGAATTGTAGAAAGAAGTTTAATAAGTATATCTATTATTGAGGAAACATTACTATCAATGAATGGGTTATTCAGAGCGCAGCCATCAGGCTGTGAAGGTGCAGGGGAGTTAATAATCTGCTGATGGGCAGCTTTATCATAAGAGGGAGATAGAGGGGCATGGGTCTTTGGCTTAAGGAAAACAGTTTTGCGGTATGACTGAGTGGGGACGGGAATAGCTTTTGCAGCATTAGCATAATTGCGAGAAGTAAGTGGGACAGATTTGCTAGCTTCAGCATATGAAAGGGACTTCTCAGCCATAACCGTCTTAATGGCCTTCTGTCTACCCAACTCGGGGCATGATTTGCTATTTGCAAAATGATTCCCCGAGCAGAGCACACAGAATGCCTCCGCCTCAGAAGTGCTGCAACCATCACCAGGGTGATCATGGCCGCACTTACTGCAGCGAGGCTTGGACCGACACACTAGTTCCACATGACCAAACCTGCAGCACTTACGGCACTGGATGGTGGGATAAACATATTGCTGAACCGGAAGGGAGGTGTAAGAACAAAATACCCTTTGAGGTAATACTTGGCCATCAAAGGTAAGTACACATGTCTCTGTTGCCTTGAATACAGTCACTCCATCAATAACTACTTTCCTGCTTATGCGACGAACTTTCAGGATTTCACCACAACCTGAAGGGACCTGCAAGTATTTTTGGGCTTCCTCTTCATTTAAATCTGTGGGAACACCAGTCACAACACCCATCCTAGTTATATTAAAAGTGGGGATAGAGGCAACATAGCAGTTCTTATGTAAAATGCTGTTGATAATAAATGAGTTTGCATCCTGAGGGGATTTAAACTCTACAGACACACGGTTCCTACCAACTTTTTTAACACCATCACGGACAACATTGGTAATGTTATGTTTTTGTAGGAATATTCCGAAAGTAACAGGGTGTAGAGAGGTACCGGCGTTAGGCTGGGGCTCCAATCGAGAGACATGAACGATAAAAGGTGCCTTATCAGTAGCAGAGTACCTGCTGCGGCCAACTAGGTTTCTTTGTTGTTTTGATGGCGGGGTTGACACGCCAATGTTGGCATCATCTCCGGAGCGTTTCCTGGTATTCGAGGTTGATAGGGTCTGGGAGTCCGCGATGCTGCAAGCAACATCAGCGAGTTGGGAAAGCGGATAGTTGGGGGAAAGTGGAGCATATGCAGAGATGTCGGGAGGATCGGGATCGGGGGGTTTATTTTGATCCATTATGCTTGTAAAAAACTGGTTAGTTACCGAAATAACAACACACCACTGGTAACAAACAAAAAGACAACACACAAACACAAAACTAAGTCACAAAAGTTCACCAAAACACTTAAAACAGTTGAAAATTCTAGGCACACGTGCTAACCAAAGACACTCTGTGGCGAGAATCCCTAACCTCTTTCTTAGAAATTATCTAGGAGTTTCTGTTTTTGATATCTTTGATTTTTGTAGGAAATATTCTCAGAATGGGAATTTTGATGATTATAACAGAGCTGACTTACGTTACAGCGTACTACGTGCGCAAAATATGTCAAAATATCATACCGAAGTACCTAAGAAAAGCGTTTTACAAAATGATCTTATTATAGGGAAATATTAAAACTAAGTATCAAAATATTCATCCGCATCGCTGTCAGCTGGGATCGTGCCCAAAAGGCTGGCTGCATTGCCACGCTGGATGGCAATGCATATCCTTTGACCGAAGTATAGGCCAGCCCTTTGGTCACGAGTGGACTCCACTAATCGCTTACTAGTATAAGCGTAAATCATAAACTATAAAACATCCTAATCGGTGAGCCATTAAAACCCAAGTAGCCATAATCATTACGCGGTGTCCTGCGTGAGCGACAAACGCGACGCTGCGAACGCGACGAACGCGATCAACTCAACGGCATTCCCTACATGCGGCCTATGTGACAGTCTGCGGCGAGACGCGACGTAACGCGCACTTGTTTTGAGGGCGACCAGATGCGACACCCAGAAGCGTAGATTGTTGTGGGACAAAAAACATTAACATTAAAGAAATCGCTTATTAGTACAAATAAGTTGGAAGAATATTGCTGTCTGTACTTTAAATATGAACTTTCAAGCAAATTGTAACATGAATTGTAACACAACTTCTCCATGATTTGAGAAGTAATGACCAAAATCACGTAGGACATTTGTCGCGTATAGCATCGCGTCGCATTACGTCGCCTCGTGTTGCGTCGCGTCGCGTCGCGTTCGTCGCTCACGCAGGACACCGCGTTAGCTACTTAAATAGCCTAACATGCCCTAAAAATACACCGATTTATTATCAAAATCACATGTAACATCTATATTTCGTCAAACACCCACCACTAAGTACTTACGGAGCACAAAATTACAATATTATTATACCGTTCAATCAATCACAAGAACGCGTGGGCGTATGGATAATGACTTTAACCGACTTCCAAAAAGAAGGTTATTTAGCGATAATCATCAATATTCAGTAGTAGTTTAATGTACTATTATAGTTAATACGTAAGTATGGTAATTTTATGACTCATTTAGAAGTTATTGAGAGCTAGTGGAAAAGTAACAGCCGCAGGAGTCGATCGATCATAAAGTTAAGCAACACTTGGAAAGATCAGGTTGTGGATGGGTCACTTGACATCCATAGTGTATTGGAAAGAACTTCAAATTGGTAGGTCTTGTATATCATTTGAACATCTTAAGAGGACGAATTGGAAATTTTGGCGCCAAGGATCTCAATTTTTCTCAGTAAATACAAAACGGATCAAAATACAACTTGGTTACCTGAAAGTTCATGATATAAACCTTATTTTGTTAGACTTCAAAACATGATTAGGTAACTTTTATAACAGAGAAAAATATATCAAACATACCTCTTTTTAAAAAGAGATTCACATATTATGGGCAAACGGGACCGATTTAAGCCTCTTTAAAATTGTGGAAGGAATTTTTATCAAATTATCATTTCTAAATAATAAAATTACAAAACCATTTTGTCGCTTACGACGCTTTAGTTATAAGCTAGCACGCGTATTGTATTCCTCGCCCCGCTCACGTCCCCTCTTGGCGCCTTAGATGCGCGTGCCGGTTATGGAATTATTGTTTACCAATTCGTCGCCTTAAGCAGTCACCACAGGTGATCAGAAGTCAGAAGGTCTATTAACCAGTCTTACCAAGGAGTATTAGGTTGCCTGGATAACTGGGTTGAGGAGGTCAGTGAAGCAGTGGTTCCATGTAAAACACTGTTACTTATCCACGATTTACATAATATTTTACAACCATTAAACACAAAACAATGTGAAACAAAGTTTTGTATGCAAATATTTGCTACAGAGCAATATATTAAATATTCATTTGGACCACAATTGAATACAGAGTTTCATTAAAGAGCTTTTAGTTTTGAGCTCTTAGACTTAACAAGAGCCCTTAGAAATCATAAAAATTTCAGACGAGATATTATTAATTAAATTACGCTATAATGACCTTTTTGTAAAGTGAGTCTGTAGGTATTCGTTATCTCGAAGTAATATTTATATTACTAAGATACAAGCAGCGAGGGATAGAGAAAATAGGAAGGCTTTGGGGGAGGCCTTTGCCCAGCAGTGGGACAGCATAGGCTAATAAAAAGTAAAAAAAAGATTTAGAACTCCCGCACGCTGCAAACTGTCAGTCCGATGGTTAGTCGACAATTTAGTTTGTTTGTGAATCTAATCAAAACGTTTAGTCGCTCTGATATCAGCTGTATACCTGATCGTTGTAATGTGCACACCATTCATCTCCATACTGAATTATGAGCCCGAGCCCGAACAAACTATCAGCCGACTAAAAGTTTGCAGTGTGCAAAAAGTGTATCTTACTATTACTATTATTTTTTATTTAAGTGCCTACTCGTGAACCTAAATTTATGTGAGAAAAGAAAACTATCGTTCAAAATTAAAGACCCGTGTACTTTCTAAGTATAAATAAATCCCATTTTTTCGTAAATAAACAAAGCTAGTTTTCCAGTTCTGTATTTGTAAACGAACAAAAGATTTATTTTCTCTTTTCAATTGAGATAACTACTTCTAGGAAGGACTAAATGGACGTTGGATTTTATTTTTGCTATTTGAAATTCTATGAAAACGTTTTCCTACGTACTAAAAAGTAGAATAGTCGATGTCGTTGTCATTTTGCTTTAACGAGCGAATAACTCTGTAACTATGTATTTTCAATCACTAAATGGGTATTAAATTGTTTATCCAATATTCTAATATTTATTTTACCTAAACTATACTTGTATTTTAAAGCTGGACAATTTGTTTGCTCTAACGCGATTATCTCAGGAAGTTCTGGACCGATTTCAGTCATTCTTCCATTGCCCATTTATCGAGGCCACTACATATAGCCATCCTTTATCCGGGTGCACGGAGTAGTCTCTATAGGACACGAATGAAGCCAATCGAACGCAGCTAGAAAATGGGCTAAATATCACCAGATAGGAATTTCACAGCGAGCGATTTCCTCTGACCTCCGAAGCAATGATATATGAAATGAACTGTATAAATCGATTCAATCTTACTCTTGATTCGATTCGCGTAGGTTCAGTTATGCAATCGATTTCACACAAATTAAAATAGATTTTTCACGTTGAACGATGTAATATGTTACTTAGGGCGGACTTTTGGGTGGTACTTTAAATCGGAAATTTGCTTAAGCACACATGTTAGGAATGAATAGGATGAAGAAATTTATTAGATTTTATCCAATAGAATCTGCCTAGACTTTTCATAACATGGTAGCAATAAGATTTCAGTGTAAATTATTACGCTCATCTTCAGAAGTAGGTATACCTATAGTCAAAACTCTAGAATCAGGAAACACACACTCCCATCAAAAAGAAAGTGAATGTTGTGGTCACGAGAGAGATGACCAATAAACCGACTGACTGACCAATGGTCATCAGTGAACGTGTCATGAAATACCTATATGTTTAAGATATACGCCTTTCTTTATTGGCATTGTAACTCTTCTAGACTTAGAAATTTGTGAAAAGACTATTCCTTCCTATAGTAATATTATAATGCGAAAGTCAACTTCGTTTTCACAAAATTGACGTTTCACGCCTTTAACAGGATGAGCGATATTTTTAATATATCGAGTAAAACCGCAGCAATAGTCTAGCTACAATATAAAACAACACACTCATAGCAGTTATGAACGCAATAGCAGTTAAAGATTGGAATCGCTCGTAAGCAGTAGTTACCCTTATTTATACCCTTACGTAACACAGTGACCCATTTCCCTAAGCGATATGTTATCTTTCCCATCTCATGTACTTTAGTTTATGTATTCAACAACATAAACGTTATTAAGTTATATTGGAAATCTGTTATGAAGTCTGTTTGTGTTATGTAGTAAAATGGTGAGCAGTTTGCTAATATACAAGGGAACCAATTGCTCCTCTCTGCTTATATCTATTTTGTAATTTATCAAAAAGTGCTTCATGATTTTACAAAAGATGTGTAAGTTTTTTGTTTTGTCAATAAAAATTCGATACTCCATCAAATTATTATTCCAAGAAAAAGCAACCCTTAGATCGGAATTCCGATGAATTTTAATTTACATCCAACGAAATGCGATCCCTTTTACCAATAATGCCACAAATCATTTTCAAAATTACCATAAGAAAAAAAGTACAAGAAAAAGTCCCATTATCATTAAAAACAGAATCGCTGACAACCCCATAATGTTTATAATGAGTTATATGTATAGACAAAAACATGGCAACACTCAGTTAGTTATTGTTGCCAGTGAAAAAAATGTTAAACGTAAAGGCGTGTTCAGATACAGTTAGCGGGAATAATTTAATTACTATAAATATTTATATTTGACCGGTACCTAGTGAAATGTGTAGTTAATGGGAAATGCTGTAAATTTTTAATCAAATAGTTGAAAAAGGTCGATTTTGTTTTAATGAATGCAGATTTCTGGGTAATTTGTAAAATAGCTGACATTTAGCCGCTGGCTGTAATACGAAAAGTAGAATACCGAATTTAAAATTCCGTTTTTGTATTTTCTACGTTTACAAAATACACATGTATTTTTATATAAATTCTTTATAACAGAAAAAACAAATAACTCTTCGAATTTTATTCTTAGCACATAATTATGATAATCAAAAGTCTCATATTTTAAGTTTTATTCGAATATTATTTATTTTAATTTTGTGAAATGGACATTATTATTTTTTTTTAATTATCTTACAACATATTATTTATATTTTTAAATATTCGATTATAAAAATTAAAAAAAAAAAAATTAAAAATATAAAAATAGATGGCCATCGATATCGGGCGCAGGGTCCAAGGTATCGGTGGTTAGGGTCCCAGAGACAGAAACCTCCTCACAATACGCACCGTATCAAGGAGTACTGCCTTCTGAATCAATCCCTTGATCCAGCCGCCCAACGAGAGCCTCCTGAGGTGTTGGTCGATGGCAATGGACATTATCATTAACTCAGCAATGTAAACTCCAAAAAGGTTTTTGATTTTTTGGATAATCCAATAAGTTTCGATTTTCTCTGATATAATTCTACTTATAGCCCAATTTGATAAAACAAGCCTTAATCTTGCGAATGACACTTCTCACATCGTATGACATCTGTCTTTGTGCTGCGTCTGTGTTCTGTCTGCGATTACAAGGTTAGAGCAATATCTCATATCTTCAAGTTATTTTCTCGCAATAAATGTGTAATGAAATCGTGTGCGGAGACAAAAATATTGCCATTCGCAGAGGAATGGTTGAAAAAATAAATGAACAATATCTGAGTTCGTAAATCTTGATTGAGAATTAGTATAGATTTATAGCAATGCAATACCAATTTTCATAATACAATATTAAAGTAAAAATAAATGCGAAAAAAAATCCGCTACACCACATATTAACCGATTGTACTAAAAGTAACAACGTATGGTACAAAAAAAAACCTTGAAAGCATAAAAATCCCATAATTATTACTACCCCTTTCGCATTCTATACTTAGGTACCCATTAACCTTGCACAACATACCATCCTACTATACATGTCTGAAAGCGCCCTTACTTCAAATGGTACATTGGTGGTACATCGGTGGTACAGGGCCTCATACATTCCACTGTCATTGTACCAGCTTTTATTAGCTTTTGTCACGCGTTGCATGGGGAATATGCCATGGTTGAGTCGTCGTGTGTTCATGGGTTCTGTAGGTAGGTGACAGGTTTTAAATGAATGGGTATTTTTATTTGTTTAAGCAATATTTATTCTCTAGTTAATCATCTCAGGAGTTGTCTAAGTATTTTTTATTAAGGTTTCGAAATTGACATTTTATTTTTCTATTATAAAAACTTTTTGCAGTCTCAGTTCTTATTTTATTGAGTTCAGACTTTAATTAAACCTTACTGCAGATATGTCAGTCTTTACGAGAGAAATAAAATAAATAAGGCTGTTTCTTTACTTTTATAAATCTGATTCATCCTTCACGCTCTCTACGCACATTTATTATTACAGCCAAAGTCAATTTCGTAGTTTCTGCGTTACATCTCGACAAACCTCTTGAGAATCTCACAAGATTAAATATTTGATTTAGTCTCGGTATTTTTCTGATGGCCCAGTAATAGCTTTTCATTATTTTCTGTCTTGTATTATTATCGGCGTTACACATTTCTCGCGTTGAGCACAAAAAATCGTATGAAATATTTCATACATGAAAAGAGGATCTCTCAACCTCATTCCGGTTCGCTGATCCCTAAAATACACGAATCGTTTTTATTTCAGCAGATTATAATACATCAAAGACTTAACGTATGGCCGAACCTATACGATTCTTACTAGATTACGGACGTAACTCATCGCGATTCGACATTTATTTGTAATAAACATGATATTTTCGGGTATTCATTTCAAAATTTAATCTACAATACGTATTTGTGCGGTTTGGGGGTCGGTCCGTGAAATATGGAAGCGTTTTTATATGTTTCGTGTGTTAGAATATTTTGTTTAATTGATATTCTTGGTGGTCTTGATTGTTAACAGTTTTATTTAATTGCTACACGATAATATGATGGCGATAAGACTGAAAGTTTGTTTTGAAAATAAATTGCTTTAAACGTTCACGTAAGGGGAGCCATTTGTTCTTCTGATATATTTTCCCATACGAATACTTGGTATAAATCACAGTCAAATAAAATTCCTTACCTTTCTTGTATGGTTTTAAACACTGTTTTTATATTAATTTAATATTAAACTCTCTAGGCCTTTGAACCTTCAACAAAAGTTCCAAAAAGGTGCTTCAACAGCCATATTTATATTTTGTTATGAACAATAAACATTAAACACAATAAGTAAATAAATACCACACAACAATAGAGAACAAGCCATATCGCGTGCCGTTTACGTTACTGAGAAATTCATAAGCCCTTTTTGTAATATCATTTAATGTCAAAATATGAGACAGTAAATGATGTTCTGTAGACACACGATATCAGTTATATTGAACCGTATTTTAGTACCGCATGTTACGAACATGTTAGTCTAGACCTGTTATATGGTGTCTTAAAATGAATGCATATTTTGAGCATCTATAAAAATATTTTTATAAAAAAAATCTGTACGGAACCAAACCAATATTTCTGTAAAACACCAAGTATATTAAAGTTCTATTTGTTTGTTTATGAAATTGATTTTATGGTGAGAATTAAATGGTATTAAATACAGCGGGACGGATCGTAAGATCATAAAAATGTGTAAGTTGTCATATCATTCTATTGTCGTCGTATTAGTGTCGACGTCGGATTAATAAGCGTTTTATTAAAAACTCATAAAACGACTTTTAGTATACGTTCACTTTATAACTAAAAAAGACTGTTTAACCCGTTTATCTTACTATCTTTTTGTGTAGGTTAGGCTGATAACCTGCAATCAATAGTTTTATGGTGGGAACTAGTCAGAATATATAAAAATCTGTGTTAAATAGCATCATTTATCGAACACGGCAAGAATTCATTCCCCTAGGCAAAACTAGATATCATCATCATCATCCTCCGAGCCTTTTTCCCAACTATGTTGGGGTCAGCTTCCAGGCAAAACTAGACATTAATGACATAATGAGATATTTATTACAAACTAATACCAAAAGCTATTACAATTAAAGCTACAAGATTTAGTAGGTATTACAAAATTCAGCTATAATCACTAACAATTCGACAAACCCGACCACAAATCGAATACTGATTTGCAATCAGTAATTTTGAAAACGGAAACCTATTACAGATTATTTGAAATGCGGTTCCGGTTTTCCTAAATTCACAATGTAGGTACTGGAATTAAATGATAAATGGTTTCGACTAGATTTTGTCAGTACAGGCGTATTTTATAAGTTTTTAACCAACTTCCCAAAAAAGAGAAGTTCTCAGTTCGGATGTTTGTAGCTACATTTTTGTGTTTCAGTATGTTACTTCTTCTAGTCAGAAGCCAGTAAGTCTGGCGCCAGTCTAACCAAGGGGTATCGGGTTGCTCGGGTAACTGGGTGGAGGAAGTCAGATAGGCAGTCGCTCCTTGAAGCCGAAGCTTGAACTGGAAGTCGACCGCCCCAACGTAATTGGGAAAAGGCTCGGGAGATGATGATGATGAGTATGTTAGGTACTTCTCTTCACTAGTGGAACTAGTCCGAAACCAGGTAGGTAAAGAGATTTTATTCCGGGTTCGTGAACTATAACTTTAAAGAGCTGTTGAATAAAGTAGAATAAGCTGGTGGTTGTATAATCATAAACATTATAGCCAATTATTAAGTTAGTACCGGCTAATTGCCTAGAAAATTCAGGATTTACATAAATCAATAGTCTACGAAGCTATTTACCCACTTATTAACTACTACTAAAGCATCCATTAAACCTATCTGAGCGTTAATTGGTCTTAATAACAAGAGAAAATGCATAATTGACTTCATTATAAAGAAAAGCCACAAGTCTGCAATAGATGGAGTCGAAGTAAATTATTCGTGGAAGCATTAAAATAGAAAATTTTATTCCTAGCTCGGAGCAACTCCGACGAGTTTTATATTTATGAGATGTTTTTGCTTGGAGCCAGAGTTGCTGGTTGCAATTTAATTGTAACAAACTCATAAAATATAAGACTGGAATAAGTTATGGTTCTGTGAAATAATCCTTTGAATGTTCGTTAAGAGAAATAAGAGAGGTATTCTGCTCTGGTACCTCTCTTTAGCTTAACTTGACTCTGCTGTTATGTTTTTCAGTTAAATCAATGGAATTTGAGGTCAAAATATGAACAACAAATTAATAAAAATGATACTGAAAAGCTCTAATTAAGTACTTCGGCCAAAAAACTGATTTATACATTATTAATAGCAGATTAAAGGAAATCTTTTAAGAGTCTTAATAAGACTTATAAAAAATACATAACAGGGAGAACTCGTGTAAGCAGCTTCAGTTAGAAACTTGAGGTAACTTTCTTGTTACCAACCTCGCCCATTTACCCCGAATAATACGTACCTAGCTTTTCTCATTTCTCTCAAGGCTCTCAAGAAAAGTCTACACCCGAAAACCTTCCATTAACCTTTAGAAATATCGAAAGAATTTTCCCTGCTAACCTAACCCCCTCACCGCGATCTGGCGGCTGAAGTGGGTCGAAATATTTGGCGTGCCAAGTGCCCTACACAATGTTCCATCATACTGTCTTCGTCAAAAATGTTGTCGAAAAACTGTAAGTGGGGGTCG
Source organism: Helicoverpa zea (assembly GCF_022581195.2). Classification (NCBI taxonomy): domain Eukaryota; kingdom Metazoa; phylum Arthropoda; class Insecta; order Lepidoptera; family Noctuidae; genus Helicoverpa; species Helicoverpa zea. Next base: position 10,716,595 of record NC_061471.1, read on the forward strand.
GTGTAATTAAACCTCGGCATTTGACGTAGAAATGCGTCGATGAGATTGTTCAAAGGACCCCGGCGTTGCGAGGGTTGAAAGGGGGCCGTGCAATTATTTTTTACGAAGCTTCGGGTGTTAACATTTTTGTATTGATGTAGGTGAGTGCGGAAGTGTGAGATGAGACTGAAAACGGAATTATTCTTTGTTGTTCTCACTTTTGTTTGGAGGTGCGATCATTAAAATAAAGAGCCTGGCTTTTGGATGGAGATAATGCGTTTGTATGACTAAAATATCGTGCTTCTCACGACGGGTGAGAGTTGTTCATTGTTGTTTACTGTCACCGTTTCTTGAATACCTATATACTCGTTGCTCTAAAATGATATCGTAAATGTAAAGTCAAAATATAGCGTATCGTGTTGATGAATCAATTTAATACCAACTTCAAGACCGTTACAACAGAAATCACATGTTCTTCTCAAGAATATTAATACCCAACTATAGAGCAAAACTAGCAAGCCTACTATACTTACCTTCTCAAAAACTATGAGTTCGGTTCTCATAAATATTCAGTTAAATACCACCACAATATAATATATTATTGTGTATGGTACCTTTACGCATTGCAAATGTTCGCAGTACGAGTATAATAAATCATATGGAAGAAATTATGGGCTTTCTATGTGGTTTGTGTTTATTTTTAAGGGTAGTTATTAAATGCAGGATTTGTTTGCTTTTTAAGTCTGTGTGGTCCTTTGTGAATACAGCTCTTTAATTACTTTTCGCATGTACATAGTCTTGTCAGTTCCGCCATTTAGTTGTAAATATTTGAATATGTTTGTATTTGAGTAGTGTAAAGTATATATTTAGGGAATCTGCTTTTCTTAGAGCCTTCTTTTCCTAGACATAAATCGAAATTAGAACAAAATTCGACGGTTTATTCTACTGTATTTTTTTATAATTAATATCTATAAGACATCTTTAATGTTTTGTTTTGTTGATACATGAATTACGTCAACTCTACACGGGGCGGTACCTTCCAATCACGTTGTTTACCTACAACTAAAATAAAAATCAATTCCCATACACAAAAAAAATCACAGATCAATTCCCAAAAACCCACAAATAAATTGTACAAAAATATTAAACAAAAACGCATCTACCCACACACATTGAAACACGCGTCCTTTAAACCCGAAAGTCATAAATAACTCGGCACGTCAAAGCGTTACATGTTTTTTAACTAAAACCCTTCTTTTTTTGTTGTCGGCATTACTATCTAAAATATTTCAATAAGTCGATAACTGGCCGCTTCTGGTTAACGTTATTGTTGGATCAAATCTAATCTTTTATCTCACAGTATCTTAGGATGGTTATACAAAAGATGCGTTGCTATAGATATAGGAAGATATAATGTGGAGAGGGATTGTCAAATTATAAAAGGACCGTGGGTCTTGTGAGAGTAAACGTTTGTTTGTTAAAGTTGCATAAAAAACTAAAATTATGTTTTGTCAAGATACAAATAAACAGCACGGAACAGCAGTAAAACATATTTTACTGTAGAAAATATTTGGCTCTCTGAAATAGCATACCTACAATTTTACCGTGAAGTAGTTGTTCATGCTATTTTTTCTATTAAGTAATAAGCAAAAATATTCACAAATACCTTTTTATATTTATTACCACAACCCAAATTATTTGAAAATGACTGCACCATACCATTCTCAAAAACACAAAATATCTGCCAACATAGCACATCCTTCACTACAAAACAGGCCTAACCACTAAAACTCCAATCGTCGTGTGTGATCCGATATCGACAGAACATTACTTTTTATCGGCGCGTGCGCTTACTATCAGATTATGTAGCGATAACATACGCTTGTTAAGATCTTTTCATCTTGAAGTGTAGGAGTTTATTGGGAACATATTTTTCTCATTACTTAAGAGAATGCCTAGGAGTGATGGTGTGTTGAAATAGAATATTTTTGTGATAATATCACCTTTTTCGACGTAGGTTTTTGTAGGTCAACATTTTAATTGGCATAAAAACTAAACCACTCTGGATGCACCAATAAACGTTTCATAATTTATGTTCACATTTTCAAAATAGTAATATAACTAGCTTTCCGCCCGCGGCTTCGCCCGCGTGGAATTCGGTTATATTGCGGTATAAATCACAACTATAAGAAAACTTCTCATTCCCACGGAAAAATCTAAGAAGCGCGATGTAACGCTGGATACGATGAGCTACAGGTTAAAGCGCGAGATATCATTGCACTTCTTACGTATCTTAAAAAAAACAACGTCACCACGTTTTAAAAAGCTATCATTCCACTTCTTACGTATTTAAAAACACATCGTTACCACGTTTTAAAAACACCCAGCGCCATCTATCGCATACCTCAAGAACTAAATAACTTAACTAATACTTATACCAATTAGTAATTCGTTGAATTAGAGTTATTTCAGGATAAGTAGATGTAAAAAAAACAGTTAAGACGATAAAACAAATTGTACGTCATCCCTCGGGAATTCCTCATTTTCGAGGATTCATTATCGTATCATTTAGCTTCTAAATTTATATGTTCATATTCGTTTGCAATATATAAGTAGATGTAAAAAAAAAACAGTTTAGACGATTAAACAAATTGTACATCATCCCTCGGGAATTCCTCATTTTCGGGGATTCATTATCGTATCATTTAGCTTCTAAATTTACATGTTTATATTCGTTTGCAATATATTACCTTGTTTTAAACGACACACAGCGCCATCTACAATCCATCCATCAAGCAAACAATATTTTTGTTTTCCCTCGGGAATATCTATTTTTTTCAATTTCAAAGCAATCGGTTCAGTAGTTACGGCGTGAAAGCGGAACAAACAAACAAACAAACAAACAAATTCACTTTCCGATTTATAATATTAGTAAGGATTTTAATAAAATTCTGTGCCTATCTAGTGCCTATTTACTTACAGGCTAAAAAAATATATTGGTAATGAGTACCTAAAAGCTGATTTTATCATTAACCGTAAATGATTTAATGTCATTCATACTACCTAACTATATTTTTTTGTATAAATCCCAACCATATGCTCTGAACAACCGGATAAAAGACAGCCAATATTAGAAACTGGTATAAGGGCTTAACAAAAAATCTAGAACCTTAGATAACCTCAAAAAGATCAATCGCTAAACCGAAAACGTAGGTGTATGAAAAAGAGATTTGTCTAAACCCCGGAGGAAGGAAAGATAGCGGAGATGCCATCAGGCAGCTAGGCGCTTTCTTGTAGGTCATGTTAGATATGGTAGGCGTAATCAGTTACTAGAACCGACGAGGCTTTCGGGTTCCTTGTCAAATCAAAGCTAATCTGTTAACGATTTCTTTGGATTGGAAATTTTATTTTGAACATAATTCATAGAAGGCGTGGTAAGGCGGCGCTAGTAACGTTCCTCGTCCCCCGAACACCCGCATTTTAGCGCGCTACTTTCCTAGGAGACTTGCGTTATGACATCTCCGCTAGTCATTTTGTTCTCCATGGTCTACACAATTACAAACATACTTACTTCTAACCGTACAGCGATTCATTTAGAATTGTAACGAGATAGTGAGATTGGGTTTTTTAGATCCTAATTGAAATGTGATTTGATATGGATCGGTTGGAAATCAGATCAGTTTTTCGCCCACGAATAGATGACAAAGAGCGCGGGATTTCGTGTAGGTTTTATGAATTGAGAGGAGCCTAGAGATTGTCGAGTGATTAAAGAGAATTTTATTTAGGTAGTTTGAATACTCTGATTATGATTCTTATCTTTGACATAGGAATTTGGTCTGAAATTAACTTTATTTATTTAAACTCTATAAGCAGTTTTCTGTATACAAACAACAATATTCGTGGATTTACCATTAAAATGCGTCAAATGATCATTTATTTCATGGTATAAATAAAGGAATGAAACTAGGTAAATTAAATAAAATACAAAATAGCGGTACGGTAGTACCCAGAAAAAAATACAATACGTACCTGGAAATGAGCAGGCATCACATTAATTAATTAAATTATTTGAAAAACGAGTATGAACTTCTGGAAACTTAGTAACTATTCTATTTAATTAAAACAAATAAATACCTATCACTAGTTTTTCAACAAATTTTCAATTCGTAGAAATTCAGGACTATAGCTATGCCTCACATTTATAGGTATGAAGAATATTCACATTGTACAATATTTTTTGTGAATAAAATTTTATATCAGGTACTTAAACTAATTATCAAATCTATCAAAACTGTCAAAATATCCTTAGCGATGTAGGCTTTAAAAATAGCCAACCAGGTGTCAAGTTTCCAATACAATAGGCAATCTATATATCTGAAAAGAAATTCTATTTTAACGAAATTCGAACGAAAAGAAGTGCAAAATAAAGTAGATAGCACATAAAACAGTGGGTCTAAACAATAAGCTTGGTTTACACTGGCGGGCAAAAGACACTGCGCGGTGGGCGCCGCAATGCGTCATAATTCGACTAGAGTGACTGTAAGTTGTGTGGTTCTAGCCGGGATAAGTTTTTGAAATGTTGTAAAAAGGGAGTAGGAAGTTATTATGGATTTTTATTGAGTGGATGTTATCGCTTTCTTCGTTGAAATAAAGGATACTCGATACTTAAAGGATTTCTGTATTGCAATTGAGTTTTAAAAAATAACTTTTAATGTTATAGTTGGCATAGCATGGATTGTGGACTATATACTTTATTCACATACATATATACACATAGGTAGCTCACTACAATACTATATTTTTCAATTAAAATAAATCGATACCATTAATTAATGTCAATCTATATCTGCTTATAAAATAATTAAAGTTAAATTATTCAATTACTTTAAGTGGGCGAATTATCTCAGATCTTACTTGACTACCATTAATTTAATTAACAATCCACATAACAATCCCAAACATTCCCCAAAACATTCCTTCCATTTATTTTTCCTTACTAACATAGTGGGGAACTTTTCCCCCTTAAAAAGACCCCCATTTATTCCCGCATTCAATCATGGTCACCCTAAACTAGAGCTAGACCAACCACGACTGTAGATCTTAAGTACTAAAGCTGTTTCTAGATAATTAATTTCGCGACGGGACGTTGGGATCAAGTGACGTTAAATTAATTTTAAACGGACCGCCATAGCATTTTAGTGTTAACTTAGGTAGTTGGGTAATGGTTTTATTGGGTAACCCTATTTTGGTAGTGTTAATGGGGTACCTATTACTACCTACTGCTCTACTTTTGCACCTATTTTTTGCAAGGTATTTATTTTTGGTTTCGTGAAATATATATTTTTAAACTTATGACGTATCAATTTTATGATATAGATTTAATACGTCGTAAAAATAGAAAAAAAAAACTTTTTTTAAAAGCCTTGGAAATAAAAATTACGGAATTTAATTGTAAATCCATATGGGACGTTACTTGAGTCCAAAAACAGTCGTATATTTGTCTAGAGATCAATCGTGCTATTGTGGATAAATCGAGATTATAAATCATTATTTAACACAAATCGACAAAACAATACAAACTTATACACATTTAAAATTCTTATTACCACGTTTCAAAGTCAAGTCGTAAGAAAGCAAACTGATTACATCTGAACGAAACAATCGGCCCAAATGATTTTATTCACAAGTTAGAAAGTTTAGTAAAATTGGCTTTTTACTGCTTTTTATGAAAGTAATCAGCTGATTATCATAACGATATGATCCACATAATTTAAGGAAATGGTTGAAATGTAGATACCTACGTGCTGTATAATGGCGCATCCACACATGCCGCCGGCTTATGCCGCCGGGTTTCAGACCGCCTTGCCGCTGAATGCAGGCCGCCGGCTTTACCGGCGGTTGCCGGCGGCCTGCAGATGCGGTTGCAATGCCGCCGGCCGTGCCGCCGGGCATGTGTGGATGCGCCATAATAGTGTCAATAGTGTCAGGTAGGTATATCAGTAGATTTTTAAACAATAAGCTCAAGATAATCAAATAATACTATTTAATATAAAATCAAAATTACATTACGAACTAAGCATTGATTTACAAATAGAAATCAAATGATAACTTGACTTTAAATAAACGCTTTCAAACTAATTGGTTTGTCAAAATGTTACCTTACGTCATGCAGCGATAGTATCTTCGAAATAAAAGTTGAAATTAATAAACAGATTGATGGCAGAAGGTCCATTTTAAATAATGATGGCTTATTGTTGAAATATTACTCCTACTAAGACTACTTTTACTTACCTTTTGAATAGTCAATTAGACATATAAAATTAAATAAATATACATAAATTATTGAAACTCAATCACCAGACTTATATGCCCAGTTAAGCACATATTCAAATAGGTATATAATATACTTCAACATTAAAATGGCAATTACCTTTTAACCGAAAACTGTATATAATCCTAGTATGTATTTAATGTTTACCTACAGTGAACAGAAAACTGACAGAATTTAAAAGTTTTCTTTCGACACCGTTATTTTTGTGTGGTAAGAAAACGTTTGCAATATGTGGAACTTTTGTATCTCACTGTTTAATGTCCAAAGTGATGGTTTTATTGCAAGCCGTAAATAGCAATAAAGTTACTCGCTCAATCGCGCCGCGGCGTTCCCATTGATTTATAGCTGCTACCTTTTAATTAGCACTTTGACGTAAGTCGTTTTAAATGAGATCTCAAAGATTACGCATATTATTAAAATTTCAAAAACCCACAGCATTTCTTGAAGAAGCATTCTGTGAATTTCGCCAAGAAGTGTGAGTTGTCAAAGTGTCATTTGTCCCTTTCCTGTCATTTGTGATATCCATATTTCTATACTAACCATAATAAAGAGGAACCATTTTTTTTTCTTCGTACCCTAGGCCTACCCTAAGCCTACTTCGTAGGCTCCGAAACTACAAAACCGAATTCTCTCTTCTCGAGTAACATAGGCTATATTATTCCGGTACGAGTAGTAGTTAGTAACGACTATTAATACTACTAACATAATTTGTAGGATCGAACTATAGGTATTATAAATTATTACCTTGTAATTTTCTAATAAGAAATCAATTCCATAAAAACAATCAGGCTTACAATTTGACATAGTTTTTCACCCCATATAAAGAAAATACAGAGTAACATAATGAAGTTCAGAAGTTTGTCGTAACTTTGTAATGGGGTGCGTATTTCTGTACCAAGGTCACTGGTACATGTCGCCCCTACGAGTTTATTAGGTTGAATAGTTTTGACTTTAAAGCTGCATTTTATTTATTTTTGATTAATCTGAAAGAATGATTTAAATTGAGTATATACTAATATTATAAAGTTGAAGATTAGATAAAGTTGATCGATTGGAAACATTATTTCAGTGTTAGATAGCACATTCTTCGAGGAATGCTACAGCATCCTTTTAATCCGATTGCGTTATTTTTCTACTGGGCTCGAGCAAAATTGCATGCCGAAGTAAAAAGCTAATAAAAATAATCTAAATCGATTCAATTATTTTAATAAAATTTTATATTGTCCAAGTCTAAATTTTATATTTATACTGAAAAATAATTATCACATAACATTACAGTTACGGGACAATACAAAGTACACAAGTGGTACACACTACCCCACAAAGTAAGCATATGCACCAGAAATTCTTGGAACGAATGCAATCTTTAACCGCATAATTATTTACAAGGCATGCGACTTCCGTTTCCTGAAGATACGTTTGTAAATTAAGTAGGTATGCTGTTTAAACGTAAATGCCAACTTGTGTGTACTTCATTTTGATACTAGCTATTTCTAGTGGTTCCACTAGCGTCTTAAAGAAATAAATAATTCTTATTAATGGCTATCGAAAGCTGTCTTTAGGATTTTATCTGTCACCTGCATATCTTTTATCTTGATAGATAAAACGGCTAAACTGATCGAGATAAGTAATAGAGATAGGTAATGAACTTGAGACAAAGAGAGGCTATTTCCTAATTGGAGTAATGGGAGTAGTGGCCCAGGATGGGAGTAAAATCGCGATCGAAAGCATGTAAAAATATAAACAGCGAATATAAATCATTGACCAAATATTTTTGTTACTTTTAAAATATGCAAATTAATATTTAAATACCGCACGCTCTAGCCCTTCACCTTTTTACCTAACACATGATATACATAACGAGTCCATCTTTTAATTATAAATTAACAAATACCAATTAACACATTATTTCCAAGATCAAGAGGTCAATTTGACCTTTGATGTCTCTAGAAATATTTAACGGTTAGAGTGCTTTTGGGGTCATGTGGTACTGAATGCCCCCTGGTAACTAGTGCCTATATTAAGACCTATGTATTGGGTCTGTGGTACCTTAGGTCACCAGCCTATTGAATAGAGTGACCCGGAAACATTGGGTACATTTGGAATTAAACTAATTAAATCAACGATATAAAACTTTTAGACGATAAATATAAGGATCTCTTAATAATACTGATTTTAGGATATTTTGATACCTACTTACATGTCTTACATAAAATTTTTCTTTAGTGGGTATTTGGAAAACCATAACATTTAATAGTTATGGTCATGGGGGTCGAAAATATAAGCTCTTTACTACATCATTATGCATAGTAAAATCGTATATCCTATGAAGTAAGTGACCTACATTAAGATAGAATGGCTGTCTGCAAAGGACTCGGAAGTTGGATGCGTAAAGCGATTGTGTGAATTGACATGCACGATGTTAGAAGAGATCACCAAATTAAAGCTACGTTGAAACAATGGTGATGATAATAGAGTACCAATGAAAATGCATCAAAGTTTATAAGTTGGTCATTATACTCCAGTACCAAGCAAAATAGTACTTTCCTTTTAAATATCTCAGATATTTTTCTTCAAGATCTGCAGTTTTCATTGTTAACAAACAACATTTCCTTCCTTGTTAACCGAAAACAAAACAGCTCACTATACAGCATGATACAAAAATATCAAATGACCTTTCGACCTTTGTAGAATGGTTCCGTCGGCCTTGCTCAGGCATTTATGTTTATTGATGCTTCAAACGACCCCGACTTGTTATTTATTTGAATGGATTACATAAATAAGTAATGCAATGTTTTTTCCATGATCTACAAGAGAATTTTCTTTCATATTTCGCTTTGATTTCTTCGTTATGGATCCGATATTTTTTAAGATGCTTGTAGCTATAGTTGATTTAGTTGGGGAAAAAGAAGTTCTTTTCCTGGTCTTCTAATAAGGCCTTTGGCACTTAATGAAAAGTATATAATAAATATCGCGACACTTTTACACATAATCGGTTATCCCCATAGTAAACTATTGATTAGCTAGCTGTCTTAGTGTGAGTGCTAACACTAATGATAAACTACTTACAAATATTTATAAATAGATAGATACATAAATTTTAGCACCCAGACTACACCCAACAAACATGCTCATCACACAAAAGTTGATCGTACCAGAAATCGAACTCACATGAGCAAATAAGAACAAAACTCAAATCCAACATCTTTAAAGGCAAACAACCACTTATAATAAAAAAATATAAAGAATATTTCTTTATAAAAAAATACAGAGCAGTTACAATATAATGTTCATTCAAAACAATTCATCATCAAAACCCTATGAAATGCAAACTCCGAAGCCTGACACACTTCGGAACAAGAATCTAGTGCACGACAATTTTCCGTGACGTTGAGGCATTGAAACAAAGTCATTTTGCTTGCATTTCATAAAAATAACACTTTTTTTTGAAGCGAGCTCAAAGTAAAGGGTTCTGAAGTAATCGAGTGTCATTACTCGACTATGAATAAATTACACAAGTTCCAGACCCGCTTTGGGTGTTGGTTTAAATTTTGAGCGAAAGAGATTCTTTTTTTGTGATCTCTCATTTTTTCTAAATTGCATTTTGATTACGTTTTTGAGAGGTTTTTGTGGCTGTCATATTTTGATTTTAAACCAGGAAAAGTGTCTTGTAATAACTATGGGGATAAAAATAAAATCTGAATTTTACTATAGTCTGTAGTCGTTAGTATGTCTATCAAAACACGACAGATTTAATAATTATCGTTATTAAAAATTGTTCGGCCAAAAATAATTGCCAAAAGATATACTTGAACATAAAAATAAAAGCCACGATTTATCTATCTCTCTTAGTATCACAGTAACCCTAAAATGATGACGCTATATTCTAAAACTAACCCCATCCTGTATCCAGCATGAACCGAGTGAAATTCGTTATTACATCACATTTGAACCCTGCCCGCGTTAAAATTGCCACAGGCCGCGGGCAAATTCACCCCGTAAGGTGCGGCTTTTTGCTTCAAAAATATTATTAAAGGGTTAATGTTAAGGGTTATTCATAACACTTTAGCGTAACAACGGGTTTAGAAGGCCCCCGCTTGTACCGGGTTTATAGGGATTTTCGAACACATAAAAGTTCGCTCGTGGCTTGAATTCGGAATCGAAGACGGATGTTAATCAAAGTGTGTCGAGTTCTCGTGACAGTTTATGTACAGAAAGGCAGGCTAAGCATTGTTAAGGCTTTATTGGCACTGTTAAAGGTGAAAAGGAGGGACTGTAAATGTTTAGGTGTTTTGTCGTCGCGTGTTGATTCGAAGGCGAAACGGTTGGCAGTTTGTTTCGCAAATTCTTCTGTGTAAATCAGGTTTATGATCGGTAAAGGGAACTTGTTAAGGCGTATCTTGAAAAGCTTTGCATAATCATCTTGAATGAAGGGTGTATATAAAAGGAGTAGTGAACAATGCGGGTTCTGATTTTATAGGTAAGAAAGCTGCTTTACATAAACTTTACCTAGACATGATTGTGAAGTGTATGCTAACAGGCAATTTATTTTCACTAAATATTAAGCTCGTTATTTAAGTCTGGATTTTATTTCCCTTAATCAGTAACCACAGGTAATATACCTATACTGTACCATGTGTTTTAGTTCTTGGGGAAAAATGTACCAGCTAACATGATTGTACCAGTAACGTTCAACAGCAATTTACAGGGGAAATACATCCACAGTTTGTTAGCGAAACCGATTTAGTAATTGTGCTAAAATTACAACTGATTTAAGCCCAGATTGGAGCACTTATCGCCAGGTGTTGTGCTGATATATTGAGCCGTTTAGATAACTGCAATTGTTAGATACGTTGTTTATGCTCAATTGAGATATTTTGAACCGATAGTTTGTTGTTGCATGTCGTTTAGATAATACATCTAGGTTATGAGGTAGTGGCCTATGACTTTAGATAGTAGTTTGATCTCATATCATTGTAATATATAGAAACATAGCGCCTAAATTATTTGTGGATATCAATCTTGGAACACCTAAGTGTACTTTACGTTTTAATATTAGGTTATCGAATTCATGGATCAGAAAAGATCTTTGGTCTATTGCGGTGTGACACATGTCGGTAGTGGATTTTTGAGTCTTTTTCCCCGTATTTTTAACTCCCCATGAAAAAAGGAGTGTTATAAGAGTTAAACTAGCAAAATAAGAATTAAAGTGTGCCTAACATTTCAATAGAATTCACAAAACTTACCTAATGCTTGTCTTAAATGTATTGGTTCTTGAGTATACTCACTTAAATATCTGCAATTTTCTTATTTATTTTCATTCCAATTTTCTTATTTAATATTTTCCGTAGGTCACATAAATGTTTTTTTTTTTCAAGATAGAAATTCTCAGTTCCTATCTTATTAAAATAATTAGAAAAGTTTCAGTAGGTACTGTAGGAAATCTTTGAGTACTTCTTTGTGTGTTAAATAAAATGGTTTTTCTTTCTTTCTTCTTTCTAAAACAAAAGTTTATCGAAAATAGGGGCTGACATTACTTCATTAATGTTTCTAATAAAACAAGTTTTCCTGTTCGAATTAGACGTTCTTACTTACACTTAAGTACCAAAAATATTCGAGAACAAAACTGAAAATCAAATACCTCATAATTACCTGTAGAGAGATAAGTAAAATCCGTAAAATAAAATTAAGGTACAAGCTTTTTTTCAATAAGCAATTTTTTATCTCACTACAGCAAAAAACATTTATGTTTTATCGACAGAAAACAGAAAATATGAAGCATTTTCTTGAAACTACAGATAGGACACGTCTCCTTATAAATTCAGGTTTAAAGCCTGAAAGACTAGACCGAGCCTTTAATATTATGAACTAGCTTCCGCCCGCGGCTTCGCCCGCGTCGAGTTCGGTTATAATAGCGTTTCCAAGGGAACTCCCCTTAAAACTATTAAAAACTATTCAAAAGTCCGGGATAAAAACTATGCCATGATCTTTCTCAAGGTCAACTCTATCTCCGTACCAAATTTTATTAAAATCACTTCAGTGGTTTAGATGTGAAAGTGTAACAGACAGACAGACATAGTTACTTTCGCATTTATAATATTAGTAGGGATGAAAAAGGTCTGTGGTGGACCATAACCTAGGCATGAATATATTTTTATAACAATAATAAAATGTTTTTGTTTATTACCAGGGATGTCGTACAATATTAGTTTTACTACTCATTTTATGTTGTGTGATAAAGCTGTGAAAAGTGTCCTTTTAGGCACCATATTTTTTTCTTAATTGGCTCTAAAATCCATATTTTTAGAATTAAAAATTTGGTTTTCAACTTCAACACAAGTGACCAATTCTACAATGTGTATTAAATAACCAACAGCTAAAAAGAACAATTATAATAAAAGAACAACAAATTATTACCGAAACAACTTCAAATAACTCATTCCTAATAAATTCACAACCCTTACCGAATAAAAGAAACCCGTCGTAAAAGATGTAAAAAAAGATAACCGTACATTCAAAGACATTCTTTACCCTTAATTAGGCTTAAGATAATTTGATGAAAACAACCGCGAATAATAATGCTTGGGAAACTCGAAAAAAATGGCTGAGTTTATTTTTGTATTTTTTAATGTTTCAGAGGGTTGAAAGGGGCTGTCTCAACAAGGAAATTGGAGGAGCGCCGCACTTGAGTTGAATAGTGTCGCCAGATATTTTGCGTTCCTTGGGAATTGCTTTTTTTTAAATAGTCTTTAGGACAAAGTATTTTTGGGGGTTTAAAGACAGTTAAATACATTGATTTCTTTACGGCAAATATTTTAGTGTGTGTCATAACTCACATTTAAGATGAGGATATTGTAGCTAATAAAAACATTGAATTGGTACGCAACATAAAAACCAACTGCATTCTGTCTAGCATATATTCTGCTTTAGATCATTTAATTTATAACACAATACAAACAATTAAACTCCCATTTATTTGAGACATTAAAAAAACAGAACTGTTCGCATTAATGGGAAGATTATCCCATTCCCAACTAAAATCACGGTGTCACTACACTCAAACAGTACACGTCACGGTCTAATGTCATCCGCGTACATTTATAACAATATTTTGTGCGCTTCCTCTCAGTAACCCGACCTTTTATTTAGAGGAAATTACCCTGTCCCCGTGTCCATGTACTTTGTGAAGTAGCTTAGCAATATTATGGCTGTACATGACACCCGTAAATAGGGAAAAGTGGCTTGTTAATAAAAGGTGACAACCATTTTTATTTAACAAATTAAAACGAAAGAACACATTTTCGAGGGATATACGTTCTGCACTTAGATAATACCATTAGAATGTAGCTCTATTCATTAGAAGGCTCTTATATTCATACATGCTGCAATGTGGTCTTATTTCAATATAATACTAGCAATGCAGAAGTAGCTTTTTCTGAGAAATACTCGGTAGGAAGTAATCATTTTCTTCAGAAATAAACGCCATGTAATTCACCTTCAATTAAATATTTTTTCCAGAAACTAATTGATAAAATTCTTTCACAAAAATCTTGCATATTTTAATATTCTGTGAAATTCTCATAATTAAAATGGTGCTACTACTTCCTTCCAATAAAATATTTTATTTCAATACTTTTATAAAATTGCTCATAGTTTTTTTTTTTACAATAAAATGTCCTTTTCAATGAAAATTTAAATTACCAATAATTTATTTTTAATTTAATTTATTTGATGGTGTACTTTACAATATAATATCACACCTTCCCACGCCTATAAAAATATTTGCTCATCTCGTTGCCTCAAACCCTTTACTCAGAGGAAATTAGCTTGTCAGGAATTTAAATACAGGTCCTTTTTGTATAGAAAAAAAAATATAATTTTTCCTCAATTTTGTGGTAGGTATAGTTAATTCATGGACATTTTCATAAAAGCAGAATAAGGTTTACACAAATTGAATATTAATTTAGTAATTCCCATCGGTTTCCCATCAATGGGAATTTTCCAGTGAATACTGTAAGCTCTCTCGAGTTTTACGAGTTACTTAGGAATTAATAATTGTTGAACAAATTATGAAGTTATTAGCCAAAGTGGTGTATTCTAACTAACTTTGGTATCTCTAAAGCCGATAGAGACAGTTACCTAACTGGTCTTTATAGAATATTTTTGGATATTGTCCCTTTTAATACCTACTTTGTAGTTGCATATGTTTTGCATGACGTGAGACCCACTTCATCTCTTCTGGTAAGTAAATGTTTTATCAAGTTTCATTATTAATTGAAACTTTACGCTCACAGAATTTTAATAAAGCCGGCTTCTGTGAGCTTCTGTGAAGGATCAGTTGTCCAAAAATAGCAACGTTAATGCAACAGAATTTTAATTTTTAATACTTCTTAAAACTGGCTCTGTTTTTATTCGTAGAAAAACACCCGCAATTTCATATTCAAGTTATTACCCTTGAATTAAAATTAAGCAGAATCGTATACATATATTCGCATAAAAATAATTCAGTTTTCTACTTAAGTTTATTACTCAACAAAAAGTTAAAAAACATAAAATTCTAAAGCACATAAAATAAACCTTAAAAGGCTTATGAAGCTGAAAAATACGTAAACCTGTTCACACGAGTTCCACGAATATTCTTTTGTGTTCAGAATATATTTTTTTCACTGAATTACAGCGGTGCCTACGCCAATTCTGAAATAATCAGCACATAACATTTACATACATAAGTACTTGAGAGATCTACCAAAAACGTATCGTGAACTGATTACCATAATATTCGCAAGTCCAATCTCGGTACTTATATCTCAATGTTTGAGTACGAATTATTTTTCTTTGAAACCTTCATCCGTATTGTTCGCAAAAACTTTGAAACAACTTCACAAACGGAGGGCACCGTGATATGAATAAATTAGAAAAGTTTAGTCTTACTGTTGGGCCAGAGAACTAACGGGATTATGGCCATTCTATAATGTAAGTACCTTAGTTTGTGAGAATATTCTTACTATGAATTTTGTTCAGGTTCGAGGAGCTTTTAAATGTTTAAAGTTTTTGGTCAATTTGCAAAGATAAGGAATTGGGTTTAACATAATCCAAACTAATATTATAAATGCGAAAGTAACTCTGTCTGTCTGCTGGTAGTCACTATTCCACGCGAACGAAGTTGCGGGCAAAAGCTAGTCTTCTATAAAGTCCTCACTACATCCTGCACACAGAAAGTATATTCCAGTCAAATCTGATAAAAGAAATTGTAAGCTGTCCTAACTTCGAAATATCTATGTAAGAAGCCTTTACCTACCAGCTGAACAATAATCAGGCCGCTATTGACTTCCGATTTCTCATCTAACTAGTGTTGCTAGGTAATAAGATTGGTTTCTAGCTTCTCAAATATGTCAAGGTAAGTCCCAAAATCCGTATGGCCACAACACCTGCTGAAATCGGACAGTTCAACCCTCGATCCTATTTGTCATACCCGTAACTACCAATAAGGCTGAAAGTCAGACCACCGACCAAACGTTACGATATTGGCATACCGCTGTAACTGGGTTACGGAGGTCAGGTGCCAGAGCATCGAGTTAGACCGAAACTTGATGTCTGTCTAGTTATAAAAATAGTTGTTACTACAATTCGCTAACAATGTCAGTTCGAGTATGCAGTTAGGTTTGGAAAAACTGTTTTATCATTTTGTTATCATTCTACCCCACATAAATGAGCATTTTTACTTACTTCATGATTCCTGTTTGTCAACAATTTGTATCAAATAGATATTAAATCCAAATATTTCACAAACTGGCAAAATAATATATAATTAAACATTTCATATCACCTTCAATTCGAGAAAATTACTAGACTTTAGCACATTTGTAATACTAACCCCAAAATCATTACAGATAAATCTATACTACAGCATCACAACATAATACACGCACGGACGCAAATGCAAAAACGCCATGCATCACTTACAAAACTGTAAAAAACGCAGCAACAACGCAGTGTCAACGCACCATAAAACACCGTATATTTTTCAGCGTGCAAATATAAAACGCTTTTGAACATCCACAGCCCTAGGGATTTACCTGTCTTTTCCGGAACATAAAACTCCTCTGAGAGAAGTTATTTTGTCATCCAGTTGCCTTTTAGGTGTAATCAAGTGACAAACAGATACACACTGTTATTTTTCGGGATAAAGCTTTATTTTTAGGTGTTTTTTGAGGTATGAAAATGTAATCGTGTGTTCTGTATGGCTTATTTTATGCATGGTTTGGTTATGTAATATTTGAAAGATACTTACCTAGGTGGGAATAAATGGCTTCGATAAATATCTGACATTTTTAACGCACCCGCAAGGTCGTGTATTCATTGTTTATGAAGAGCCCTTTTGTCCGTTATTAGGGTGATAAGTAGGCCGACTATACCTATGGTTCGTTATAGACATTGAAGCAGGTATACTTACTAACTATGTTCGTTAACGCCACATTAGCTGTTAAATCAATAATAAGTCTTATGTTCTCAATTAGTTCAGATAAAAAGTCACCAAAAATAGTCGCTAATTTCCTGCCCCCACGTTTATCCGCGACCGCGAGGTTAAAATTGTCTTCGCTATCATAATGGTTATATCTTGTCAGGTTCCGCTGGTACTTTTAGTACCACGCTACTTTTAGTACTGGGTACTTTTTGGGTACGCTGGGAAAATGGTCCTTTTTGGGTGCACTGGGAAAATTTTCCCATTCGTTGGTAAAACTTTTGACTACCGTCAAAGGACGGTATTGCTTCCAGTAATCGTCGTTTGTATGGGATTGCGGATTATAATTGGGTTTGGGAATGTGTTTTGTAAGTGCAACTGGGAAACGGTTGTGGTTTAGTTGTTTTCGAGTTGTTTTGTTGGGGGCAATGCAGGTGTTTTGGTAATGTTTATTGTTATTTCTGTGTTTAGGAACTTATCTTAGGAATGGTTTTCGTTAGTAAGTCTTTAGAGTTGAAACTTATTTGAGCTTATCAATATTTATATTTTGTTTTGACAGCCGTAAAAAAGTATTACCCCGGTGTCATTTTATAACTCCACTATACATCACACGATTCCCACGTCTTTCAAACACGTCACAAGCACCATGACATTTTCCCCAAAAATAACATCACCAACCCCACAGCCACTTTTACAGATAATCCCACGTTCCCAATCCGTGCTCATTACAGTAACTTTCAACAATAACCTTACAGAATTCCCCCAACATTTTCCCATCGATTGGTTCGTGCTCACCGAACACGTGATATACTCGCATTTTATTTTTAATTGACCCTTTACTTCTGACATTTTCCACTTGTACTGAACACAGGATTTTTCGAGCTTTGCTTGTTACGTTTTGAATTGATTCCTTGGAATATGTGTCATTTTATTAAAGGACTTGCCTTCAATCACGGCCTTTTTATCCTCCTATGCAGAAATCCCTCACTCAAGAATGGATATAATAATTAGTTTAAGTAGGACGATTTATTTGTCTGTATGTGGCACTGAAGGTCTGAAATTGATGAAGCGATTTGAATGGCTTCTTTTATAGATTGAAACGGGTATTATAGCTGTGATTCTTACACAATTGTTTACAAAAAATCGGCTTAGATAAAGTTACAAGTTATTATTTAAATTGACTCATTTCTACAAAATCTATAAACTTTCAAAAGACTGCAGTGTACACACTTACTGGCATATCCCAAATCTATCACAATTACATCAAATCAAGTAGGATTACGTGGCTTTCACGGAGCTCGTTTCGCAAATTGCTGAGATAAAAGAATTCCTCGGCGTGCATTTACGAAGCTGGCTCCGTTACAGTTTGCACATTATTATGGGGGTGTAATGGCTTCATGGGTTATGAGACGGTAGTTTCTTCTTTCGAAATAGTTGCTTTAGTTTAAGGAGGGATTTTTTAAAGTCTAGACAAAGTTTATTTAATGTTGGCTTCTTATTTGAATATTTTTTTTTGCTTTGTGGTTGTGATTTTTATTTGTAATATGCTCTAATTATATAACTTATTAATACTTTGTTAATTGAACATTAATACATTAGATGCAGTATCAGATTTAGTGTAAATGTGATAGTTTAATGCAAATACAATTTTGTCTAGCATCATAAAAATACATGATGTATCAAAATAATTTGCACAAAATAACACAACCTCTCTTAACCCTTTCATGTCCCAAATTCCAGAAATTCTGAGAATATTACAATAGCATTGTACTTTTCCGAACAAAGTCAACATAATATAGACATTTCCTAACTTATATCTAGCCCTAAATAAGAAGGACTTTTAATACCTAAGGTTGCCTAGCAACCCTTTATTTAATTTTCCTACATTTGCTCAGTTTTACATGAAAAGGCGAGTCTGAAACCTTTTCAGATTCTCATGAATTTCAAAGTTCACGTTGACTTGATCGCGGAATGAAAAATATTGGTTGAAATTCAAATAATCTGAGATACATTAATGTACTGAATGCATAATGACTTTCTTGAGAAATGGAACAAAGGTCTCAAGATTTAGTACAGCTAACGAGATGTTCCGTAGCTTTGGAATGTATTTTCGGAAAATGTTGTACTGTTTTCCACTGCGAAGTTAGATTCTAATGCTAGTACTCTTCAAATAACTTTGCGGCTCTGAATTCAGCCATTTGGTGCTTGGTACATGCAAATCTATTGTTTTTTACAGACCACTTAACACTTGACGAGACTAGCGCAGATATATTTCCAATTTCACTGAAATATTTATACCAATCTAATTACCCGCCCAAATTCTAACCATCAAAACCAAAACACCAGAATATTCCATCATCCGTTGTTACAATCCTATACAAGCAATGTAAGTGTTTAATTAGTCAAAATCAATTCACAATCGCTTTAATTGTTCCCGTTCCGAATCAAGAACGATAAATCTAAGGGCGTTTGTGTTTTGTTATACAATAGATCGGCCCAATGAATGCTTGTCGTAATATTATACGGCCCTTCGAATAATATATGGGTATAGTTAGGTTTTGGGTGAATTTTGGGCTGTATTGTATGACTCATAACAGGTATGGTTAATTGTTTAAAAGGGTGCTGCAAATTATAGGTCAGTATATTTAGTAGTTGGTAGAGGCCTTTGTGTTTGGAATGGATATTCATTTGCCTCTGGCTCGTTGGAACTACTTCACACACCTGGATAAAATCCTATACCTTTTCTGGATAAATTAACTATCTAATACTGAAATAATTTTCCAAATCGGACTCGTAAATTCTTATATTAGGGCGTTTAAGAATATGTTAAGATACTTCAGTTTTATAATATATCAGCATAGGTTTTGGTCGATGTTTCGATTGTTTGCGGTCT
The DNA here is from genome assembly GCF_022581195.2 of Helicoverpa zea. NCBI lineage: Eukaryota > Metazoa > Arthropoda > Insecta > Lepidoptera > Noctuidae > Helicoverpa > Helicoverpa zea. Next base: position 10,736,260 of record NC_061471.1, read on the forward strand.
TCAATCTTTTGCGATCAAATATAAACATCTTTAAGCTAAGTAATTAACCGAACAATTACCAATTATTAAGTAACGACAGAAAGCCCTAAATATAATTCTAACCTCATAATATTATCTAAGCCTAAGTGTACAAAGTACTTACGTATAATACCATTATCTGGACGACTTCATTCAGATATTACCGTAACACATTATCATTTCAGTAACATAAGAGGATTCTGAACAATCAAGCGCTCTGCCGAACTTAGCCGAGTATTCCCGAAGTATGCCGAAGTAAATTAATTTAGCAAAATTCGTATTTCTATGAATAATTACACATGGCCCGTTGATTTTGTGTGTGATGTTATAATTGAGTTTCGAATGTATGCAATCTGTTAAACCTTTGAAGGTCGGGAAATTGATGCTGATGACAAAATGACGAGTCTGTTTATGGCTTAATCTTTGAGAATCTTGGAATATTATAATGATGGAAGGTATTGTATCCATTTATGGGTCCCAATTTTTTGATCCATACAATTGAATTGAATTTCAATTGAATACCTTACAATTGAATACACGGAGGTTACGAAAAATATGTTTTTATAGTCAACTTCAAAAAACCTGAACGGGCTACAAGTACATACCTATTAGGTCTAGAGTAGTAACAGATTCATTAAATCTGGATTATTTCTAATTTCTCTTCAAAAAACATCCTATTTTCCCCATAATATTCTTAAAGCGCGTAATACTAAGAAATCCCTCTTTGCTAAGCAACAAAATAATGGCGGATCATCTTTTTTATATCAGAGAGTAAAACATGAAAAATATATTATACGTAACACGGTAAAATACATTTTTTTTATAAATAGGTTTCCCATAACATTTGTGGGTTGAAGATAATAATTTTTGAGACATGAGGATGAGATTTAAAGATCAAAGCGGTTTTGGCTGTGACATGTATGTAGGTAAATATGTAGGTACTTTTTTCTTATTTTCCTTATGTTTAGGGATATATAATTTGAAAATTTCTAGGGATTAAATATGAAAAAAAAAACTTTGATCAATTATTTAGGACGATATTATCGACGCTGGTTACCTTGAGATAAGTTTTTATATTCCACTATAATCTGAGTCCTGTGTCTATGTGTGTGTATGTGAGTGTATGTATGTGTGTTATTTATTTAGCTCTGAATTTCATCTCAATCGAGTCTGATGTATGCTGGTATTCAGCGATTTCAATGCCATCAATATGTAATAGAGTTATACGATGAATGTATGTTTACCAAATTTGTATGAAAACTACTTGGAACAAATATATTTTTTCATTTAATTTTCCACCTTAACCCTTAAAAGAAAGGTCACAGAAAGACAATAACCCAAACACATTAAAAGCAATCTTGGCGTCACCCAAGTTCATTGTCACAGGGTGTTCAGGTATAATTGCCAGCAAGTGTAAATACAGGGGGAGGTCGTTACGTGTGTAATTGTGCCTCTTTTTATCCCACTCGTTATTATAATGTAGCCGCAGCCGTAAGGGTGGGGGCGTAATGCAAGCGAATAGGTCAGTTTTGTGACATTTAGGTACGTAGGTTGGTATACGAAGTGTGAAGATATGTTATGCTTGTTGGAAATAAAAGTTAGTGATATTTTAAAAGGTGAATAGATGTAAAATGAGAAATGTCTGTATGTAATCTTTCTAGCTTTACACAATTATGTTAGGTTCAATAGGCCCAGATAACGACACAAAGATTACGTCTCTTTATGAAAATATTGTAGGTATTTTAAGTGACTTGAAACAAGTAACAAATAATATTACATCGCAAATATACACACTGAAAATTAACACGAAACAACACGTCACATACTTGAACAATTCACGAAACATAACAAGAATTCACTAAGAAGGCTTACACGCACAACTACCTAAATCCCCTCACGATACCTCAAAATATGTTAAATCCAATTAAATTATTTCACAAAACGCGATTCCAATCCGCTTACCCGTCACTGGGACCCCATCCTGCGGTGTGTCGGATATCCGAAAACAATAAAACGCTCGCGCGATTTTAATCCTTTAAGGCTTTGTCTCGCAGACCGTTAAGGGTCGTTTTTGCTTGATCAATCTAATCCATATCGTTGTAATTGTTCGTACATTTCTCTTAGTTCCGAAGGATTATTTGAATGATCTATTTATCTGGTTTGCTGGTTAACACTCGAGTGGACTGGCAGATGGGATAGGCTTACGTATTCTGGTAGGTATAGAAATAATATTGTTTTGTAAGATGAAATGTTTATTGGTTGCTTAGGGATTTTGGTGTACGAAAATAGCTTAACTCAGCTATTTTTGTAGAATAAAGACTTTATTGGCTTAGGAATTAGGAAAATATATTTCTAGATTGATAAATCGAACGCCTAAGTTATAAATATCTTAATGCTCTATTTATACCATCTGCTTAGACTTTTCATTGAAAATTCAAGCGAAGCTACAAAGCAATACTAGTCAAGAAATAAACTCATAACTTACCTGTGCCATAATAAAGATGGATTTTAGAAGATCAGCACGAAATCCGATATCATCCATCATAGTCGCGTTTCCTAGTTTTTGGTTTTCTTTCATTTTTCCTTTCAGCTCATTTTTATCGCGAACAGAACATTTTGTGTCACGCTCTTACAGTTTCAGGATTGTAAAGAATTTATTTAAAAATTCATTATTTATCTAGGAAGGCTAGTTCTTTAACCTAATATAAATTCATAGCTTTGATGTGTAATTAATAGCCATAGTTAATTTGTAAAACAATAGGTACAGTTTTATGATCTCGTAGTGAAGTAGTTCTGCCTTGAATCGGAAGTATTGATTTTTTTAGGACTTGTAAAATCAATACTTCCGATTCAAGGCAGAACTACTTTTTGATTTTCGAAATATATCCAAAAAAAATAAGAATTTACATAGGTAACTCAAGTGATCAATGGTCAAGAAACTAACTAACCTTACAAATTACATTAAAAACGGCGCCAATGGATTAACATAATCCCCAATACCAAATGATAATGTTGACTAATTCGTTCAGTAATCTTAACGCCTTGCACTGCGGTGTAGGCAGGGCTAATTTATAGCTCTCTCCGTGAGAAAGAACGTTAATCCGTAATGATATATAATTATTGAAAGTGATGCGTTTCCACATAGTTTTATTGGTTATGTGGGCTCAATGTGAAGTATGGGGTTTGAGAAAGTATTACGTAAGTGAAATGATTTGGTATTGTCATGTGAGAAACGTGTTCGAGTATGAAAGTCCCTTTGTTTTCGATCTTACATTACATGTGAAACTGTGTTGTAGATAAATTCACTTTTTAGTTATCAGTTTTTAACATTTTCAATAAGATTTAAACTGACTCCAACATAATCGATAAATGTAAAATTATAAGACTGGAAACTCGAACAGTCAATTTATTTTATAAAATAAGTTATTAAATTAAGCACAAATATTATATGGTAACACTTTTCATAGTCACCCTTTTCATGAAGAACTTTTAATAAACTTCATTGACATTAAAACTTTAAAACTATCAGCCATTGAAACACCCACATAGGTTTCAATTAAAATACCGTGTTTTTAGAACACCCATTCATTCCTAAAATAGCCTAAAATTTCCCATTTTTTACCTACCTACTTTCTAAAATGACCTTTAGAAATTACACATTGAAAAAATGGGTTAGGGGGAAACTCGCCTCTGGGCCGCGGCCCAGATTACACGGTATAATAACAGTCGGGAAAACTGGTCCGAATGTGCGGGCCAAATTACTATGTGAAAAAAGTGACGGAGGTAAGTCGACCCATTGGGACTTAATTTCATAAAATCCGATAGTTGTGAAATTTTTCACAGCTCAAAATCGTCAGGAGGCAAAAAGACTTAGATCTTTTTCATAATTTTCATCATAAATATAATACTTTGTCTAGATACTGGACTCCTAGTAGCTAATATAGACTTCGTTAAATAATGAAGCTCCTATAGATATTTGATACATAGTTTTTATTTTTACTTTTTTTTAATATCTAGATTAGTGGAGATAGTGGGATATTTACATATGTAGAATATGTGTGTATAAGTAGGATATAATATTTATTTTTATTTACTTACAGCATGTTAAAAAACCCCATTAAAGTTTTTGTTGCATATTTAGTTCCTATACCTATATATTTAATAATCGCAAAATCCTCAGGAGCTAAAAAAATAAAGATCTTTTTCATAATTTTATCGAAAACTAGCTTTTGCCCGCGGCTTCGCTCCCGTCAACTGACTTCTCTACTTTACCCTATTTTGTTTCATAAGAACCTTCTCCTGACAATAACAAACACAACAAAAAAAGAATTAGTCAAATTGGTCCCGGTGCTGTTGAGTTATGCGCTTACCAACACATTTTGCGATTCATTTTTATATAAATGAGTGTTACAAAAATACTCTTGTTGCCAAAAGGGGATTTGTTTTTTCTTGTAACACTCGAACAAAATTTTGATAAAAAGAAACAATGTTTCTATATTTACGTTTTACTTATAAATTGAGATTATTAATTAAGTATCTATAGGAACTTCATTATTTAACGAAGTCTATATTAGCTACTAGGAGTCCAGTATCTAGACAAAGTATTATATTTATGATGAAAATTATGAAAAAGATCTAAGTCTTTTTGCCTCCTGACGATTTTGAGCTGTGAAAAATTTCACAACTATCGGATTTTATGAAATTAAGTCCCAATGGGTCGACTTACCTCCGTCACTTTATTTCACATAGTAATCTGGCCCGCACATTCGGACCAGTTTTCCCGACTGTTATTATACCGTGTAATCTGGGCCGCGGCCCAGAGGCGAGTTTCCCCCTAACCCGAAAAAATTACACTAAAGGTCACAGTTGTTGAACTACTGAAATCGCGGCAAAAAAACTTTCAGTAATTGATCAGTTTTGAAGGTCAATCCTCTTAACTAAAGTGACTAAAGTAAAGCACAATATCAGTTTCACTGAAAGAGTACTAGAGAAGGCTCTTGGATTGTTCGATAGAAGTACCAGGAATTTAAAGGTATCCCTAACTATGAAAGTTCCGTTTACCTACTATATACTTATAGGCAACAAAGTTAGACTTAGGTACTACTTAATCTATACTTATATTATAAAGAGGAAAACTTTGTTTGTTTGGTTGTAATGGATAAACTCAAAAACTACTGGACCGATTTTAAATATTCTTTCACCATTAGAAAGCTATATTATCTGCGAGTAACATAGGCTATTTTATCCCGGTGATGGCAGTAGCTCCCACGGGACGCGGGTGAAACCGCGGGAAAACAGCTAGTTATAAATAATGTGATAAATCATAAGATGATTATCAAAGAAAATGTGGGAGTAATTTGCTGTTCCCTGTGGTTTCACCCGTGTCCCATGGGTCGATATGAAGCTCTAGACTATCTACTATGTTCTATTAATTCATTGAAATGGGTTCAGTCGTTTCAGCGTGAACGTGCCGTAGTCAGATCGATTTTACTTATTTTAATAATTTTTAGGTAGGTAACTAGGTAGCATTTTCTCATTTATTTCGTACTAAGATTGTCCTCGAAAATCTTGTCATACTTAAAACGAAATTATACCACTTCTAAACTGAAATGTTCCAAATATATAGCTCAAATTACCCATTAGGAGGCACGTGGTACCCTTAATTAGGAGTTTGGGTACAGACATTAGAGTACTCTGTTTGAGGACAATATTCTGAATTTAATGAACAATTATGAGTCCTGCGTCGCGTCGTACAAAATTAAATTTATATTGTTTTGAGTACCGTTGATGTAGGTATGAACGTCTCGTTTTAAGTAAGATTAGGCGGAGAAATGGCGGTGTTAGATTAAATTTCAAGAATTCTAAATTCATTTTTTAGTGATTCATTTTTTGACCTTATTTTGATGGGAAATCATCAAATGACTGACCTGCCACTGTTGGTTAGCAGCTTGAGGGAGTGTCAGACTCTACTGACTAAAACCCATTATGTTCCTTCTTAAGCCCTTTATGTACCAGCGCCGCGGTAACTCTTTCGAACAATCTCGCAGCCTGGTGGGCCCCACTGGGGTTTGCTGACTGTTTTAGTGACAACCTACACGTTCAAAAATCTTCCCACCTCTGGTCTATTTTTGACTCCCTATCTTAGCAAACTTTAAAATAATTTATTACATATGGGAATACCCAGAAGTAGCCCGGTAAAGGAAAGGTAATTTCGCCCACTATTGCATTGTAATTAAACGTGACTAAGTAGTAAAGTAGGTGTGTGAATAAGTGGTTCGTGGAAAACCAGCTGGATATTTACTATTCTGTTTGAGACAAAAGTGACTTCATGAATATTTCTTTGTAGCTTTACAATTATACATCTGAGTGTATTTCAAAACATGTAACGCTGTCTGTGTCTTTCACTTTGCGAAGTTTATTATTTTTCTGCCCATCTCTTGTATGTCACGTCATTAAATACACACCCAAAACATAATAAACATTTTTAAGATAGAACATCAAATATAAATGACCCTAAAATGACAGTCCTTGTTTTATTAGGTATGTATTTTATGGCTACTCAAAACCTTTTAGATTGGTACGCCGGTCTTTACTCACCGTTTAGTTAGTTACATTTTATTCCGTATTCTTATCTAATGAAGGCAAAGGTTGTAATGAAAAAAAAATCATTTTAATACAATTTACCCCAAAAATAAAATTTAATTTCCTCTCTTCACAAGCAGATCAGCGTAAAACACGAGAGTATAACAAAATAATTTATGTATGTAAACCTTATTTCCAAGTATAATTCGGGAACAAAATTGAATTTACAATTCCATTTCGATATGACACCGACGGCGAATAACATTAATCCATTTATTTTAATAGAATGTGGTTATTCTAAGGATTATTGCCGTTTCATTTTGTAATTAAGATTAAAATAGTTTTGGTACACTTTATTGGATAAGAGGCAAAAGAAGCCGATACAAATGATATGGATTCTTATGGTTATTAGTGGATCTGAATAAGCTTATGATTCGGTACCTAAAAATACCTGGTTTGTGTAGTCTCCAGCCGAACTCCTAGGTAAAAATGAATAGCTATACATAAGATCATTTTTTTAACTTAAATAGTGCCCTCGGTAGTCTTTTGCAACCATGATAAACAATCGTGAATATATTACGCTATTCTGCTTCTGTCATAAATCATAACCGTTATCAACCTTATCAGTAAATAATAACAACCAAAATGGCAAAAACTCTTCAAACTCCTACAAAAACCAGAACTTCATACAAGTAAAACAATCCAGATGTTAGGCCCAATTCCGATACAACTGTAGTGCGAGGCCTAATAGCTTTTTGTTGGGACGCTCTAATTAGCTCCTAGCTACTAGTGTACTAGAGCGATTCTTTGCCACGTGCGAGAAATAGGGACTGAAAATCAGCCTCTTATAAAAAAAATACAACTAGGTATGGTTTTCAGGACAGTCAGAAAACACGAAATAATCTTTGAAAAGTCTAGGCTATTTAGAAGAAACTTGTAGTAGATTTTGGGTGCCATCAAACTGTCATGTTAACTTCATTGTAAAGTAAGTAACATCATGATCACTTATTTTATATAGTTTTTTTTTCGTTTTAGAAAACCCCGTTGCGTGATATGGACATACTGAAACTCCCATTAATGTGGTTTCGCAATAGGCTCCCACAAATAATGGACAAAACTTTTGTAGGCACCAATGTAAATAGTTTTTCTTATCTACTGATATTTGGGTGTGAAGTGCGTAGGCTGTATATTATCTAATATGAAATTGTAATACGGGAAATTGAGTAGGGTAGCGTGAAATAGTTTGTTCTTACGTAAATGTCGTGCTGGTAAATAGCGTTTTGCTGGAATGACGGGATGGAAAGATTATGAAGAAACAAATATCATTTATTATTATAACTAGCCTATAATATCCCACTGCTGGGCAAAGGCCTACCGATCTCGATTCCATACTTTCCGATCCTTCGAGTTAGTCCACCAATCTCGAGTCTAGATCGTTACGCCATCTTTTCCTTTGCCTACCGTTGCGGCGTCCATCCTGAGGTGTCCATTGAGTGTCAATAGTGGCCTATATCTTCGCCTGCATGGCAATGATATCTTAAGATTTTTATATAGTTGGAATATTATTGTGGCCCCATTCGTGTAACGTTGACTAGCTCACGTTCATTTGCTATCACAAAGCCCATATTCACGGGTTTGTTCTCTCACCAGCTTAACAAGAGAGCGCGAGCTTCTATTCAATTGTTACTGGAATAGTCCTCTGGTCTGTATATCTATATACTGGGCTTAGTTTTTTCGGATATTAAATCTGGATTTGTTACCATTGAATACAGGGGCTTCATTGGTGATACAATGGGTGTACTACGAATATATAAAAAATCAAAGCCATAAAATAATCCATACGTTTTTAGTGAGTCAGTTTTCAAATGCGGTTTGCCTTTGTATTTGCTTTTCACGAAAATTCTGCTTTTCAATGTATTTTGATGAAACACACAACTAAATTGTTTTTCTATTTTGTTACAGGTAAGCCGCATTTCACTACAGTCAACTTTTGTAAGTAAGACACTACATCGACGACTTAATACTGGCTCTAGGAACATTGTACAAAAAAAACTATTTCCCTCGTATATTCAGTAACCGCTTAAGTATAAGGTTAGTGTCGTCACTGTTCTACAAAGATAACTTTCGTTTCACTAAATAACAGTTTGATTAAGTATAGACTCCAGTTTAGGAGCGTTATATTCATACAAATCACTGACGCCAAGTATTTAAAGACCCCTAAAGTTCAGATCTTCAGAACTAACAATACCCAACTAAGTTCACCAACTGAAGTAGCGGCTTGTTATCCACCGATTACGATTAGGTCCATGTTCCAGAGTGGACTCCATTAGGCTTATTGGTTCCTTGGCAACTTGCCATCACTTACCGAGCGAATTTTTCAGGACAATCCAAAATGTTTTACTTGGAAATTCAAGTAGTGTTCAAAAATATTTGGTTAAAAGGCAATTTTTGTTGCGCTTCATTTATTATGGAATACATTGTTTTTTGGACTCGTAAAGTTGGGTTTAATTTTGAATTTAGACTTCAATAAAAACTAAGACTGCTTTGAGCAGAATATACAATACAAAATTGGCAATATTTCACAACCACATCGATGCGATATTTGTGTAGAGAAAACTGTAGTTTGAGTCTGAATTTTTACCCTCAAATATGTGTCCTGTTTTAATAAGTAAACTACAGGAAAAACGTAGAAAAAAAAACAAAATAAAATCGCCCAAAGAATATTCCAGAACTCACAGCGTTAATCAGCTACTTCATCCTATCATCCCCTTATCCGTTACATATCAGCACCCCTGTATGATTGATACATAATCCATTCAAAATTAGACGCGCTTACCACCTGAGCCCCGAGGGAGGGGGTGATAAAATAATCCCCTGAAGTGTGACGTCATGGTTCATTGAAACCGGTTGGATTATGTATGTGAGAGTATTGATATGATGCAACTGATGTTTTTAAGACGGATTTGTTGGAGTTTCTTGTATTTTTTTTATAAAGGAAAGATTACTGCTGGTTTGGGAGTTTCTACTAGAATTTTCTCACTGGCGGTTTAATTTTATTTGATACCATACGACTGAGATATTAAGAGACACGAAAAATGTCTTCATGTCTAAGCTAGTTGGGATAACAACTAGTAGGTATTTCTATAAGTATTGCATAAAAATCTATTATAGACAGAAACCTGGAGATCACTTCCAGCAATAGACACATTTATGTTAATCTGACATCTTTCCTAGTGCCGATCGAGGTCAAGGCCCTCAAAAGACCTTTTACATTAGACTGGTCTATCACAGATCTACCGTCCCATTTGGTCGCTGTACAAATCTACTATCTATTAAATTTTAGCCGTAAAATTCCTGACCATACAGGGCCGTACAAAAATGGGTGCCAAAAATGGCTGGCCGTCAGTAATTTACGATCTCATGGGCCGGTCCAGACGAGGATAAACGGGTTCATATAAAGTGCTTCCCAAATTTTTGTTGGTGCTCTTTTTTATTTTAATTTATCTAGCACGGCGAAGTGGGCGGTGTTGCCTGCCGTTATTTTGTGAATACCCTGTTTTTACGTCTGCCCTATGAATTGAAAATGTACAGGGGTCTTTTTGGTTGCTTTTTGTGCTACATTTTATTAGTTTTCTGTTGGGCTTCTTTTATATACGCAAACTAAACTAAACTAAACTGCCTCGTTGGTCTAGCTGTCGCAAGTGCGGCTGCTGAGCACGAGGTCTCGGGTTCGATTCCCGAGTCGGGCCGAAATCGCTTTGTGGGTTTTAGAAGACTTTCACAAAGCAGCCCGGAGCCTGGAAGCTGGTGATTGATACACCCGTGCATCGGAGAGCACGTAAATGTCGGTCCTGCGCCTGATCTCTCTCCGGTCGTGTCGCCCATCGGGCTATGAGAGTTAAGGAACAGTGAGTGCACCTGTGTCTGCGCAAATGCTCGTGCACTATAATATGTCCTGCGCAGCTGATCTCCTTAAATGAGAACAGCCGCCGTGGCAGAAATCGGCCGTGGACGCCATTATATACGCAAACGTACAAGACTACATTTAAGTGTGCAGCTGAAATAGTTTTGGCAGCAAGATAGGAAAATTCGTTGAGCTGATGTAATTCATTCTGCTAGCGTGTATGGAAGGTTCAAAATTATTACCATCATGTAAAACGTGTATTACCATGTAAATGTTTGTGAAGAAACTCGTAATTTTTGCCTACAACATCGTTCATTTTTTCGCTCGAAAAGCCTCGAGCTCTCAACTAGAGATTGTATAGAATTTCCCTGATAAAAACGTATAGAGCTATTGTTGTGAGTTTCGTGAGAGCTCGACAGGGCTCTCTCGGCTTTACTTAATGCGAACTAACTCGAAATTCAATATTCAACACGACATTTTGGTGTAAACATCGCGTGACGGGCGCCGGGGTGGTGGAACAAGGGATGAGCTTGAGGCGTCATAATTAATCGCGTTATAATCATGTCAGTGACAAGGGGTGAGAGATAATTTCATAAAATGAAGAAGGGAAAATATAATTTGTATTGCAGAAAGTTAAAAACAGCGGCATAAAAAGTACATCATTTCTTCTCTCATTCTGAATAAATATTTCAATCGAAAATTTTTGCTTGCAATTTATAAATTTTAATTATTAATCAATGCTTTTAAAACACAACAGCTTATCCTTAATCAACAATTAATATTTAGATACCATATATCGTTTACTTCTAATAAATCGCTATCTCACCCGCTCCGCTACCGCTTATAACACAACCCGCATGTTTTGTTGCGTCATCGATCATCTTCACCGACGCTTTTCGCTCGCCCCGTTCACGTCCAAAATTACTTACGGGACCTAACTACATCTCTACGTCGACAAAAAATAACGCCTCAAAAGAAAAAAATATAACACGTACGTAGAAAATTTCCTCGGCAAAGCCCGATCGGTTTGACCTCATTTTATAGTTCAATAGGTTTTGCATATAGCTTTGAGAGATACTCAGTTTGAGTACTGCCTTTATGAAAAAGGGAGGGGTAAATTATTTGTGAGAGAGCACTAGATGCTGGAAATGGCTTTGATTTAGAATTTAGTTGTAGTTGCGGTTTCTTGGTGTCTTCTGCGATAGTAGAATACTACTGTTAAGTCTTTGCTTGCAGTAGGCAGTAAACAGTGTTCTGATTGTAGTTGAACTTTAGTAAATGGATGCAAAATTAATATTTTCAATCAGTTTTGAAGCTTACTCGTAATTGTTTTTGTAGACCCAATATTGAATCATCTTTAATAAGCTTTACGGAAAAATTGTGAAAGCCAAGATTTTCTTAGAAACTATCAATATAAAAGGTATGTTCGGAACCTGCTTAAACCTCTCCAGATTCGATATCTCACTGGTCCAAACGTGACGAGTCACGAGTTACCTACAAATCCAGTCCCATCTAGCTACTTTAAAAAAGACACCTACGCAACACCTTCTCAGACATTGTCGGATCACACACTACCATGCTCCACACTTTATTCCGTCATCTGTCTGTCATCAACAACTTTGTCAATGTTACATCATTCATTTTTCGTCGTATCAGCCAAAAGACGTCCCCTGCTGATTCAAAAGCCTCCCCGACGTACAATCAGCATTCACTGCTTCCCTTGGCTAAATCGTCAGTCCACCTATTGGTAGGCTAGCCCACACTGCGTCTTCTGGATCGTGGTCACCATTCGAGAACTTTTCTGGCCCATTGGCGTCAGTCGTGGTGGCCTAGTGGGCAAAGAACCAACCTCTCGAGTATGAGGGCGCAGGTTCGATTCCAGGTCAGGCAAGTACCAATGCAACTTTTCTAAGTTTGTATGTACTTTCTAAGTTTATCTTAGACACTGTTAGACTGTGTTTCGGATGGCACGTTAAACTGTATGTCCCGGCTGTCATTGAACATCCTTGGCAGTCGTTACGGGTAGTCAGAAGCCAGTAAGTCTGACACCAGTCTAACCAAGGGGTATCGGGTTGCCCGGGTAACTGGGTTGAGGAGGTCAGATAGGCAGTCGCTTCTTGTAAAGCATTGGTACTCAGCTGAAACCGGTTAGACTGGAAGCCGACCCCAACATAGTTTGGGAAAAGGCTTGGAGGATGATGATGGCCATCTATTCTGCGAACTATGTATGTACCCTACCCATTATCACTTCAGCTTTGCAATTCTTCGGGTTTGGGAACTAGTTTTTAACTCAGTGAAAAAAGCGCAGTCGGTCGAATAAAACCGGAGCTTGTCCCGTGCCAGTGTGAGATGAGCCATAAAACCCGGCAGAATTACGTCATACGGTAGGGGTATGAGGTAATGCAGGATACAAGACGTCATTATATTTATGAGGTACACACACGAGTGAAAAAACATCAACGGTGACAGCACGGAATAAAAAATGGCGGATGCTCCGAGAGTAACGTGTCAGTGTGTTGTGGTAAATGTTTCCTCTTGTCTTGGAGTTTCTTGGAATTTGAAATAACTTAAGCAATTTTTGGTTTTGACTTTTACAGTCATACCAGGCATTTTGTTGTACATCTTCTAGGAAGTCGTGAAGGGCCTACCCTTCGTTTTGGGAGGTCTTTTCTAAAATTGACGCCTAATTTGCTTAAAATGAAGATGATATGATAATTCACGTTTCATGCGTTATTCTTTTTTCATAAGATATATAAGGAAAAACCTCTACGCGTGCAATTATCTTCCCGATTCTAAATGACCGCACTTTTTCAATGACCAGCACAACTTAGAAACTTTTACTTACTCATTCCTTATCTAGACACACAATTCCTCCAACCTGCATATCCATCTTCCAAACCCTTCAGTAATACAAATGCGTCGGAAAACAATGGCGTTTAACCCTAACAATACGTTTACAACGGCCTACCACGCAAGTAGAAAAATAATGAGCGGCGTCGACTCGCCTAGTGATTTCAGGCGTAGTTCACACAAGGTGATTAGTTCGGCTACAGCACCGCATTGTGTGATACGAGCCTTAGGAATGGATGACTTGGTAAAGGTTCAGATGGGAGTTCAACCGTCTCTTTGAACGTGAGGAAAAAGGCAGTGTCAGAAACAAAAGACAATTACAACTGAACATATTTTATTCCAAAGATAGACGTAAATATGACAGGAGTGGATGTTAACATGATGACTGATAGAGAGGATGTGTGACTGCGAAAACAAGCTTAATAATAAAAAAATATACTAAATCTATTTTTATATAGACGTCTGCCCATCTTCCAGGAAAAAATACCCAGTGGTTTATTAAGAGGAGTTATTTTCCATGATGCCTATCAAACCGCCGACCTGTATGTCAGTCATTGTTATTTACTCCCTCCGTTCTTTTATTAGCTGTAACGAAATTCTTTACAAAGGTCACAGCAACACGAAGCTCCTTTATTCACAATGACGGCCTATTATGTACGAGCGATTTTAATCTTTACATGTTAATAGTTATAGGTGAGAATGGCGTGCAGGTTGAAAGTTTTTGTTGGTACCTAGTTGGCAATTGAGAAGCACTTATCGCGTTATCGATCGCTATAATGTAGTTTAAGTAATGCAGGTATTCATAAATTTATGCTTGTGTGTGTTTAAACTTTCGTTTTAGTTAAAAGGTAGTTGTGGTTAGTTATATTGCTGATGCTAATGGGGAATGAAGGTTTGTCTGACGTCAATACTTGACTAATGTAATAAATTGTGTAAATTAAAGTGAACTATGACCTTAAATGTTTTATATCAATGAGCAAGGCAACAATGATTTTCTAAGAAAAAAAAAATGCTTTCTTTAAAAATCTCTTATTCCAAAAAATAATCCTATATTATTGCTAATCAACTCAAAAAGGATTTAAAGGAGCAGAAAATACAAAAAACCGATTTCCTGAAAATATATACACATACATTTTTTACCTGAAACAGAGAAAATTGGGTTAATCTCCGAAGTAGATATAAAAATATATATCTTTTAAAAAGAAACATTTGGCGATGTTTAATACGAGAAAGATCAAAGGATATCGATTAGTGTGCCGTTTTCCCGATCCACGATCATTTTTGGAGTACCTATATTTCTTTCGTACTTTGGACATCAAAAGGTTTTTAATATACCTACTTACTTATACTTCTGTAAGGAGAGGGTGTCTGTCGATGCTAGCTAATATTATAAGTTGAATACTGTTATTTTTATAAGATAACAAAGTAGAGGCTACTATTTCATAAGTTCAAACGTAGACAAAACGAACTTAGAATTTATTTTTAAAACTTACTTTTTCGACTGCTTACGCCCTGAGCAACTTCAAAAGTGTTTTTTAGATTATTTCTCATAAGAGGTAAATAAGAATACCTACCCCATTACGATCATCAGAATATCTTCTATTTCTCGAATAAAATATTATTTCATAGAGTATCATGAGCATGAAAGTTACCACAGGATACGAGGATACGAGTGAAGCTAGTACACTTTATATTATTATGCAAGGGACCGTTAAAAAAATGACGTTTTCAGGAAATTGTCTGTCAGTTCGCAAAAGTTGAATACAAAAAAGTCGGCCGAATTTCCATGTGATATTTACTTTCGCATTTTGAGTGAAACGGGACCGAACAAAGGAAATTGGGAGAAATACTATTTTATGGTCATGTTATATTATATTTTGTTGTGAAAACTACGTATCTTTGATAGAATATGAATGAAATCAAAAAAAAAAATAAATAAAATATCACATCACATTAATAATATAATTGGCGTCATCACTAATTCTTAAATATTTTGTACCTTTGTTAAGTTTTACTACGTCCTAAAACAAAACTATCATCATCTATACTTCTATACTAATATTATAAAGAGGAAAACTTTGTTTGTTTGTTTGGTTGTAATGGATAAACTCAAAAACTACTGGGCCGATTTTAAATATTCTTTCACCATTAGAAAGCTATATTATCTGCGAGTAACATAGGCTATATTTTATCCCGGTGCGGGCAGTAGTTTCGTGAAACCGCGGGAAAACGGCTAGCTGTAAATAAAGATGACCGGGCCTTGTTTTTGGATGTAAGGAATCATCAGGTTTCCTCGCTGTGGGTAAAGTGGGCGGATTGTTCCTTATGGAACCCTATGTAAATGTACCCGTTTCAAACAATCCCGTAGTTGCCACCTGGACATGAAATTCCCTGGTTACAAAATTTTAACATGATGCAAAATTATTATATTTTTCTTACAAAATAAAGCCCTCTAATTAGACAATTAATGCTTCAATAGATGCAAAAATACAAATTAATGCTTCAATTTATCGTCAAAACATTATGACTGTCTAATCTAGATGGTAATGTACATTTCGTAATTAGTCCGCGTTTCGGATCATCGAATATTCCGAAGCGATTCATGTACGTATGTATGTGTCTATGTACTTCACGATATTAATTTATTTTGGAGTTTGTGGTGAACGAGAAGCGGAATTTATTATTGTCATGTCCCACTGTTGGGCAAAAGACTTGTAACATACAGAAATGTGTGAGTGAAGTTCTTGTCATGCAAACCTGTTTCGAAGTAAGCTACCAGGGCCTTCATGATATTATTGAAAACCATAGCTGTGAAACCGCCAGAAGCCGGTTTCACCCACGACCAGGGGGGCTTCTTTCTGGACCTTAACAAATTATCGCCTGTTGCTATACAAAATAAATATAGTATGTTACTTGCGAAGAATCGGTTCAGTACAAACAAACAAACAAATGTTTCCTTTTTATTAGGTACATTAGCAGTGATTATTATAGACTAGCTCTTTATAGCGGTTTAATCTGCAACGCTAGGGATTTTTTTTTCTGTTTCCTAGTAAAATATAGCCTATATCACCCTGGGAAATAAGTTTCACTTCAATGCAATCAACTCGATAATCACGTCAGACTAATTCCGTATTTCCGTAATCACTGTCCCATTATTTTAGGTTTCAAACCATCCAATTGGATTACAGTAAGCCATTACGGGTCATAGGCGATAAACTTTTCCATTAACACGTTGACCGCTCGTCGCTTAAACCGCTGAGTTATTAAACCACTAATCAGGACTGATATTGAATGCACGAATATTCTAGCCGCTGAAAGCGCATTCGGATTTCGCGACAATTTTTACGCTTTAATTTGTCGACCAGGGGGGCTTCTTTCTGGACCTTAACAAATTATCCCCTGTTGCTATACAAAATAAATATAGTATGTTACTTGCGAAGAATCGGTTCAGTACAAACAAACAAACAAATGTTTCCTTTTTATTAGGTACATTAGCAGTGATTATTATAGACTAGCTCTTTATAGCGGTTTAATCTGCAACGCTAGGGATTTTTTTTTCTGTTTCCTAGTAAAATATAGCCTATATCACCCTGGGAAATAAGTTTCACTTCAATGCAATCAACTCGATAATCACGTCAGACTAATTCCGTATTTCCGTAATCACTGTCCCATTATTTTAGGTTTCAAACCATCCAATTGGATTACAGTAAGCCATTACGGGTCATAGGCGATAAACTTTTCCATTAACACGTTGACCGCTCGTCGCTTAAACCGCTGAGTTATTAAACCACTAATCAGGACTGATATTGAATGCACGAATATTCTAGCCGCTGAAAGCGCATTCGGATTTCGCGACAATTTTTACGCTTTAATTTGTCATTGAAATAATTATGATATATGGAGTTCGTGGCAGTAGCTATCAGTCATAAGGTCAAGCAACCCTCTTCTGTTCGGTCAGTGGATGGGTTACCATCTATGTGGTAACGAAATCCTCCGTGTTTGGGAACGTAAGCACTACCAGGACCTTCCTATAAATAATTATAGGAAGGTCCTGGTTGTGGTTTGAACATCTTTCACAGTCGTTACGGGTATTCAGAAGCTAGAAAGCCTGAAAACTTTTGTGGAGATCAGATAGGCAGTCGCTCCTTTAACACTAACACACAGCCACATTAAGCTGGCCGCTAACTTTAACATAGATGGGAAAAGCCTAGGCGGATAATGATAATAATAAAATCCGCTTTTTATTAAGCAGATCATTCCCATATAAATAATTAACTTGATTTGCGGTCATTGTGTCAGGCATTCGTTGAATTTGTAATTTTAGTATAATTAATTTTCCGATTGGAAATTCGTTTATTTGATTTTTGTAACTGTTTTAATGGATTTTTCCTGAAACTGATACAAAAATAAATATTGGCATTGATGTGCTTTCTGTGTAATGTAATATAATAATTGGCCGTTAATGAGAAGTGCTAATTAATTATGACTATTTATCGAAAATTAAAGTTAATATGCAGATAATATATTTTATGTAATAAACATAATGAAATATCTATCTTAAAATCAAAATACCGATCCGATAAATAATTCTCGAAAAATATCGAACAAAATTACTAAACATTTATTTGAACAAACAAAAATCGAAGTGAAAAACAAGCAAATTACATTCCCAAACGACAAGTAGGTATTACAACACAACACGCGAAGTATTCTTAAAGGAATAATAAATAAATCGGTGCTTCAGAAAGTTTTTCATACATAAAATAATATTACAGCTCATGTGGAACTGAAAGTTGAATAAAATGCAATACACGAATACTGTAACATGCAACCAAACCTCCCCACTCAGAGTCATTTAATGGTTACTTAGGCCATTCCTTAGTGAAGGATTTGTATGACATTCCGTCACTAAGGAGTGACTTAAGTTATCATTAAACGACTCTGAGTGTGGCAGAAAGTCTAGTAAAAAGTAGGTGATAGAAATGTTATTTCATAACATAATATTGTGATATCTCACGTACCTACATATCCCTACCTAACTCTGTCAGTCTGTCTGTCTGTTACGCTTCCACGTCTAAACCACTGTACTGATTTAAAAAAAAATGTACAAAGATACAGTTGACCTCGAGAAAGAAAATAGGATGGTTTTTACCCCGAACTTTGAAGAGGTCTCTTGGAAATGCGATGTAACCGAACTCGACGCGGGCGAAGCCGCGGGCGAAGCCGCGGGCGGAAGCTAGTTTAGAATAACTAGCTATTTGAATGGGTTTTCTCATATTACTATATTCTTACTAATATTTTAAATGCAAAACTGTGTCTGTGTGCCAACGTTTGAGGCGATTGAGACTTTTTATCCGGGTGGTAAGAGTATTTCCCCCGGGATGCGGATGAAACCGCGGGCGGAAGATGGCACTTCATAATGAATAGTGACGGGAAGGTTAGTTATGCTTTCCAATTAAGCAATTTAACATTAAAATGTGAGACAAGTTGTACTTTTATGTACCTAACTAAGACAAAACATGGACAAACATGGAACTTGGAACATCCTTTGAAAATCTTGAATCTATGAAATACACAGCCAGACTTTTTACTGAAACCAAATTTTTAGAAAATTCCACAAAGTTTTCATCATAGAAAAACATTACAGTCAAAAACGAATGAAAACATCAAAAGTATTCCTAGAATGTGAACAAAATTACTAAACATAGCCTCTGTGTTTATATAATGAATGTGTGTGTGTGTATTTATGTATGTGTGAGTATGTACATTATTATTGGCGAACACATAATAAAGTATGTACTCCGCGATTGTTGCGGCTTCGAGTTTCTGTTGTCGCTTGCTGTCGTGTTGTGGGTAAGACGAGGTCGCAATCATAGCGGGGATTATTATTATTTACGGTTTAAATGGCTTGGTAAAGATTTTTTAATACCTTAAAATACGACAGCTAAATACGCAAAATAACACAGTATAAAGAGTTGCATGTAAAAACTAACTAACTAAATAACACAGTATAAAAAGTTACATGTAAAAACTGTTAATATATGTTATATATTTTTATTGTATCCTATCTAATAGCGCAATACAGTCTCATGAAAGATTCAAGTTTGCTATTCACTTTTATCTATTTGCTGTCAGTTGCAGAAATATCCATTAAAATTGAAGCTTTTTTATATAGATGACAAAAAAAGAGTCAGTAATAGATTTCAAGAAGCTTTAATTTAAATGGATATTTCTGCAACTGAAGATTAGACTCATAAATGGGGCCAATTTAGATAATAGTGTCATTATATTTTCAGCCTTAGAATTTGTTAAATAAATATGAATAAGCAGATACGCGCATAACACGACCAAATCGCTTATGAATAATCGCTGGCACTGCAACCTAGCCCACAAACCAAGTTGAATGAAACTTGTAACGGCGTTATTTTATTTCATGAAAAAGAGTTCATTTTCAAAGTTCATGAACATGCTTCAGTTGTTCTCAAGTTATGTTTTGTGGTTAAATTTGTTTTCCCTTGATTTGTTTCTGAGATACAGTTTCTGTTTTACGTTACAAGTATATTATGGCTTGTGGTTCAATTTATTGTTTGGGGTACATTATTTTCTTGTAGTTGATAAATATTTTTATTTTGTAAGTTCAGTTGCCTCGGTATATGACAACATGATACTATTTTATCCTTTTAACCGACTTCCTAAAAAGGAAGAGGTTCTCAATACGGATGTAAGTATGTATTAATACTAGAAAGCTGTTTATAATGATGGCTCACTAATTATAATATCCAGTACTAAACTACCTATTATATATAACTAGTAGTATCAAAGCATCTCAAAAAAATCCTTGAACCGACTATAGTTTTTACGCACTAACGCTTTATTACAACTTCAACATTTGTTTTTTACAAGACAAAATCTCAAACACAACCATCCACACACACACACACACATACACACACACATACACACACACATACACACAAACAAATCTCTTTATGAAATTCACTATTAAAGGCCTCATATATTACCGGCCTCTCCTACAACCGGCCTCGCCTATTACGGGGCATAATCCAAGACGGTAAGCGCGCCACTTATGCCTCTTACGACGTATTGTCAGGATGCTTCCACAATGCCCATAGGAGACGTGAGTGGTGTCTCAAGTAAGTCCGGACTTGGACGAATTTGTCTCGGATTTTTGGACCGTAATTGGGAATTATGGATGGAGAATTTTTGCGGGAATGATTTTGTGGTAGATTTTGGTTTTTGGTACAAGCTGATTCCACTTACCTATGAGCTAATTAAGCTCTACTGTCTCTAGGATTTAAGGAAAGTATTTTTTTTATTACAAGCTGTCAGGCATTAAAACTCTTATGTTGATTGTGCGTACCTAATTGTACAGTCTTAGGCCTAGAATTCATCTCCATTCCTGATTTTGGAGCCGTCTCAAACTTAGCCACCTAAAATTTCGCATTGTGTGTTACAAGTAGGCAACATATTTCAGCAATTTGCACATTAAATAAATAATTGCTTGACCCCGATTCGTAAGGCAATATATCAGTATTCATATTTGAGCAGTGAAAAGGCGGTATTAATGCATAAAGCCACAGTTTCAGCTCTCAAACCCGGCTACATATTTAACCGCAGCCATATTGTAATGTGGACCGGGTATTTCTCGACTTTGTTTGTGCTATTGTATTCCTGCTAGTTGAGGGTTCAAGTTATAGACTTACCGTTACAGCCTTTTTATTGTCCTACTGCTGGGCAAAGGCCTCCTCTCACGCGGAGAAGGATTGAGCATTAGCAGCACCACGCTCGCTCAATGCGGGTTGGTGAATAAACGTATTTGAGATTTATTTTAATAGTTCTTACCTACCTCCTGCTTGCCCTTTAGGTTATGTGGTAAACGAGGGATATTTAAATAGGTTACATTTTGCACTTAAAATCTTTGCAAGTCAATTGACTGTCAAATACTTTTGCGTAGAGTATCGTAAAGCCTATCAGGAATACTCTTATCTTGTGTAAGGGATATTAAATGCAATTAAAGGCCTCCGTATATTGCAAACTTAACTGTCGTCGGCATTTAAATTTGAAGATCATCTTGAATCATCAAACTTTTTAATGGATGGATACCATACACTTGTATTGAAAGCTTCATCAGTACGGTATTCGATTTTCATCAATATTTAAGTAAGAATGAACCTTACAATATTACTTTATTTAAATTCTGTGTGTAAGCTTCTTATTTGCACCACGCTCGTATAAGCATATTTGCAACCAAAGTTTGCCATAACCATGTACAAAGGTTTAATAGTATTTTGTTTTAGAACGTACCTACATACAATGCTTGATTTGTATGTCACTTGTATGGTTTGGAAATTAGTTCTTATTTGTTTTAGCTGATCGTCAATTATTCTATTATATTATCAGCAGAAGAGGAAAAAGTAGGCTGAACATTTGCAAGAGACAGCCCCCGAAACACTCACCAATTCCTATGTGTTTTTGCTGTTAAGAAGAAATGGTGGAACAAACTCCCCAGCAACGTAATTCTGTCTGTGCGGTTTGAATCGCGAGAGATCCTTTTCCTAACCAGTACTTTGATGATTTCCCACAAAACAGCTGAAGTCTACAAAACAAAAGCAGGATATACTTAGTGAAAAAGTAATTGCAATTATAAAACAATAATAATAACCGCATATGACAGATGGACAGTGGCCCAGTGTGCACTAACCACGATGCGGTTGATTATCAATACTACCACAACAGATTTCGTTGTGCGGTTGTATGCACTCGCTAAATTGACCCCTGTGTCACGTTTGCTTTATTGGTTTTTAGGCTTTTGTGTGGGTTTGTGTAATTTTGGTAATTATTTTAACTCCCGAATAAAGTGTCCTTAAAGAAATCACTATGTCTGAACTCACTTTTTTGCTGCCTCTTTCAAGCCATAGTTTAATACTATACAGGGTTATTGGTAAATCACTAACAACCTTGCAGGACTGTATTACTAACGTCATAAACTACAACTTTTGTTCTATGACTTTTTATAAAACATGATATATTTGCCAAAAACAAACCTACAAGATTTCATTGGTCTATCTAACACATTTCAACTCTATTTTGCTATAGGTAGTGATAAGCACGCCCCTACCATTTCTTCACCAACAAAAGGCCCGATCGAGACCAGTCGAGCGATTAGTCGACCTTAGAGTGTGCGGACGAGTCGAGATTATCACACATTACAATCAATTCGTTTGGTGAAGGGTTTGCATTTTTAGAATGAATGCAAGATCTTTGTCTACCCTACGCCTCCCGCGCACTATTCTCGTACCTAGTCATACTTTTGAATTGGTAACTCGCTATGCTACGATTTCCCGCCTTTTTACGAAAAGGTCAAATAAAAAAAATATAAAAAAACAAAATATCGTCTTCTTCACGTACTGTGTGCCTCGGTGGACGATCACTATCCCTGATGGCATGCCGGAATTGCCCGTAATCTCGTAACCTATGTGTGGCGGCTAGCATTGTTACTCAGCGATTGGCGACAGGCTTCCGAAACATTGTCATCACACCTAGAGCGTTCGCACCATTTCCGTGTACTCGACATTTGAATATCGATACGCTATACTGTAAAGATAATTACGTTCGCACCACCGAATTTCCCTACAAGGACACGTATGATGCGACGCGGGCGCATAAAAACGACTGACGCGACGGCCGCTCGTAAATAGGTCAAACGCTCCCCGCCCAGGAGCCCCGCTCCCTACTCCCCTCCGCTGTCTTTTGTACTACTGTTTACTGTGCTTCGCCTAGACTTCGTAACTTTTAGAGCGTTCACTTGAAATATTTTAATTTTTGTGTGAAAATTTTAATGAACTAAAATCTGAGAATTATTAAAAGTCATAGAACAAAAGTTTTAGTTTATGATATTAGTAATATGGTCCTGCAAGGTTGTTAGTGATTTACCAATAACCCTGTATATTGAGCAAGAATAAAGTCAGTCTTTATATAAAATTACTTAAATATATTTGACATGTGTCAAATACTCCAACAGCAACTAAAATTCAACAAACAACGTGTATTATTGTAATCCGAACAACTCCAAAATGGTCAACTTTACATTTTAAGACCAAAATCACAAAACAGATCCCAAAAGCCTATGATAAACAAACAACATCTATTTTATAAACAGTTAAGTGGCGAAGTTTTTACTGGCAAGTAAACTGACGGATTTATCAAGGGCCCTTACATACGGCCGGTAAAAAACGGACCCTAGATCATATAACAAACTGGAGACGACATTGCCAAATGTACGTACATAGCTCGTATTGTGGTATGATGAGAAATTTGAATTTCTTTAATAGACTTTCAACCTTAGCTTATACTAGTGGATGGAAGGATAATCTTCGATTGGTAACATTTGACAGAGTCGACAAGGTGGACCTGCTGGCGTCTGTAGGTACATGTGTGTACGTCAAGTTTATGCTTGTGTGTGTTTGACAAAAATGTAAAGTGATAGCATAACGACATGATCGAAAAGAATAAGCTGTCACTATGTGTTCCGTTGCCTTGTCACATAAATAGGCAGACTTACTCATATCGGGTTCTGTTGGTCTTCTCATAAATTGGCAGACTTCGCATAGATGTCGGTTCCTGTTAGTTCAATGCTCTTCAGTAAAAACTCTCGTCGGAATAAATACCTCAGTTCGGGAGTGCGGGACTTTAATTTATCGCTCCCTGCGGATCGGGCCGGACAGGTATAAACGTTCGACCGCTCCCCAACTTAAGCTATAGATTTGCGTGAATTTTTCAAGGACTTTTTACGGCTTGACTTACTAATGTAGGTATGTAGAAGTGATTTTTTTTTGTGTATATTGAAATATCTAAAAGTAGGAGTAGGTAAAGGAAATAACAAGCTTAAGTTTTTCGCTTTGGTTTGATGCAGTGAGTCTATTATCGTAATTAAGCTGAGCCTTTAACCCAAACAATCTGAGGTCATTAAGGAATTTGCAAAGGAAAGGCTATGACATAACATTTTTGTCTAGATTTTTTCTTATACTATGTAGAACAAATACAGTCTTTACTATGATACTTAGATAAAACAGTATTAATTTGCTCCAATATTATTTTAAAAATATCTCCCAGTTAGTTTTCTCTCAACAAACAGCAAACAAAACGCAATTAGCATTACATCCAAACACTTAACTAAATGCTCCCATTATCCATCTTTGTCAAGCCAATTCCGTATGTATATTTGCACTGATCTCAAAAACTGCTGCACACGGTCTAGTAATTGACCACCGTTGCACAATTTGTTGGTTTCCGTTGAAGAGGCTTGAAGATGTACTTAATAGGGTCGGTCAGAGAAAGTAAGGCAAATTATATAGATTTGAACAGTGACGCGTTAAATTAGAACATAATGGAGGGTTATTAGAAATAGATTATAGTCTTTGATTATCGTGGTTGGTTATGTAATACGGGTGTTGATTTTGGTCATTAGTTTTTTTTTTTGTTCGTGGGAGTGTGGTGCGTGATATAAAAAATTGCATATAAATAAGAGAAAACTTGCCTCTACTCGCGATTTTGCTTTGGCTTAGAACATTTAAGTTTAAAAGTTACATTGAGTAGGTATTTTAATGTTAACCCTGCGACTGCTACAACATTTTTTTTTTTTCAAAAACACATCGTAGGTACCTAATATTATATCTGGCAGCTGTCGACGGTATAAAATTTATTTTTTTAATAAATAATTTTCAGCAATAAACCGACGACGTGCAGTGTTCAATTTTAGAAACCTTAAAAATTAATAATATAGCCGTGTTCGCCGTGTTTATATTATAGAAAAATGTATTGGCATGCTATACGAATAAACGAACCTTGAACCTCTAAAATGCCACAAAAAAACTCAACCCTTAAACAACTATGGTCCGGTTCATTAAAATGCCCATGCTGAGTTAATAGATTAAGGCTTATCATCAGAAAGCCTATTAATAACTCGTTTTTTTGTTCACAGGTGAGTAATGGCGTTTCTATGGCAACATCAAAGGTAAACGTTTATTTCGATTTTGATGAAGAATGTTATGGTTTTTGAATTAATAGTTGATTTATTAAAGTATCATTTGCTCAGTCTTTATAAGACGATTCAGCTTCTAAGTTCGGGAGGAGATAATCAGCTGCATGACGATGGTATAACCTATATATCCATCGATTGGCGATCAATTTATGCGATTTATTTCATACTTCTATAATAATAATATTGTAACAGTCATATTTACTGCTGATCGCCAAAACCGAAAATCCATTCCAAATTGACGATTGTAAGTGGTATCTTACTTTCCAAAAAACTTGAGACCTATAATCATGTACTTTGAATATTATAGAATCTTAGTAGTCACTATGAAATACTCTTTTATGTGTCAGGTATCTATCATGAAATATGAAATCATCATTGTGTACCTACTTGAGCTCTTTGCATTACAAAATATGAATTTTCCAAAATTGAAATGAATGTATGTAGGACTGTGAATAGACGCTGTTCTTCAAAGATCATGTTATAAGTATTGTTCGGTATTATGGAAACAGATCTCATAAAAGTTAGTTTATTTCTTCAATAATTTCTTTGGACATAATCGGACAATGAGTTTATTGTGATGGGACATTATTATTACTTACTGGTATTTATTTGATAGTATGTCCATGTATCCACGTCCATGAAGGACACGTAAGAGTTCTGTATTTTTTATGCATTTGAAAAGGTTATAATGAATTTTGGTTCTTATTGATCATACTCGAGTTTAGGTAACTTTGAAGTGCGTATGTTCTGAATAAAGTAACGAAATATTATACAAAGTACTAAAAACTCTAAAAAAGCTTTTCTAAAAGCTAATTTTGGTCACCCATCTAAAACCTGGCCGCGAGAAGTGTTGCTTAACTTAACAACCCAACTAACTTCTACGGTTTGATTTAGCCACGACCCCCCAAAATAAACAGGGAGTCATTAAAAATGAAAATAAAAGCTCTAACTAATCTGTGGTTCACATTCAGACGACAAAGCGTATTATAATTCCATAGAGCCAATGGCAGTAACTCATATTTAAATTTTATTATCACTCAAATATCCTTTTGGCTACGCAGGAGTATTATAATGTTATGAGAGCTGTAACTTCTACATTATCTTTACGACTATTATGGATGGTACAAGGCAGAAACTTGAAGCTTTGATTTTTAGTGTCTTGTTTTCTGTTGAATTCATATTGCTAAAAACTGTTACTACAGTTTAAAACACTACTGGTACTTATTGAGAGAAGAGTAGTTAAGATGAAGCCTATCCTGAAAGACTTTGTTCGAAATCCGAGCATTTAGGGAAGAAAAAATTATCATACGCTTATCTCTGGGATCACAGACCAATTTTAAAAGAATCCAAATGAAAAAAAAAATCGAAGATTTCTTTCTGCGACTTGAATTATTTTTACCATTTTCGAAAATATAAACCTCATAAATTAAGCATGAATAAGTTCCGATTGTGTGTAGACTGTATATAAAAATGTAAACCTTACTCTAGTTTTTTTTTTATAACTTGCACCAAACCCGAAAACCGCTATAAAATAGTATGAGCAGTGAAAGAGACATCAGGACGCGTGAATCCGTGGAGGTGTGAACTGATCACACACACACTATTTACGACTTCCTAGATTTACTGTGCCATATGTTTATTTTATAATAATATATCAATCATAGTTTGGGGATTAGACTGTCTTATGTTTTATTGATATTCGTTAATCATATAGTGAAAATACAGGGGAGATAACAAATATACCCTAAGTGTCTAAACTACTTCTCGTACCCAGATAAAAAGAAATATCACATCTATAATATCAGTATGTGTTTTTATCGATATAGAGATTTTATTTCATGAAAGTGGATCAGTCATACTTATGTGTATTGTAAATTAAATGTACTTATGTACGCATTGTCTAAGTATGACTCGGCTGTTGCTGAGTTCTTCCGCGTTTGCACATTGGATGGACTTCGCTGAAGAAGTTGCCGGCGTTACTGCAAACTCCGTTGAAGTCCCCGTTGAAACCCCGTGACCCTCAATATGATTGGAAAGGACAAACTTACCTGGGAAACAGGGAAGTGGACGGGAAAGAAGTCTGCCGACGACGGGGCACTCGATGCCGGCCGGCCAGCGGGACACTTTCTCCGCACTTGCTTCGTATTGTCTTTTCACGAGTCCGGGTGATCGAGGTACTAACAGACAGCACTTCTAGCGAGGTTTTTAATGGGTTTTAATTGATTTTTATCGCGCGACGAACCGCGGGCGATACCAATATTTGACTTTCCCAAAGAGAAGTGAAACAAAAGCGAAACCCGTCATGGCAGGAAGAAAATAAAAAAGATAGAAATGAGAATATGACCATGAAGTCTGAACACACATACATTGACAATGTGCATGCTGACTTACCCATGTATAGATTTTTCAATAAAACTGCAGGTACTCTTTGTTTATATGGAATATTTTTAATATGAGTAAGAAGATAAGGATGTTAACATGTTAAAAGTCGATTACGCAATCATTATAACAAAGCCCTTTTAATTAGCCGTTTGAATCTGTGTTTATTTTCAAACATTAAACGGCGCTAGAAATATGATGCAAGCCAATTAATGTTCCGACAATTTATTGTTTTAATGAGATTTTATAGCGATGTTTACTAAAAGGATTAACTTGTTTATTTGTTTATGTTGTTTTGAAGATTTGTTACGGAATATTTTGATGTTATTTCGAACTTTTTTGGTACCTAACGTATTTATTATGCTAGCCTGCCCGTATTTTCCATCAAAGTCATATCGAAAGTTGTTTCATTGAACTTGCTCTGAATTCAATGACAATTGAAGCTACCTAAAACTATGTACCTAGTATATTTTTGATCAAAATATAGCAACACAATTGACCTATTTCCAGATAAATCGACAAAAAAAAAAACATCTCAACTTTGAACTTTTATCCAACGAACAAAGAACAACGTATCCTAACGAATCAGAAACAAACGCTCAGTATCTGTCATTTTTACTGACGACTCAACACTGGAAGATACGCGTAGTGAATGGGGGTGCAAGGTGGGGTGAGGTGGGGTGTTGGGTGAGGTGTCGGGGTGTGTTCAACCCCAGCCTGAGCTACTCATCCGCAACAAACGATGAGCACTGATTAGCGATGTTGTTGTTTATTCGCAGATAATTATATGGGTGGCGGGATTTACGTTGTTGAAACATGCTACTACTAGCTCAAAGTTTTGAAGGGTTATGCAAGTTGAGAATGGAAAGTATTTTATGGGTGTTTATTGAAACCATTTTTATGAAGTACTGGCATTTTAGTTGAAAACATGCATAGGTAAACAATTTATTTAAAGCTACTAATATGGTACCTACTAGAAGCATTTGACTGGAAAAAAGGTTTTATAATGCAATGTTACCCTGTGGATTGGTTGCTATAATAGAAACAAAGAATATTTTTCTCAAATAGTAATTGTAATACAAAACATAATATTTCTTGTTCAGTGTATTTAGTGTTTGATTCCTTGACACATGTCAAAGTTACAGGCACTATGAAAAAAACAAGAAGTTTTAAACCCTCACATTCCCAACTCATAACACACAATGGCAACAAAACCTGAATTCACCTTTGTAAACTTAAATCCTTCCACTGTTATTAAGTCCAGGAGAACCATGGCTTCTTTGTGAGCTTCAAAAGCATTCCAAGGTTCTCAAGCAAAGCTAAATTCCTCATACATTTCTCCAATATGCACGCGGAACTTATAAAATAACTAACAAAATGCTAAGAAATTGTTCGCTTGTAACATGAATAGGTTATTTCTTATTTTATGATTTGTTTGTTGAGCTGCATTTTTTTTTTGAAGACTAGTGTAACTTTGTTTGAAGAATGCTCACACTTCAAACTTTTAGTTGGACGATAGTTTGTTTGAGCTCAGAAATCAGTATGAAGATCAATCATGGTAGTACGCACATTATAATAATCAGGTATCTAGCCGCATCAGACCGACTGAAAACTTTGATTGGAGGCAAGATTTTCTTTTTAAAAAGTTGCCGACTATTGGGTCAACTGTCGGCCAACTGTTTAATTTACAGTCTGGGTACTCTTAGTTAGGGTTTCGAGAAAGAATCTCTTTCAAGGAAATGTTGGTAGGAAGAATATTTTTGTGTAACAATGCAGCATCGCTATACCCACGCTGTTTGGCAGAACAAGTTTTTAGTTGTCTGAAATATTTTTCGTGGAAACCTTAAACTTTTATAAAGGACTAAAAGAAAAGATTTTTTCTAGCTAAAATGTTTATTTTAGATCAATAACTCATCTCGGAAGTCGATACTATAACAATAGATACCTAGAAGAATGTCATCTATGTATACTCATTTCGTTTATTTGTTTATTTAAAAAATACAACTTCACACAGACATTTTCAAAATCAGATCTAACACAAGAAACCCATAATATTTCAATATAAGATTAAGTAAAGGATAACAAACTTAATAAAAGTGTAACAAGTTCTTTCATTAACAAAGTCGGCTAAAAACAAGAAATCTGCTGGAATCCACAATCAAAGTCTATAATGGAAATTATTTGAGAATTAAATACGAAGACGAAACTAACAAGCCACGGAGCAACAAATTAAACAACACAGATATTCGTTTGATGTTTTCTTTCATTAGCTTCTTTAATGAATACTGTTCATTGTTTCTTTGAACTTTGTCATTAATTGTCTCTGGATAGTTTTTGTCTTTGTAAATATTTTGTTTGGTTTTATATTGTTTGGTTTTTGTTAGCTACTATGTTAGGGCGTGTTCAGAGGTGGAAAAAATACAAGACCATTATTCGGATTTTTTTTCTTTTTGATATTTTGTTGTGGGTGTGTTTGAACTCCTAAAAGTTAGCCTAATGTTAAAGAAGATAGTATAAATACTAAACTTATTAAAAAAGTTATAATTTAATGTGAAAACCAAACAAAACATAATTTATATTGTCAAAAACCCAAAAATGAACACTACGAAAGCCGAAATGTTTAATCGTAATAAAACATTGTATTAGCTAAAATATGTTAATCCCAGTTCAACAAAGTCAAACACTGTACAATGACTTTTGGCTAAAACGCTAATCAAAGCAGATGTTTGGGGTTGAAATCCTATTAATTCGGGACCTTCTAATATAGCCCGATGTTTTGTATGAAAACGGTCCAAAGAGATTTGATTAAGCAGAAAATTTCGCCTTTTTAGTCATTATTGGAAAGGTTGGAAAAGTTCGCGTTGCGGTTTGTACCTAATCAGGAGGAATGGTCTAATGAAATTCCTTGAAAAATAAACTTGACTGAGAATTTATTCTGTTTTCAAGGGAGATCCGGCTTCCAATAATGGATAGGTCTGTAGTTATTTATGGCTTTCTAGAAAGGAAAATAAAATGTACTTATGTACTTTTAACAGAATTTGTACATACATACCTTTACATGAATAGGTACTCACGGGTTTAGTATTCTAATAGTAAATGTATGAAAGCCAAAGACTTATTGTTATCTTCTTTCTGCTATGTTCCCAATTCTCTTATTCACTCACCATACTAACATTCCCAGTAAACCAAAGCACTATGATAATATACAAACAATTACGTAATATACCCACCTACTGAAGCACAGCCATGTTCAAGCACAAGGTGTCACCCTCCGGCCAAGTGTCACCCTCTGGCCGAAGCGTCACCCTTAACCACGGTGCATCTAACACGGCTCGATGTGGTAGACCGTGTAATTGTCACGACACATCTTGGTGACAGGATCCTTCATCGTTATGTAGGTATGTTATGGCATGCTAAACTGTGTGAATTTTCCCAAACAGATTTTAAAAAAAAAAAACGGAAAATATGTAATTCACACTACTACAATATTTAGGGACAAAAATATCTTAATTTTATCGGGATTAACTTAGCTTTCCTTTAATAGGGCTTTTACTTTAGCCATAACGTGATGTTAATAATCCTTACTATGTAATAATTGATAATTATAAATGTCAAAGTTACCTTTATATGGCTTTCGTAAAAACTGCTGAACCGATCTACATGAAATTTGTTACACAGGTATTTGTCAAAGAAAGATCAAAGGCAATTTTGATTCAGGTACATGAATTAGTTGGATTGGGGCGCGGATGGAACAACTAGAAGCAAATAAGTAACACTGACCACCCCTGCTTTACTGTCCTACTTATAATGAAAATAAATGTAATACAGATTCAAGAAAGATATTTTGTTTTGATAAGTTACAATGAGATATTTTAAATAACAAAATGTTCTGTAAAATGGCATTACTTCTATCTGAATGAGCTAGTTAGTGAAGTACGTTCGTTATCTAGTACCGTTTGAAAGGAAACAAGCACCGGTGCACATCAATAGTATTATCTATTATCTTTGATCCCTCTGTGAGGGTCCGACTTAAGAATATTCCTTGGTTCTATCTTTAGAATTATGTGTGTTTGAGACATTACATGTTGAAGTTGCTTTTTTTTAAATGTTATGTTTCATTGAATTTAGACACGTTTGTTTCGGTGTAATATAAACGATATATGGTTAGGTTGGATCAGATTTACGTCTTCTTTAAATTATAATTACTCTTCAGGTAGTTTACCATACTTTAGTATAGCAACAAATAATACTATACCCTAACAAAGCAGAAGTAAGTTACTTTTAAAATGACCCAATCTCAGACAATAACATTAATTGTTTAATCAAAGCGAATCATCTACATAGATGCACATACATCAAACGTAATGGTGACCAAAAGCTCATAAAAAAAAATAGAAAACACAAACCTATTTTTGCAGTCAGCTAAAAACAATTTAAAACAACGCACACAACATAATCCCTTGATCCCCGCTATTGGGATTACAAACTGGGAGAACAGCCCTAATCCGGTTTTATCCAGTTTTCATAAATCCTGACACGTGACCTTAGCGTCTATTTATAATTGCACATCTGTCCTTGGAGTCAGAGATTCAGGACTCTTGGATTAGTGGTGATGGATGAACTGGGGACACCTGAGCTCTTGGATATTGTTTAAGTTTGCTTTTTTGTTTATTGAGGGATTTTGAAAATAAAATTGGAAGTCTACATGATAATACCTAGATGATATTTATGTAAGTCTTTTGAAGACATGTACCGTTGCACCTGATGCAACAGATAATATTATATCAGTCATCGTGTAACCTAGCAATAAAATCCCAAAGTACTCATCATAACAAAATCAGATCTCAGCCTGAGAAAGGACAAAGGCTACTTTTTATCCAAATGTGAGATTAAGTTGCACCCTCTCGACGCGGTGCGCGTGCAATCGCAGGGAACAGCTGGATTCATATAACATAATTATTCCCCTTGTACGCATGATTATACAAACTCTCTTAAGTAGCTATTGGCAATTTGTAGTTAGATAGGAACCCCTATCGTTATGCGACTGTTTCGCTTCCTCAGGCTAAATTAACTCTCAGTGGCTATTCGTAGATGGCGCCACTCGTTATGCAAGCCATTTCAGCCAAGTTTCAAAGAATTCCTTATCATTAGGTAAGTGCTTTGCAACTTAGATAACGGCACATAATGTTTTATCATCCCATAGTCTAGTAAGGGAAGCGCTTTTCCAAATTTCTTTCGTAAAGCTATCTTGAAGAATGAAATTAATTGAATGAGAGTCGATTGTGTAAACTGATACCCATAGTATCAGGAGTTTCTATTTCAAATATGGAGACATTCGAGCCCCATATCCTTAGTTACTTAAACAAGCTTTTGGGCCACTATTCTGCGCAATAGGTTCCTTAGGTCATAGAAAACTGTTAGGAATAATGTAGTGGTAAACGGCTTGAAGTATTTACAGTGTATAAAATAAACACGTAGCTACTTAACAAGCCTATTAATCTTGCGATTTATTTAAGTACCAAAGTTCACTGACACTTTGCATTGCTTACATCATAAAATGCAATTGTGTGTGAAATATACAAACCGACGGACATTTTACTGCCTCTAAATATAAATTTTATGATGTTTAATCAAACGTGCTGTATTTATGATGTTCTCGGCTTATATTGGGAGAAAATTAATTAGCTTTTATAAACAATGAGTTACGATCTGCGAAGGCTGCTGGCAGAATTTATATGCGTCAAAAGACTGCATTACATGACACGTGTTATAAGGATAATAGACGCAAAAGTCTTCTGAAATGGAAAAAAAAATACTTACTTCCAATTTAGGAATTGATGACCCAGCTGCAGACTATTCTAAAGCTATAAATGACATTATAGATAAAAATGATAATATAGATAGCCTTTTACAGGAATGGGAGTTCTTTGATCTTACAAACGTTAAAGATCTTGACTTTACTAAGCTTCACCCATACAAAAAGTTTGCTCTCAATTGCTGCTAAATATCATTAAAAAGAACTCCAAGTGCGACCTATTAAGGAAGTCTTAATGAGGTAACTTGAGACCTAATTACTTTAAGAAGCTACTGCTGAACTCCGTTTGTAACTTAGCGAAGCTAATTAAAATATACACAAATAGGCCATTGATGCTTGTTTTAATATCTCATTAGGTCATGAGAAAATTAATGAAACAATAAAAATAACTGTTACAGAAGATATATCGGTTACACAAAAAGTTACTAAAGATAATTTGATGTGGGTATTACGAAAAAAACTCATCATGCCAGCTGCGCCCGAGCACACAAAGATCTGTTTATGTTAAGGTAGCATATGTTCACGTGTTTATATTCCGTTTTGCGTCCGTGTTTAAACTGTCGGGATTTTTTTTGGAAATAATCTCGATATGTGTGATTTTGAAGAAATAGGTTTTTGAGGATATGAAAAAAAAACGCGACCATTATGAAGTTGACCCTATCTTATGTTAGCAACAGTAAATTAAATGATTGTGTTTTATTAGTATAATTTTTGTATTTCCCGAAAGCAGGCAAGCCATACTTACTCGTGCAATGCACTTGCACATAGTCATTGTATGCATTAGCTCTTAAGCCCTCAGTAGTGCTCGAATCGCCGAGTCATACAAAGTCTTGTGGATGTACATTTAACACACACGTGTATGGCTCACCCGCTTTCGTGACATAAAACATACTATATCTAAGTCATTCGAAAAGCTAATTTACGACTAATGACTAAAGCTGCACCCTGAATTTGTCATGTAAACCAATTCGGTCTAAATCTTTATCCGGAAACCAACTTCTCCAAACCGTGGCTACCAGAGAACTAAGAAATGTCAACGAAAATAGGATTCACAAACCAGACATTACTTCTAAATAAATCAGCGTTAACGACGACACTGCTACGAATCGGCATTGTGCATAAATTATAATACTAATCAATAACGTGAACATCAAAACATTTAGAAAGCCAGCTTCCATTGCAGACGTTTCCCGTCGTTTCTCAGAACTATTTGAAGCAAAAGGGAACTCGAAGAGACTGTCTGTCCGTCCGTTTGTTGAACTGTTACAATAAACAGATTCTGTACGTTGAAACTGTTTCAGTCCAAGCTGTGAGATTGTAATCTGAAGTCTTGTTGCCAGATCTGCTATCTAGATAATTTTGGTGTAAGTCTGAATTTTGTGTTCGCGGTTAGAGTGGGTGGCCATTTTGGAACTTGTTGCAGAGTTTGATATTGATTGTGGTTTTCTTGGGTCTTGTAACATAAGTACATTGCACCATTTAGATAGTGCTGAATTACCTATCAGGTAATTTTAAGGGGTTTCAGATCATCTATCAGATAATATTAAATACCTGCTACACAATATCAATTACGTAATTGGTGATCTTTTTGCGATGCTTTTAATTTTAGTTACCTCTACAGAATTTTTATCTACACCATTTCCATTTTGATCGTACAGTGAAACCCTTTGATAGCACACTTCAACCCAGCCAGGCACAAATGGCTAGATTCCATCAGTGGCCAACGTACCTTCCTTAGAATTCTGCTAAACCATCGACCATCTAGATGTTCATGGAAGCATCTGCCGTGAAGACAATGCGAAATGCTCTGTCGATGTCCGATTTAATTAGAATCGCTTCATTACACCCCATAGGTGTTGGTGAATCCTCCGATAGATTACATGGATAGATTATATCAGGTAAATTTGATGCTGGCTTTGTAGACTGGCCACTTTAATGAATTAGGTCTGTTTGAGACGGGATTTGGTTCAGGTTTGGATATTATTGATAATGTAGATATGGAACACAAATTGGAGACTAAGACATGTATAATTAATCTAGTCAATGGAACAAATCTAGATAATATTATTGACATTCAAAAGGATAACTTCGATGAAAATAAATCTGCTAAAATCTCAACTCAGTTCTAAAATGCAGCAATACTTACTGTTTGGTGCAGAAGACATGTCGTCTATATAAACTCAAGTTACAAAGTGAATTCCCAAAATGATATTCTTAAAAGAATACCCACCCTTCACTCTTAATAAAACATACACAAACTTAACCTTTTCTCAGTAAGGAGGAGATAACGTAAACAAATTAAAGAGCCGTATGTGCGCATACGTTGTCTATCAGTCTGCTTATTTTGATATTTCACCCCACTTCAGTATGAGAACGATCTTCAGTTCAGAAACCTTTGTGATGTTTTCACATAAGAGAAAAGATAACATTCGAGTCAAATGTTGGGAAGATATAACGAAGTTTCACAGACTGAAATTCAGAAATAATATTTATTTCCAAGGATTGCGTTATTACTTCGAAACCAAGTTTGTGCAAACAATTTTCTTTAAAAATATTCTGTAATTATTCTTTGTATCAGGATTCATGTAATGAAAATAATACGATCCAGTCACGATTCTATATTTCTCAGCCATGGTATACTAACGTATATTTAAAATTAAAATATTTCGATATTTCTAGCAAGTTAAAAAATACCGACTTCATATCTCTTTGACAAAAAAAACAAAGTGTTGCTTCATCTAATTTGAAAAATATCTATGTTTTTGTATCAAAGATACAAGGTACCAGTTTAGATAACACTAATTACTCGCAACAGTACTGTTCACAGTGTAATCTTCTGTTTGCTAATGTAAATCTCTAGTCTCACTACAATACAGACGGATAAAAAAAGTCTAGAAACATTCAACGCTCCAACAGCTATGTCTAGAAAAACTAACATGTCCAGTCCTTCTTTTGCATTCATTCTCCGCAGTAGCAGTCGGGATCGCAATGCATACATGTCCGATTTTAGAGACACGTACGCTATTCTCATGAGAATCGTTTTCATTTTTATTGTTACTTTTTTCTTATATTACAGAGATCTTCAATTATTTCTTTCCATTCTCCTTTTTCCATTTTTCTTCTCTATTTAGTTACTGCTCAAAATAGTGCGTTTATTTCTTTGTTCGCATTTTTTTTTCAACCTTTTACATACCTCCAACAAATTCGATACACACAAATATTGCAGACGATAAAACAATGAATTCACACACTGCAGCAGAAACACCCGTATCTTCAAAACAAACAACTCATACTGTTCCCTCGATACGAGATAGATTCGTTCCTGGCAATCGTGTTTTTATATTTTTTTTCTCTACGGTAGATGTTTGTGTAAACGCTACGCCAAATCCGGCCTATTTTTGTTACCGGCCACTGAACCGATTCCAGCTTTGTTTTGATTTCTACCAATCAGAAATTCAATTTAACAAGGGAGTACATATAATCAAGACTTTTTGGGGTACATTTTATTTTTCGATTTTTGAAAAGCGTTTGACACGATATTCATAAAAAATCGGTGACTATAAGATTTTCAGAATATTTTTTTTCTGTCTATTTTACCTAGATTTCATTTATATTTCCTTATTGTAACATTTTTGTTTTTCAAAAAATAAAAGCCTATTGCTTTCCTAAAAGATTACAATAGCATTAATCACCACGTAATATTGAACTTACTGTTTTTAGAAATTACACACATCAATGCTAACAGTTTAAGCTCCTCATTGAGAGCCAGCAAACAGAATCAATTAGTAGAAAATAGCCAGTCAATGGTATTTGATTTCAAACACTATTCATTAGTTACTATTAATGCGTATTTGTGTTTGTGGCCATCACATGGTATTATGTGTCCTAATGCTCCATCAGATATGTGAAACACTTCAATGACTTCGTTGTATGATGGACAATGTACATTCAATGCTTATAGAATTGCATTAATTGGGTATTTGTTCTACCATATAATTTCCTTGTCATCGTGTCCCATTAGTCTGTCACTATTACGAATATCATACACATACCTGGCTTACCTAATTATGTTGAGGTGCTACTAATACATATAGCCTTTTCTTCAGATGACACTCGCCCCCACAATAATGCTATGCAGCGCAAAGGAGTATCAGACTCTTACTAACTAAAACCCGACTTTGTTTCTTCTTGACAACTCTTTCGAACAATCTTGCAGCCCCAACATGAAGCCTTGTCTTACATTTGACTTCTACAAATATAACTATATGTATATCTTACAAAACTCACAGACAGTCAACCAGGTACATAAAGCTTAGAGTATTTTAGATCCGCAACGGCTACCAAATCCTACCATTACATCAATAACGTGACGGAATTGACTGCAGTAACTGATAGTTACCGATTATTTCTCCCTCCTTACCGTCGGCTTGGTAACAAGTCTTCAGTTAAAATAACCAGTGGCTGTCGTAGTCGTACTAACTGAAACGAATTGGTAATCTTATACTCTAAGCTTGGTTTACTATTTAACAAGACTAGTATCAGTTACTTCCCTGAGAGTTTTGCTAAAGGTATACAGTTGTAAACTTGGACTTAGTTGCTTTTCACTGTTATTTTTTAACTGGTTATGCCCTGCTGTTTTACCCGTTTGATGTCTGCTTCACTATAACGTCAATCTCTTCGACTTTGTTACTTATTCATGTTCTGTTGATATTGTCTTAATGGAGTTCTGGGAAATCAAATGTTTCATGAATATTCTAGGTACCTATACTGGATTAAGATTTAGTACATCTAAAAATCCAATATTCGTTACTGAATATTAAGGTTAGTCCGACATTAAGACCAGATTGGTCAGACTGTTATAAAAGCTTTCATTTACTTTGTATTTCAAAAAGATTTATCTAAGACTTTATCCAAAATAATCTTTACAAAACTTATTTAAGTCAGCTTTTTTAAAAGTCGGCCCACAGCTCCCAATCCTAAATAGGCACTCGCAGCAAAACCTTTCAACTTTTTAATTCCAGTTAAGAAACTTTCCAAGTAAGTGATTTAAGAAAACACTTATATTTCACCGGGAATCTTAGAAGAGGTAGCATAATTTCCGAAAAAAATCTAACCCTCAGTTTGCTAATTCCGGAAACTTTCGCCGGAGTGTTCGAGGACACCTGTCGACCGTTACGGTAAACTTGGGAGATCCCCCCTTTTTTACTACCTTTTGAATCGTTTATCTCAGCGGTGCTTTGGGATGAGTGTATTTGAAACTTCCCGATTGCCCATTATGCTGTTTTTCTTTTTTTTCCGCCGTCGAACTTTTTCGAACGCCAATTGTTGGGGCTTTGGCGAAAAAAAGCAAATCGCTGATTTTCGGGTCGCGGGGTTATGGCCGGTTTGTTGCACGCTGTGACGTAATCAAGATTTTTTTGAACAAAACATCGTATATTTTTTCCACAGATAAATGCATACGGTTCCGGAAGATGTACGTTTCCAATAGATGAATTTTGGTTTGGTTTTTGTTAGATACGTGTTTTTAAACGAACGAAAAGATTTTTTTTTGCGTTCCGTTTTGCATATTACATTAGACAGCAATTTAAAATACGAGTATTTTTCGAAACAATACTCCAAGCGCATTGTCTCGCTTCATCCTTAAACAATGGGAGGATAAAATATTTGTATAATAAGAGATTTTTGTTACGAAAAACAAAAACTGCACACGTTATTAAATATTTTTGTTAGCGAAGTACCTACCAAGCTGTGCTTGTTTTATTGGCCTGCTGAAAAGACCTTCAATCTTTTCATGAATATGCAATTTGCTACTATTTTAAAATGCTGTTTTTACATTTTAATCTTCGCTGCGGAGATTTTTTTCAAGAATTCATTCTGAATATTTTTGTTGCTATTGAATATTGCATCGAACCATTTCGATATAAAAATAAATACAATATTTCATTGTTGTCTATAAATTCAAAACTTTCATATGCTAATAAGGTGCATCAGATAGCTGCCATTGTTATAAAAATAAAGAGGTTGCGCAATTCAAAAGTCGACCTTGTCGGACGACTTCCATATAAATATGGTAAGAAATGCATTTCCATTTTTATTGTATAGAAAAGACCAGTAAAGTATAATCTTGATAGGCGATGTAACCTGTGACTTGAGGTCAGACCATTGTGGCCTACGCAATGTCGTAAACGATAGATGGTATGACCATTTGTCATAATCTCAGACTGTATGCGACGGATCTCGAAGCTACAATGTGAATTGTAAATTTTGGAATACGGATTATGGTTTCGTTAAATTGGGATTTGAATTGTAAAGATTAGGATTTGGGAGACGACTTAGGCTTAGGAGTGTGTTAGTAATTACTATTAAAATGTTGGGATTAAAATCTTCAAAAGGAGATACCGATATTTTTTTCTTGTCATGATTATACTTGTGAGTATGTTAGCAGCAACTTTACTAAAGGTGACCACAATATTCTAAATAATAAGTTCTTACTTACAGCTAAGAGCTTTGTCAATGTATTCAAATGCGAATACTTAACTTCTGAAATAAATCACCAAAATATTATAGACGCAACGGTACAGAGCTATCAGCAGTTACATGCAACTCTAAAAAAACTACTGTATGGTGATCTTCACACTGCCCCGCATCACGCTGCATCTTGCGTGTCGACGCACCTACGCGCGTTCCTGCGGGAGTGCAGATCTGCATCATCGTGCGGGTTTTTCACGCACTCACGCGCGTAGGTGCGTTTTGTAAATTCACGCACAGCGAGTTCCATTTTCAAATATACACGTCACGCCCATTCAAAATCACGCGCGGCATTGCGGGATTCAGTGTGCCATACCTTGCGTCTCGCCCCGCACCTACGCGCGGGGGTGCGTGTTTCTCCACATGTATGTGCGTGATCCGCATGAACGCGCGTGGATGCATTTTCAGTGTGTTGGACTATGCGTGTTTTCCATACAAACGGAGATATTTCCATACAACGGAAAAAAACGCATCCACGCACTACGCTGCATCATGCGGGGCAGTGTGATAATCGCCTAACTATGAAAAATAACAATAATTACAACAAGCAGATAAGAAATTAGACACTATTCATCATAACGTAACTAGCTCAACTGTAGTGAGAACTCCGTATAGCGCCACAAAATTAATATTACCTTAAACATTGATTAATGGACCAAGAACCGACTTGGAAATTATTTGAATAAGTCCCACTGGTTTGCAGGTTATCATTTATTAATATTCCTTTTTTCTTAGTTGTAAAATATGGTATTCTAAACTTAATGTATTGTTAAACATGTCTAATAATTCATCATCGTTGGTCCATGATTGTCTCATTAGGCTAGTCCTCATAGTGAGAAATCATATTCATTGATCACCAAGCTCATTCAAATGATATTGACAATATGAGACAAACAAAATTTGACGTAAGTGATGGCTAAAAACACATCAATATTTACTTAATTTCGATTCGATCGACTTCATCACCGGAACTACTGAACTGATTTCAATGAAAAGTGCACAGGTACCTAAGACTCTGAGAAAGTACATAAGCTACATTTTATCCAAGCGCGGAAAGTGGTTTCCTTTCGAACCTCAGAGAACAGCTAGTAAAATAAAAATTATTGATTTAAAATGTTGACATAAAACTTGGCAGATTTCGTATCACGCATTTCTCCTTTAGAAGCAGGTGCAATATAACGTATTTTTCATCTAATCCCAAAATGGATAAAACTATCTATTTCTATACGATCCAATAGAAAGTGTACATTTCCAGCGACTGAGTTACATAACATTGCATTATAAACAAACTATGCTATATCGGGATCAAGCCGGGAACATATAAACATGAGCTATAATGAATAACAACGGGTTTATGCTTTATACAATAACTTTTATAGAAATTACTTCCTGGCTTAGTTGTTTGGTCTGTTTTTCTGTTTTATGAAATGTTTTGTTTTTTTGGTATTACTATCTATAACTTCTTTTTGGGACCGGCTTTGAAAAATTTTTTGCATACCATTATAATTGGATAGAAGTTTAATTAGTAGGTTTAAAGTGACCACCGACCATTTATCATTACGTTCTTAACCTAAGCCGTAACCATTCCAATTTAAAACAAACTCCACACAAAATTTTAAATAACAATACAATTTTCACAACAATACAAAACAAAGCTTACTTTACATTACTTTAATAACACTTCTGCGTACGCCTGTACCAAGTAGCCAACCGCAGGTGGTAAACTAATCTCTTACAATACAAGTACACTCGCCCACAAAACGCGACCTACATAAGAAAAAACAATTGTTTTCATTGTTTTATTTTGTAGTTTTTTGTTTTACAATATTTTATCTGTTTGTATGACAAATGGCCAATTATTTTGTGTTACCACGAACGTATTGTGACTGGCTTCTAGTTGAGGTGGTTTTATTTTATTTTTTGGATGTAAAAACGTTGAGCCAATCGAGTTTTGTGTAGTTGAGTGGCGTGGGCCGGGCTAACGACTGCACTATTGTGTCTGACAATATCAATTTGGAGTTTCGATTTTTTGCTGCGACAATTTTTGACGAATATTTAGGACAAGAATTTCTAGATAGGTATAGTTTTGTGTTATAGAGCTTTGGTGTAGCACTTGAAGTAAATGTATTCGTAGATCAAAGGCTAATAATGATTTGTTCGTATTTGAAATTGAGTTTTCTATCTGGATATTTGAACGTGGAGCCGTGTTTATAGGATATTACAACATTTAAGTAGCTATCCAGGTAAGGTATAGGTAAGTTTTCAATGGCTATGTTATGTAGGTATAATGATTTTTTATCGATCGCAAAAATGATACCGCAAAATCTATAATAAACGTGTCTACAAACATACATATTACAATGTTACATGATATCTATATAATATCAACAGCTACCGAAAGATATGAGAAGCTATCATTTGACCCACATGCGATTACTGTATGTACCATTACGATGCGATGCGATAAACAATCTATGACATTACTGCACCCACGTGGTACTAGACATTTTATTCTGTTATTGTAGTGTCAATGATGATAACAACTGTACTGACTGGATAGCAAATAAAACACACTTTTAGACTGGAGTGAATCTAGTATATGCGGGGCACTGGACGCGTACGCTCGCGGCCACGGTTGTTGCACGACTCACTTCACGCCGGGCGCCCGCGCATACACTACATCCCTTCTTTATTTTAATTAATTTGAACACATAATTTCAAAATCACAATCAGAGTTCATTAACCTTACAACTTAATTTTTTATAACAACTAGTCTAATAATATAAGTATCATTATTACATAATCTCTGTAAATAAACAAAACAAACTCGATTTTACTTCATTTTAAATTGGTATAACAATCATAATAGCCTAGTTAACAATATCATAAGTTCAATTTAATGACCCTTGACAGTCATTGCTCTCTAAATCATCATTATTATTATTTTGACCAACTACAGTCCATGAATCATTTACTTTCTTTAAGTGCACTATGTTACGCCGATATTCTTTCCCGGTTTCATCATTTCGAATACTAATATCGCCACCATTCACATCCGTTATTGTATGGGTAGTAGGATTGAAATTGGAGGTCAACTTATTATTTTTAATTACATTTTTTACCAATACTTTTTCCCCTATTTCGCAGTTGCTATCTGTCGCTTTCCTTTTAAGATCCCCATACTCTTTTCCTTTTTCTTTCATTTGTAGATCTCTGTCTCTCACTTCTTCATCTATTGTTTTGTATTCCATATCTGGTGCTGCCGGAATCTTGTCTCTAAATTGTCTTTTATAAAATAGTTCCGAGGGTGATTTGCCTGTAACAGAGTGTGGTGTACTATTATACATCATCAAATAATTAAAAATGTCCTCTTTCCAGTTCCCGCTTTCAGCTTGGCAAATTTTTAGTCGTTTTAAGACATCCCGGTTTTGTCTTTCAACTTCCCCATTCATCTGAGGCCAATATGGGACTGTATTGTACAAAATAATTCCACATTCCTTACAATATTTCTGAAAAACCTCGCTTGTGAACTGATTTCCGTTGTCACACGTCAAAGTTGCTGGATAACCTAGTCTGGAGAAAATTTCTTTCAAGA
Organism: Helicoverpa zea; assembly: GCF_022581195.2. NCBI lineage: Eukaryota > Metazoa > Arthropoda > Insecta > Lepidoptera > Noctuidae > Helicoverpa > Helicoverpa zea. Next base: position 10,779,992 of record NC_061471.1, read on the forward strand.
CTTTTATCGTATCCAGGGAAGTGATGCTACGCATTATTTTAATCTCTTTATACCGACTATAGTAATCAACAACAATCAACAGGTAATCGTGGGTAGGAAGGGGCCCCAAGAAATCCATCGCTACGTCGACCCAAGGCTCGGCGGGAAGTGTTCGTCTTTTCATCGGATGTGGTGGAGTAGGATTAGATACAAGTGTACAGCCTCGACATGCTTTTACTAGACGTTCAGCATCCTTATCAATTCTAGGCCACCACACCTTAGTTCTAAGACGAGCCTTCATCGCCACTATACCTGGATGGCCTTCATGGGCCGCTTCCAGTACCTGTTGACGGAGATTACCGGGTATGACTATTCTAGTTCCGCGAAGAAGAATATTCCCATTAAAACATAGCTCATTTTGTATATTTTTATAATAGTTAATAGAATCGTGCCAATCATTATTAAAAATACCCTCTTTGACTTTTAAAATTTCTTCGTCTCCCACAGAACATCTTTCAATTTCCTTTAATGGAACCGCAACAGGTCTGCTGTAATTTACTATTTGATTAATATAATTTTCAGAGTCAAATGGTTCTGACGAAGAAGTTTTGCAAAGTCTGGAAATTGTGTCAGCTATATTGGATTTACCTGGTCTGTAAACGACTTTGTACCTATACGCCTGTAACCTGAGGACCCACCGTTCTATTCTGGCACATGGTTTAGAAGTTCGTCCAAAAATGGTTTCCAATGGCTTGTGATCGCTTATTAGTTCGAAGTCTTTGCCCAATAGGTAAATTTTAAAATGCTCCACTGCCCAGACGAGCGCTAAAGCTTCTTTCTCAGTTTGGCAATATCTCTTTTCACAATCAGTAAGAGACTTATGACCAAAAGCGATCACACGGGGACCATCTTTACCAACCTGGACCAACACTGCACCTAACCCCACAGGAGAGGCATCAGCGATAACCTGAGTTGTGTCAGAGGGATTGTAATAACCCAAAGTTTTAATGTTAGAAATGCTTTCTTTTAGAGCTTCAAACGCCTCATCCTGTTTGGAAGTCCAAAATTGTTGAACGTTTGCTGACTTTCCAAGTCCTAGCCGTAACAGTTCCCGTAAAGGTTCAGTAAGGGTGGCTACGTTAGGAATCCATTTACTTACAAAGTTAACCAACCCTAAAAAGCTTTGAATTTCTTCAGTAGTATTCGGTATTCTACTAGTTTTAATGGCTGTCAAATATTTTTCGAGCGGCCTAATGCCCTTAGCTGAAAGTACATGACCAAGAAATTCAATTGTTTGAGTTTTATAAATGCATTTATTTTTATTTAATAAAACGTCATTTTCCTTCAAAACTCGTAGCACCTTACTTAACCTTTCGTCATGCTGTTTTTCTGTAGCACCATGTATAATAATATCATCGATAAAATTGAATGTACCTTCGCAACCTAACAACATTTTTTCTAAAATTTTTTGGAACATTTCAGGTGCGCAAGAAATCCCAAACATTAGCCTTTTATACCTATACAGCCCTTTGCTAGTACTGAATGTAGTGATGTACCTACAATCTTCATGAATTTCGAGTTGATGGAAAGCGTTTTTTATATCCAATTTTGAAAAAAAATTAGCTTGCCGAAAATTAGGTAGCAGTTCATTCATCGTGGGAAGGGGATGATTTTCTCTAATAATTGCTTGATTGGCTCTTCTCATATCTAAGCAAATACGTACCTCTTCTTGTCCTTCTTTGAGAACTGGAACCATCGGTGATACCCACGGTGAAGGTTCATTTACTTCCTCGATGATATCTGTTTCTTTAAGTTCCTTTAATTTCCTAGCAACCTTTTCTTCTAAAGGGATGGGAACCCTTCTGTATGGTTGAATGACTGGTTTAACTTTTTGGTCTATTGGAATCTGGACAGTCACTCCTTTGAACTTCGGAAAAGCTTTTTCTAAAGGTACATCATTGCTAACAGCATTAATTTGAAGTCCAATTTTAAGTATGCCTAATTGAATCGCAGTTTCTTTGCCCAATAGATCACGTGTACCGTTTCTGATGACATAAACAGTGCATTTTATACTATTATGACTACCCACTGAAATGTCCGCTTCAAAAGAGCCCATAATGTCCAAGGGTTCTTTACTGCCGTAGGAAATAAGTGTCTTATTAGGTTTGCGTACTTGATTAGAAATTTTTACGCTGTTATCTTTTAAGAATTGCCATGTTTTGTCAGTAACAACATTGCATTTACTTCCTGAATCTATTAACATGTCAACGCTAACTCCCCCTAAATTGCACTTAATAGTTTCGTCTTCATCTAGATGGAAAATATACTCAATTCGGGACTTATCTATTTCCTTCTCTTCTACTTCATCTGCCTTACTTTTTGTATTTCCTTCTTCATCCAGGTTGAAAATGTAGTCAATTTCAGTTCTATCAGCGTCTTTTTTGGTTCCTAGTCTTGGTTTTTTGTGTGTCGTCTCTGTCTTGCTGTTTGAAAATTTTCTTTTCTGTCGGGTCCTACAATGTTCATGGAAATGACCGATGAAACCACACTTTACACATCTTTTATCTTTTGCTGGACATTTTGTGTCATTAGAAAAATGGGAAGAGCTTCCACATCTAGAACATTTTGTGTTTGATGATTGTTTTTGTAAATATTTATTATATCTTTTCTTGTTATTAATTTCATTAATTTCTGCTTTGTTAAAATTGTTTCCATCTTTCGTATTTATTGTTTTAAATTGTTCTAGTTGTCGAGTTACAACCTCCAATGCATTTGCTTTACTAATGATTTCGTCTAGAGTAATTGTATCGCCGCATTCTAAAATTTTTTTTCTTAATTCGACTAATCGACACTTTTCAGTGATTTGATCGATAATATGCTCCTCTTTGTTATGGAATTGACATTTGTCGGCTTGGTTTCTTAACCTTAGTAAAAATCGTTCAAATTGTTCTCCATCCTCCTGTTTCATAAGACGAAAAAGGTACCTTTCGTAAATCCGACTTTGCTTTGGAGCAAAATAACCGTCCAATTTTTTTAGAGCTATTGCATAGACATCGACACCTTCTGCTACTTCGGCGTGAGCTCCAGGAAGGTTATAATAAACTTCTTGAAGTGCTATTCCTCCAACATGGAGAAGAGTAGCACGTTTCTGTACTGGAGTATCGACATTGGCAGCCAGTAAATAAATTTCAAATGCCCTCTTCCATTTCTCCCAGCGAGTGCCAACAGATGTTGGGTCGCCTTCGCAGTCAAAATGGTCTAAGTTCGGAAGTACCGATGATGCATGAGTCATTTTGGGGCAGCCTGTAATAAAACATTAGCTTTTATGTTGCGTGGCTCTTTACTGAAAATTAGTAACAGTATTGTAATTGCGTAGCCTTATTATGATTTGGTGAATAATCATAGCGTGGACCTTATTATATTTTTATACATGTATTAGTGTAATAATGTCGCTTATAACATATTACACATTCCCTTTAAATAGGTTGATTTATCGGCATGGTCCTTCATTGCATGGCCTTTTATTGAACTTTTATTATAATTGTGATTTGCGTGGCCTTTTGTCACTAACTTATTGCGTGGCCTTTAGGTGTACACCTTATCATTTATAACTATGATGTTAATTGTGCAAGCATATAAGTAGGTAAAATAAAATAGGTAATTTTGTTAATGATGTAGCAAAATAATAAGTATTTAACCTTAATACACATACATTTTCACCCCGTAAGCTGAATTGTTATTGAAATGGTTATTACTTTTTGAATTTATTACTAATTAAACCATATCCAATAATAAATACACATACTTATTGAAAAATACGGAATTGTAATAATTATGCGGGTAGGTATGAATTAATCTTTTAAAAGAATTGTAAATAACACTATGGTAAACGTAAAGATTATGACGGTAATTTGTACAGAGAAGTAAAATAGATACATTGTAAATATGTATTTTCTTTTTTTTTAACCTTATTGCATGTACTTAAGATCGTTATTTCACTCGAAATTAATTTAACTTAAATATGTCATCAGTAAAGAGGAACTGGTTCTATTTATACGTGCACAATAACATTTCTTTTTCATAGTTTTGTGTTTGCGTGGCCTTCATTTGTTTTCACCTGGTGCAATACCAAGCCATTAACAATTAAGATAGGTATGGAGGTAGATATATTTAGATTCGTTTACCAGAAAACTTCGTTTACGTATCAACCCCTTAAGTATTATTTTAATTGCTTATGTGACAATGAGTATTAATTTTTATCATTGTTCATACTCTCATTTGTTATCAATTTGTAATACCTAGGTGGTTTACAACGAATTCATACGCAAACTACTGGTAAGCAACCATTAATATAATACTTATTTCTTCCTCTGTTTTTTTTTTCTTCTTTTTTTTTTTTTATGGACCCAATGTACTCACTTTTATCCTCGTCGCCACTTGTACTGACTGGATAGCAAATAAAACACACTTTTAGACTGGAGTGAATCTAGTATATGCGGGGCACTGGACGCGTACGCTCGCGGCCACGGTTGTTGCACGACTCACTTCACGCCGGGCGCCCGCGCATACACTACAACAACTATGGTATATAAAGTTTTATGAGTATAGGAAATGGATCATATTGAAATTACTTCTTTGATATGATTTAGTTTTATAGGTTTCCGTTTACAGCCAGCAATGTCAGGAAACTAGATTAAAGTACCATTTAACTTTATCTAGAAGACTCTTCTCCTTCTCATCTTATTTTCATTACACCAATTTACTGTTTTTTCATCAAAACCGAAAATAATGAATTAAATCTATCTGCATGATACCTACTATATAATTACAATCATCCTTGAATTCTGCACCAAAAATCTCAATCACCCACAATTGAGTGCCTATACAAGGTGTTGATTTGCATTTGTGCCATACTTCAGGAGGAGGTCATAAAATACGTAAATAATCGATTGGAATTACAGTAGACGGGAAATAGCTAATATGTACTGCTTTTTTGTAATTGTAATGTCGTAGTATTTTAGAAGTAATCCAATTTTATGAATGAAAATTATGACTAATCGTTGCGTATGCTTTGTGTTTGCGTTTGTGTGAGGGCGCAGCACGGTTTAAAGGCCAGTAACACACGCCTCAAGTTCAAATACGGCTAGATGACATTGACGGAATTCCGAAAAAAAAAAAATTACGTACCAATTTTTTTGTTGATTTGGGACGAGAATCATTAGCATAATTACGTCCTTGACTATGGCACGGATGCAAATCAACAGCTTGTATACAAAGTAGGTACCATATGCCATAGGTACAAAATCTCTTCACCTATTCACACATTTACCAACTACGTCCAACACGTGTTAAACAGCAAATACTTACACAAACAATGTCTAAGATATTTCATTTAAGCCCGTATACCCTACATTGTAGGTCCGTTATCCTACATTTCATTTTACGACTGGGAAGATGGGCCCTAAACTCGCTAGCATTCTGCTGTGTCACGCTAGGACTTTAGTACGTTACTTAATACGGGCGGCGAAAATAGAGTTAAGTGATTCGGGGATATAGATGGACTAAGTATGTGTGTGCTTACATAGTGTGTGAGTGATAAATTGAAAAGATTAAAAGCTTTGTTTAGAAAAACTGAATAAGCATGAGGTTTATTTAGTACCTACCTATGTTGCTCAGAGGAAATGTGCTTCGAGGTAATTATTAGCGAAGAGAAAAATAATTTTTGCTATCATAAAATATCATAAATATTGTGTTCAGTTTTAGTAAGCTGCGTTGTTACTATGTATCAAAATGAGAAAGAATCTTTACTAACAAATTCATAGCTAAGTACACCAATAATTAAGTATGACTTGATTATTCACATAGTTAAATCTACCCACCCAAAACAAAAATGTGAAAGACTGCCAAGTTCGATAATATGGGAATGCTTCGCCTATAAAAGAAGTGAGATCAGAATAAGTACCAAGTTCCATACACATACCTCAGTTAAAAATAGTTGCTTTTTAATGATGTTACTTGGCAAGTTTTCATACACCGTTATAAACCTACTAAACGCAATGAATCAAGTATTTAATTTTCTATTAAAACTTGCCAAGTAACATCATTAAAAAGCAACTATTTTTAACTGAGGTATGTGTATGGAACTTGGTACTTATTCAGATCTCACTTCTTTTATAGGCGAAGCATTCCCATATTATCGAACTTGGCAGTCTTTCACATTTTTGTTTTGGGTGGGATTTCATTTATTTTTGTAAGGTTGTTTATTTTTATTTTTTCTTATGATGAAGTTAGTTAAAGAAATGTCTCATTTATACTATCTTTTAGATTTTTTATATGCACTATGTTTCTTACGAAGAAATGAACTAGATTAAATAAATGGACTAGATTTACCAACTGACTGACATGACATGTTATCATATATTATGTTCGTGGATCAAAGTTACACATTCGTTATTTTCGAAAGTGATTCACACTTGGCCGTTTTCAGATTTTTACTTTACTTTGACTAAATACAAACCTTTGTACCATTCGAAGATATATTATATAAATATAGATAAATTTAGTAGTTTTAGTTCCTTAGGGGTATAAATTTACACCGGGTATAAAACACCTTCATTATTTTGAAACCGACTCACACTTGGCCATTTTCAGATTTTTCCCTTTACCTTGACATAAAGACCTACCTCCATGCCAAATTTCAAGTCAATACGACCATTGGAAGTGGTCTAGGTTTTTGATGAGTGAGTCAGTGAATCAGTCAGTCAGTGAGTGTATAGTAAAAATAGCTATTTTCTGACGTCAATATCTCAAGATCTACAATAGGTATATTAATGAAATTTTGTATTTTAGATAAGTGAGGGGGTCTCAACAGATACTAGAAATTTGATATGCATAAATAAAATAGATTTTGAGTTACAGGGGGGTCGAATTTGGCCGAAATGGTTCGTGTAATATAACCCACGGCCGGTGTGTCGCTTTTTTTGCTCGAACTTGGCGGATACACTGCCGTGTGTCTAGATAATGGTTACAAAACATTTCAGCCATTAAACCCTGTGATGGTGAGGAAATATCAAAATATTTTAATACGCACTAAAATCAAAATTGGTCCGCTTTGAAATCGGGCTTAATTTCCAATCGCTAATGTATGCTTTACTAATCGGCTTACTAATTGATGATAAATTTGACGTCCGTCGACTTTACACTGACTTATGGATAATAGGATTTATTTTGAAACCAACTGATGGTTGTGAGCGGTTCTGCATTGATAAGTTGCTTGTTAGTTCAGTATTATGAGGTCGAGTTATAGTGACCTTTTAAGGTTGAGGTGAATGCGTCTTAATCAGTTATGTGTGGGTTCGGAGTCTAAAAATATCAGTGTTAACATCAAAGTTGTATGTAGTAGGTAATTTCCAAGTTCGTTTTGGCCTATTAGAGAAACCTGAACTCAAAATAGACTGTAATGGCATCTCAATAAAATGGACCGATGATGATAATAAGGAGATTATGAAAGAAAAGACTGACTAAACAGTGGGTTCAAAACCTATAATTATAGTGTCTAAAGAGTCTCCAAAACATTTTCTACTGTAAATTGTACTCTTATCCACTTATGAAACAGGGTAAGCGCCACCCATTCGCTACACTTATTAGGTATACAAAACCAACCCTCTTAAATCCAACAAAAGTCAGATATCATACCAGCCCATAGCCAGGTATGCGTTTCCAAGCATTATGACGTAACACAGTGTAGAACTAAGCTATGACTTCCCTCAATTATAAACGTATACTAACTTAAACTGGCGCTTAACTGAACAGTTAGTCGGAATATATAGCTTAGATAAACGGGCTACAAGCTCTAACGCTAAAGGTGGTGGTACACGAGACGGTGTCAACATTTTTGCTACTGTGGATGTTCAATTTTTCTTTTTCGGATATGATGTTGGGTATAGAAAAAATTACAGAAAATTAAAAAAATAAAAGGTATGGAAATAAAAATATTCTAAACGGAACAGTTTTAAGGAAGTATTTTATTAAAAGGGCGATTGAGTTATTTGCTGCAACAAAAGTAAATTGATACAAAAACTTTCAGTTAGCTCAATAATTTAGCTTTAAACTTTGTTAAAATCAGCAATTAGGTACTCTAGAACCTACATTTTAAAGCCTTGAATTTAAAAAAAAACAGCTTCCAAAACTAGCACCGTCTGAAAACTCCCTAACACCCAAACAGAGGCATCCAACACGGTAAAGGTGAAGTTTCCAGAATGTTCTGATAATGCCTCTAACATAACACTAGCTGAGAATTTAAGTATCATAGCTGTTGCAAAATTGCTCACTGCTCGCTTTTGATTGTACGGCTTAGCGAGTTATGTAGGTTCGTGGATGCCAAGCATTAACATTTGGAATTTAATAACATTATAACGAACTGTTCTAGTGTTTTAATAAAGTTAAATACGATTTGCTTTTGTTAAGTTTCTAAGGAAAAATGTGGCTTAAATTATTTTTTGTGCTCTTTGCTGTTGAAAGGTATTACAAGGAATTTTTACATTACTTGATTGTGAATTTATTCGAGTGTTTTTTTAACTGAAAGCAATGGAAATATTGAAACTATAGTTTTAAAGCACTCGAAGTGGAACAAAGTAACTTCTCAATAAAATACAGACTGTATAGTTTGTCAAAGTTTTAAGAGTTATTGCGATTTTCAATATCGAACCTGTTCGAACCGAGACATAAAAGTGGTATAGATCAAATCAATACTGAAACATTTTGTACTACTTCTACTGATTATTTTCTTTGAATTATTCCAAAAGTTTTTGCCAAAGTTTTTGTTAATGTTTATTAAGCCGTTAGATTAATAACAGAGCTCGACAGTGTTTTGTTGTCCTTCGCCAAATAACAATTTTTATAAAACTTTTTCAGTATGATGAAAAACAGACTGTAAAAATATTCAACAAAATATGGTTTTTGCACAAAATAAAAGCTGAAAAAATGCTAAGCCTCTTCTAGAACAAATTCTATAAAACGATGCGAAAAACTTCAATTACAGTATTTTTTATGCACTAAAAGACTTTTTTATGATTCATAAATTTCGTTTTACATATGTAAACGGTTTTATAAAAGTTGCTATGTATTTTAGAGAGCGGGAATTTGAAATATTTTTATTAAACGTTGTATGTATTTTTTGGATTAATCTGTTACCACTATTGATTGCTGTGCACGAACTAATATTTGCTTTGAATTTTTAATGTTTTGTAACCTTGTCAATTTAGTTCTGTGAATATTTGATGTTCTTTGCAATACAGTAACAGCAGTTATATCATGTCCAACATTTTTTATTAGTAACTAGCTGTTGCCCGCAACTTCGTCTGCGTAGGCAATATAGAATAGGCAAAATACTACTTATCCCGTAGGTGCATTCTTTCACGTGACAGTATAATTAGGATTAGCACTTAGCAGTCGCATAGATTCATTGATCAAGGTTGTGTTGTGGATGTGACCATTTATCTAAACAAAAGAAGTAAAGTTTGTGACGTTGTGAATATCTCTGGATCTAGTCAGCCAATTTGGAAAATTATTACGTATGTATGGTGCGTAAGTAATTTTCACAGGAAACAGTTATAATCTATGTCTATATGCTTTGAGTCTGACAAAGCTGTCATTTGTACATTTTCTGCAGCTGCTGCGACTAAGCAGAAGCCAGAAAGTCTGTCAGTTTCACCATGGATATCGTCTTGTGTAGTGAGACTGGATTGAAGATAGGTAGATAGGTAGTCGCTCCAAGCAAAATATTGGTACTCAAACAGATTCGGTGACTGGAAGCCAACACCAACATAGTTGGGGAATAGCTGGATGGATGATAAAATGAGTCATCATCATCAGCAGGCGCATAGGGTAGGATAGTTTCACTACTGGGGAGAAACACTTGTATGACGGGGATTTTCTGTGCACTTACTCACTATGGTAAGGCTGACCCCACGTTAGGCGTGCGCGATCCTCGGGCGTGTGCGTAGCGCGGGCGTCGCGAGCACGCTGCATGAACATCGCGTTTTGCTGCCCTGCGGCATGTGTGAAGAGTGCAAGCGACGCGCTCGCGGCGAGCACGCGGCGCTTGAGTTGCGTTCTTACCCCTTCGCCCGCTATCCCCGCCGCCCGCTAAACGCCTTAGCAGTTAAACGTCAAGGAGAGCGGCACGTGCGCGTCGCCCGCGCTACTCACACGCCCGAGGATCGCGCACGCCTAATGTGGTGGCCTAAGCCGGGACTCCACCGAAATGTTTGCATTAGTTCACGAATAGGCAAAATGTACGTATCTCTGAGAGTCCACTTCATGTGTTCGTACTTGAAACCTGCAGTTTTGCCAAGATTTTCAAAATGTACGCTTGCAATTTGTCATTTCTTGGTGGAGCCAGCAAATCGAAAGAAACATAAGTGTTGTATACTGTGCGTCACTACCGCACACCGGGAAAATTTCGCTCTTTGTAGGTCAGCGCTGAAAACCAGCGCTGTTGTCTCGTGCCTGCGTGTGCGAGACACAGCATTATGCTGAGCGTTGCCCCTTTTCACGCATAAGTGACGCAGCTGCAGCGCTTTTCTTTTTTGTTTCACTGTTTGTTTTGTCCATTGTTTTATTTGTTTGTATTTGTGTGTGTTTGTTTTCTGCGTCATTTGTGTGTTAAATAAATGGTTTTTCTTTCTTCTTCTTTCTCTCGCGGAGGACGTTTATATACCATATTTTGTGTCACACAGGACGACAGTAAGTATCCATCGAAACACTTTCAAAGATCTGATGAACGAACAAATCAGACCTGACTTGGTCACCTGGGGCCAATCAGAGCTCTATGAAGCGATCATATGCTTTGGCTCCTACTGTTATTGTGGTTTCTGAAAATTTATTCACCTCATTCAACGATGAATGTAATTCTGATGGTACTATTAAGAACACTTGCTTAGCGCAGAAGCTGACGTTGGCAGGTCGACTCTTTTGACTTCTCGAATAGGATACCATTGGTTTTTGTGCAATGCACACCTGCAATGCATTCTGGATTAGGATAGGATATAGGTGGATAGGATTTGCAACAGAAAACAATTCTGTCTTTGTGATTGAATGACATCAAACGTAGTTTTATATAAAAGGTGTTTTTTTAGACTTGGCTCGGGTCTTACTGAGACTGTTCGTAATCGTGACCAGTGTATTTGCGATCAGAAGTTGAAAGTAAGCATGTCTCTGGTATGCGACGCGCAATTTGTACGTTTTCAGACGCATAAAGCATTTTACGTGTGTATGGTATTAAATCGAGAAAGCTCCCATTTCTTATCTGCACTTTGTATCTGGGCTTGTTTTTAAAGCAGCGCTTGCGAGAGACAGATCATCCTTTCTTCTAGGATTAAGTTTACATATTTTGCATCAGAAAAAATAATTAAGGTCTACTTAATACTACTCACTCAAAGTAATTTGTTTTAAGGCCACCACATTAGTGGAAGATAAGCTAAACTATGTTTATGAAAAAATCCTGATATGAACTCCATCTGTAAGTTTAAATGATAATTAATTGTTCCACTAAAGTCATCATTTTTGACATAATGTTCAAAAAATAATTTAGATGGCACCGTTTTAAATTTGGCTGAGAACTATTAATTTTCTTTTCATCAAGGTAATAATTATAATTGGATTTTGATGTGGCACGGCAAACTGACAAACACTATTGAAATGTCTATCGAAAAATTACACTACGTGTTAAAATATGGTGAATTACGGAAAATACACAACTCCATCTGTTGAAATAATAATCCTCTATAAAGAATGTATGGTAATTTATTGTCATATACCACCTCGCTCCTTTGACAAATTTTATGTATTTTATTTAACACATATTACCACAGATGGAGCTACTTTAACCTTGGCTAAACAACAATTTCATTTTTTTTTTCTTCCGAAGTTACTTATGAAGGTGTGATTTTCTGTGTAAAGGTTAATAATAGGCCGATCAACTAATATAAGTACAACATTCAAATGTACAGTTTTGACAAACAGATTGCGTGTATTTACATCTTGAATTCACAAAATTAATCATATCTTTTGATAGAGTGAATCGATTTCGATGAAACAAAAACTAAGTAATACCCCAAGTTACGTAGAATTTTTATATATAAGCATTGTCTGCATTGAATTCGTAGATTTTACGTGAATCCCGAACAAACAAACAGATAAACAGACAAACAGACAAAAATGACAAAAATGATGGAAATGGGTTCTGTTAGTTATCCTTTAACATGCTGGCTATTTTTTTTTGCCAATTTCTTCAATGTACAAAAAATACTTTTCTACAGATTTATTATATGTATAGATTTAGGCCAAGTATAAGCCGCACGGGTGCGATCGGTTTATTGATGGGTCATCTTCATGTCATGAAGAGTTCCTCCATGTTTGGAAGGCACGTTAAATGGTTGGATCTCAGCTATCATAATTTGAAAAATTTTAACAGTCGTTACGTTTAGTCAGAAACTCGAACACCTTTTTATTACTTCATTTTGTGCCATAATTATCCGCATTGCCTTCAACTCACAAACCAAAATATCCAACTTTTCAAAATAATCCCAGTTTTTCTCGTATCTGAAATCGGCACCACGATTTATGTTCCGCAGTAGTCAGAGTTAGACCGTGATACTCGCGAGTGGAGATGTGTTTGCTCACCCGTGGCTCAACCGGCTTTACGAAGAACTCACGCTACCATGGGTTCCCGTGAACTTTTTTAATGTTAAAGTTTATAGGCTTTGCAATTTTAGTCATTTATAGTTCGGCCATTCAGAGAATGCGTTCCTGACACGTCGCGATTGAACTGACGACGTAACTTTGCAATGGCGTTGCAGTTACGATAAAAATATTTTTGCTGGTTGTTTACCGTTTTAACAATTGAGGAGCATTAAAACAACATTATTATATCAATAATCAATGAATGTAGTTACGTCGTCAGTTCAATCGCGACGTGTCAGGAACGCATTCTCTGAATGGCCGAACTATAGTTTTTTGCAATTTTATTTTACTAGTGAGTTGAGTTTATATTGGGTAAATCTGACAAATGTCTAGGACTTATATACCTACTAAAGATAAATCAAATGTCTAAGACTTATTCAACGTATTTTCTTGGAGATATCGCTGGCTTTTTTGTTGGTTTTTAATTTAATATCAAAAGATTTTTATAAATCTCATTCGTAACATCGGATTATAGGACAATAATTTTTTTCAATATTTTTATTTAAAACATTCCAAAATAATATTTGCTTTTGATTCATGTTCGTATACCTTAAAAATCGAATGCAATTTCAATATTTGATTTAATTTTTCCAAGCAATATTTACTTATTTACCTCAGGTGTTACACTTTATACTTCAATAAAAACTAGATCCTCCAAAAATTCGAGAACCATCAGTAGAACAATGTTTGCGCACTCCACATTTTTGAATGGGACCCCTTGCTTTTTGATTTCTAAATAAGATACGGTTTCAAATCTCATGTTGGCCAGCCAGACACATTCAGTTATTGAATGCAGCTTTTTGTGTCCCAAAGATGTTTGGCAAGCTGGAATTTTCGTTCCCAAAGCCATAAAGAGACACAAGAATTTTGCCAGAAAATAGATGTATGTTTGTTCAGAAGATGCGGAGTCTGATTAAGTTTTTACTGCTGGTATTGAAGGAATTGCACGCTTAGATTGAAGATTGTTGGAATTGCTAGTTTTGTGATTTGAGAAAGGTTCAGTTTGAGTTTCTATTGTGATTGTAGAACTTTTTAGTGCTCAATCACGTCATCCTGCGAAGTATTTTGACTGTTGAAAAAGTTTTATTAGAGCTAGATTTAATTCTATAAAAAAAAGCAGAAGAAGATGTGTTTCAATATATTTTTAGGTTTAACTTATATCACAGAGATTTTAAAAGTATCATCACTTTCAGAGACAATTTTAAGAACCCATCTACAAACTCACTTCTCATCTTCCAAAATGACATAATAATACCTAAAATTCTTGCATAACATGACAAGCTCTAGTTTCCAATAAACAGGAGCAGTATTTCAGCATCGTATTTGAGGACAGCAGAGGTAAATATATGTATGTGCCCTCCGAATTTCAAGAGGCACGGACGTTCGCCCACCTGCGTCCCGGCTAAAGAGAAGTTATGCGTTCAATTTTGTTCTGTGAGTGAAGGGGAGGGCAAAGGGATGAGAAGTAGCGATTTGTCCGATTTGTGGATGTGCAATATTTAATTTTAAGAAAAATGCTGCTCTAAACATGTTGTGTACCTAATTAACATCCAAGGAAGAACTTTTTACTTTTGATCAGCAAAACGCCGACTTTTGAGTTTTCGAAAAGAGGATTTATAATGAGATTTGTAACCTTTGATAGTAAAGTGAAACAAGATGAGAGAAATGCACCACCATTTTTCCATGAAACACGAAACAAAGCATTGTGATAAATGCGATTCAATGACAATAAAATTACTGATGAAACTTATTAGTACATGTATTTTATGTAAGTTATTGATTTGACGGATAGTGTAGGATTTTTTTCTATAGATGTAGAACTTTTACTCTCGCTATTAACATGATCCTACTACATAAACAAACAACACCTCTACTGCTACCAATGCTATTACCCGCTACCTCCTATCACTTACTCCACAGCCCAACTGTCATGATAGCATCAAGAACCAAAATAGTGCCTCGCTCCGCTGGATCTCTTATTTCAAACACCTTATTTGCTCCCAAACAGTAACATTTCTCTTCTAGTTTCCTCCTAAAAGCTATTTTTAGTGTCCTAACATTTTCTTTAATATCTATGATATAGGAGAATGATAATAGTATCTCATTTCTGAGGCACTGAATAAGGAATTAGGGTTTCCTCTTTCGTGTAACTGGACGTTCTTGAGATGCGTCGTTATGTTAATGATATGAAAATAGTGGAAGGGCTTAAATTTACTTCTGACTGGGCGATGTAAGGACACCTTTTACTAAATACTAGCTGCGGTTTCATAGTCTTATGTATCCGTAGATTTTCTTGATAAAAAATGTATTTTGTCATTATAGCTCCTAACAATTAATCTCAAATTGCTATCTCTAGCAGATAAAACAAGAGATAGGTTATTGAATTCCTACCTACCTTGATCACAGCAGTATTATGTAAAAGAGGTAGTAATATTGTTCTAATAGGTCTATCTAACTTTCAAAATCTTCTATTCTATGCTATCGAAAAATTTTGATCCTTGCGAGAACAAACACAGATATCGTACACTTTATAATGCCCTCAAATCATAAAGACTACAACTTAGATAAATCTTCTACCTTAAACATCAAATTACTTTCCGGTCAATACCATTACTACAAGAGTCCTATAAACATTGGCCATTACAATAAAACATGTGTTAGTAAATGTTTTACAGCTACACTTTATAACGAAATAACTCGGAGTAACCGATCGACGGCGGAAGATCACATAACACTTATAAGAGTGTTAGGTTGCGAGGTGGATTTGTGAAGTAGTGGTTCTGTACCTTAAACATACTTAATGAGAATCTCCTACTTTTTAGTAAGTTGGTAAAAAATAATATTAAACGAAGCTTAATTAATTTACAAGAAACTTATGTCAGAAAAACTATATGTGTGACATGATTCGTTGTTTGCTATTAGATTAGTTTACTTCCCGTATCCGGATAGAAAGTGGCCTATGGCCTTCCTCTGGGCCTAGACTATCTATGTACTAACATTTAAAACATCGCGTCGGTTAAGTAGTTTTGGCATGGAAGCAGGACAGATAGATAGATAAGTTACTTTCGCATATATAAGGTGCTTTATTATTACCTGCCAGGACTTAAATGGAGGGTAGTATTGCGTTTATAGATTACAATAGTAAATATAAATTATTGATTATTTGTCATATTTTTTTCTTACAAAAAAAAATACGTATAAATTTGACTTGTTTTATTAGTTTAAAACCATCCAGTAGAGTTGCGCGTTGCCACTCTTGCAGAACAGATGGAAAGAGATAGCAGTTGCTCTCATTGATGAAGCGACACTACGCGCGTAATTTGTGAACCACGTTATGCAGAGTACAGCCAATGTTAATTTAACTTGGTTACTGTCTCAAATTGAATTGACTGTTCCGAGGAACGAAATTTCTTCACTATTGTAATCTATAAACGCAATACAACCCTCCATTCAAGTCCTGGCAGGTAATAATAAAGCACCTTATATAATATGGGTATGAAAAGACAAACAAAAAGGGTTCTATAGCCTTAACTGACACGCATAACAAAATTAAACACGGAACCCTAAAAAAGGTAGAAACACACCTACACCCCGACACACAATTTAATCTCACTGCCTGATTGACACGCGTACAATGTCAAAAGTGACCAATGACACACACGCGTGTTGAAGATAACTCTATGTTCACCCCATGGAGAACAAAATGAGTAGAATCAGATGACATAACGGAAAATCGCCTAAGAAAGTAGCGCGCCTAAATGCGGCTGAGCGGGGGATGAGGAACGTTACTGTTTTCGCCCTTATACGCTTTTTTTGGACCCGACCATTTTTCTAATACCAGATACCGTTGACAGACGTCTCAAAGAACCCGAACGTTGTTTCACTCGTAACTGATCGTTTTGGTCATGCCCACCGTACGAATTTGACCTAGAAGAAGGCGCCTGACCTACCTGCATTATTGCATCTCTGCTCATCTTTCCTTACTCTGTGCTCATCCTAACACTCTGGTTACACCGTGGGTGGCCGAATAGGGAACAATAGGAACAGAAAGTGTTATGGTCACTTGACCCCATGACAGTTATTGGCTCTTATGTGATCATCGGGTGTAGGTAGTTTTTGAGCTATTTTGTGTTCTTTTTGATAAAGATTTTTGTATTGTTTTCATGTTTTTTTTGTTTATTGTATATGTAGGTAGTACTGCTATTTTGGTGATAATAGTCAGTAAAGTAATTTGAATTTTGAGTTACAACGAATTTTTATTCTTTGTGTTTAATATGCTGACCAAATCACTACTTTATATCATTTATTTATAACCCTAATTCTTCGATAAATCGAATCGTATAAAAACCTACAATTAAGCTTTCTGGCAATCTCTAAATAATAAAAAAATACTAAAACAGAAATTAAATCAATATAAATCAGCCAGTTCACCTCTAACCTTTTCAGCCATCAAGGAAGACTTTAGAATTAACGCATAACAAAAATTAATTATAACAAATACCTTTCAATTAATAATAATTTCATCTCAATTTTTCATATTAAACAATTAGAAGCAAAATCTGGTGACAAATTGCTCATGAAATTAATCAGTTCTTCCCAATTTTGTTCATTCATTAGTTAGTCAATAAATTAGGTGCTGGACTGAGTTTGGGCAATTTTTCGACCATTAAATTTAACGTGGGTATCGATCGGGCTAGTCGTTCATCACCCCACATTATTCTTGGCTCTATCGCATCGCTGACAGAAGGTTTTGGCGTCCAATATCTTAAGATATGTCGCAAGTTTTGAGATTAAGCGGAAGAAAGCTTAGTTATTTATTTTGGAATGTTAGATTTTGAAAATATGTCCATTTGAAGACTATAGATACAATATATCCTCTCCTATAGGAAAGCCTTGTCTGGTAAAGGATATAGTTTCTTGACTACAGACCCTTAAAAAATTGACAAAATGACGCAAATACAGTTCAGGCATAAAATTCATCAACTAAAAATTAAGTAAGAAAACCCTTGACCTATGAAAGTGTTGTTTTCAATATATTTGCAAAATAAATAGCATTAAACAAAACCCAACGTTCTGTAAAAAAAATATGTCGTAATATATTGATATACCTATCCTAAAAGTAGACTACATAATTCCACTTTCAACACTCCCAATTCCCAAATAACTTTTCGGCCTACATCAATTCAATGGGACGGTTGATCCAAAAAATACAATATTTATGTACCCATTACAGTCTATTTAGTCCGATATTGGGTCCATAAATATCTTCAAAAATCGCTGGTTTCTCCCAAATTGGACCATCCCAGGGAACTAATGCCTGTCACTGGGGAAGAAGTATCGCTTTATATAAATTCTCGAGTTCAATTAATTTCTGTTATGTTGAGCTGGTATCGGTTTAATTAACCTCTGTAGGTTATGCCTCAGATATGTAGGTGATATG
Source organism: Helicoverpa zea (assembly GCF_022581195.2). Classification (NCBI taxonomy): domain Eukaryota; kingdom Metazoa; phylum Arthropoda; class Insecta; order Lepidoptera; family Noctuidae; genus Helicoverpa; species Helicoverpa zea. The sequence goes on from NC_061471.1 coordinate 10,798,155, forward strand.
GAAATTTCTGAAATGGGTAGGCGCTGTTATGCCTTTATGATGCCAATTATTGTCTTTGTTACCTACATTCTAGTAATAATAATGTATTAAATAATAAATTTATTTAAATAAATACATTAAACATAAATAAAACTAGGTTAAAAAAAAACTAGGTATTTCAATAATGTTGGTCACCCATCTAAAGACTGACCTCAGCAACTGCAGCTTAACCTTGGCAATCATACAAGCGGCGCACTTTGTCATATCTACCAACGTAGAAAAAACTAAAAGAAAGGTAAATAATACGACCATATATCACATTTGCTACCAAAGAAAAAGCGGAATGAAGTAGCAATATTTTTCATAGTACACCAGTGATGGTGTTTAATATTTCACATAGCAACAAGTTGGATGTAGTGGCGACAAAGGCCAATGTGACGTAACTACGTCGGTACCTACTGAAAAATGTTCAGCTGACGGAATAAAGAAGCAGGCAAAAAGAGACGAATTTATTTGTTTAGTAGAAGAAGGTAAGAGATGGATTGTATTTGAAATACCGTCTAATGTAGCTGGCTAGTTAGCAGTGCTAAGAAACCTATCAAATTAGCGTTTTTCAGGTATTCTCGGCTCTATAAGCCAAGATCGTAGAAGTAAGCCAAGTAACATAGGCTATATTTTATCCCGGTGCGGGCAGTAGCTCCCACGGGACCCGGGTGAAACCGCGGGAAAACGGCTAGTTTATAATGAAAAGAAACTCATTTCAGTACGGTGTAGAATTAATTAAATAATCTTTGCGTAATAGAAGCTTAATAATAACCATTGTATCTACTAATAAATAACTTAAAGAACAATACTTCAATAACAGTCCTAAAGATGATCTATCAAATAACTATGTATGCAGACAAAAATAAATTAAACGTAACCTAACAAGTTAATATTAAACAAATTAATTACACTTTCTATGTAATCGCTTCTAGTTTCGTGTAACTAACAGGGTATCATTTACTATCCAGCTAAAGCTTTAATTACAAATTAACCCACGGTTTTCATACAAACTTAACGAGGGGTTATCTTATATAATTGAAAATAAATTAGGTTGTGTTTTACAGTATAATGCTGGGTTATGATCTTTATCGGTTGTGTTCATGAAAGTGATTATCTAGTTGGTAGTAGTTACATATTAGATACACGCTTTCATGTGGATTGGATAAAAGTTAACGAAAATATTGTTTTGGTTGGAAACTATTTTAAATAACATAAAAATCTTGAGTCGAAATATTTCAGAAGGGCTTAGCAATGTATTGGTCATATTGTTTTAAATAGATTAGATACTACAGTACCACTCATCGTCATCATCATTATTTCTAATCATGGTCACCACTGAAAAACGTCCACTATTAGACAAAAGCTTCCTATAAAACCTGAGATGATTTGGAGAGCAATTTTTCCACTCTGAAATTTTAGGAGAATATTACAAAAAAAACTGTGTCTCTGTTACATCACTTGCTATACAGTAAGTAGTTTGTACTCGAGATGAAATCGAAGCAAAATCTGAAAACGTAATATATAAAAAGAAACAAAATTGTAAAGAAAATACGCAGACACATTCATCTTTGTTTTGTCACGATCCATTTTTATCTAGCCACAATAAAAGCTGCTATTTCTCAACAAACAAACTTGTGACCTATAAATTCTTGAGCAACTTAAATTCTAAGAAATATTATCTCTAGAATAGAAATGGAAACTATTTCAGATAGTAAAGGGCTTCTAGATTATTCTTGTGAGTTTGTCACAGATTTGTTAAATAAAAACCGGCCAAGTGCGAGTAGGACTCGCGCACGATGGGTTCCGTACCAGAGCAAAAATGAGCAAAAAAATCCCGTTTGTTGTATGGGAATGGGAACCCCCAAAATATTTATTTTATTCCAGTTTTCAGTATTTGTTGTTATAGCGGCAACAGAAATACATCATCTGTGAAAATTACAACTCTCTAACTATCACGGTTCATGAGATACAGCCTGGAGACAGACGGACGGACAGACGGACAGAGGAGCGAAAACAATAGGGTCCCGTTTTACCCTTTGGGTACGGAACCCTAGAAAGAATTTATCCCGTGTGACCTTTTTTAAATCATTTGTCAACTGTTTTATAAACTACTACTAACTATTAACTATGAAACTATATATACTACTAACTATGAAATGTTTGATTATTCTTGCCAGTGATTATCAATCTTCAGTTAAATGACTGTCGGAATAAGTCATTGTTATTCAGTATTTTTTTTTCTTAGATGTCCTTGCAGGTTTTATGAAATGTCACACAGAAATTATAATTATTGATACAGAACTAAATAAATGTTAAAAAATCTCGGTTTTAAGTTAAGATGTAGAAAACAAATGTAAAGATAAAACTTGTATTCAGTATTTTCTTCCAAGTTAGGAATAGCTAAGAAGAGTGTAATCTAAGTACTCTCGGCTGTTTCATACCAATACGTTACGAGCTTACACATAATTGCTCAGAAGCAATCTCGAGCTCGCAATTATAGAAGATTATCTTCCTGCTTTCCTTGTTATTAAGTTATGATAAAGGCGATAAAATACTGATAATTTATAATGAAAAGAAACTTATTTCAGTACGGTGTTAACTATAGAGCAACAAAAACGTAAAAAAAAAGGAAAAAAATGAGAGAATTAATTAAATAATCTTTGAGTAATAGAAGCTTAATAATAACCATTGTACCTACTATTAAAATACTTATAGAACAATACTTCAAAATATTCCTAAGGATGATCTATCAAATAATTATGCAGACAAAAATAAATTAATGATCCTCATTAATCAGTTGACTCGCATATCAATCAAATGAATGACATTTTAGACCTTGACTTGAAATGTACCAATACTATATTGTTTTTGCATACACTGACTAATACACCTTAATCACAATAATTATTGGCTGTTACCTAATCTTCAATGGTAGATAATGGTCCAAGTAAAGAACTTTCGTGACAAAGAAACTGTAAAAAAATATATTAAAACAATCTTTAAAATTATTGCAAAAAAAAAAATCGTACCTAGATAAAATATCTAACTTAGTCACACGGGGATAGCGTAGCTTCGTAACGGTGAATGATATTTTCAAATTGTTACAGTAGTTTTAGAGTCTTTAGGATACAAACAAACAGAGTTTTAGTAGTCGTCATCATCATAAAACACAATTTGTAATATTAATACGGATATAATATTTTTATCGACTTCCCAAAAAGGAGGATCTTTCATGATTTCATATAAAAGACACGGTAAAAATCTCAATTTATCGCCAAGTTCTACAGCTTGCACCACAAAATCCCAGAATTTCGTAAGTCCACTTCAATGACACTAACCAGTGGGCGCTGATCGATGCCCCACACTTCGTTTTACCACAAGTGTAGAAACAATTAGTTTTTATTACAATGTCCAACAAAGGTTTCGTTGTTTTGTCTTCGTTTCATGGCTAGTATGTGCTCATTGAGTAAGACCCTGTGGGCTTGGCTTGATAGGAAATAATTAGCAAGTAAAGAATAGAATGAACAATGGACATATCATTCGTGGAAAAAATTATACTAAAATAGATAATTTACGGCCTATCGTTATTAATGATGAAGAGTTTGAATTAAATAAGACTTCAAAATTGGACATGGAGATAAATGTCTATGAATATGGATTAGATTAGGGTAGGTCATGAACATGACCAACAAGAAATTGAAGATAAATTAAATAGAAGATGAAATAGCAAATCTATGAATATTGAGATATTATATGTGAATGTATCTGTCTGATTTATTTCGCGCAAAATTCAATAACTCAAAGCAACTTGTTATATTGTTTTGTTCCTAAACTTAAATCAATTAAACCAACAAAAATAACAATCATACAATGCTCAAATTATTCTGGACTGTGTAGGTGACTATTGTGTGGGTAGTTAATGTATTGTTGAAAGCATTCATTGTGAAGCAATCTCCGTATTAGTAATTTTATATTGTTGTAGGTACTTTCGTGTTTCGGAAAGCACGATAAACTGTAGGTACCAGCTGTCATTTCGACGTCTTTAATAGAAGTGAACAAAATGGAAGAGTCTGACTACTAGTCTTATCGGGTAACTGGGTTGAGGAGGTCCCTAATACACATAGTTGGTAAAAGACAGATGATAATGTTGTATTTTACTTTTACAAGGAAATAGTAAGGCTTGATGAATTTCTGAAAAATATGTTCTAACAGACCCTCAACATTAAGGTGAGGCTTCACCATGTGAACGCAAAGCTTCAACAAGAGCTACTTGAGCCTCGAATACACCCGGCTTAAGACAGTGTTACACTGTTTACGAAGTCCGGTACACCAAGTTTTGGTACACGTTCCGGTGTTAAAACTCTCTGTTGCTATATTAATTACGTGAAGGGGGAATAAAGTATTTATTTTTGTTGAAAATTTTGAATATTGTAAAAGATTGTTCTTCAAAATTGATGCTTTATCGATGACATAGTCAATAATGTTCTCTGTTAAGGCTGAATGTGTGGGAGATAATATTAAGATTGTAAACATGACAGGTACTTATAACCATAATGTCTTAATTGAGGCACTTTACTACTTGTACTAATTGGTGGTTGTGTAGGTTTATCTGTTAACTTACTACTTAATAACTGGCTCCTCAAACCAAACCACTTCAGAATTCATATATTCTATCATTCCCTGTAACAGTAGGTATCTCGGCACGAGTGACGTCATTTAATAAGACTAGCTTCGTGCCTCGGATAGCTCTGCAAAGCCTTTTATTATAACTGCACGGCCGAGTTCAGCCGGTTATTGTTGAAACTCTCCGGAGGATGTCGGACGGTTGCTGTCTTAAAATATTTCGGGAGGTTCGTCGGTATACTCTGAAATAGAAGCTTGAATTTAAATAGCTATGTAAATGCTGTTATTGTAAGAATATTCTTAACAGTAAAAAAAAATATATTATTACTATTTCCAATGAAGTCCACAAGAACTAAGACAGCAAAATAATAATTAAGAGTAGCATCCTAGCGTTTCGGTAGTATTAGATTTTTTCCTCTATTCCAAATAAGTAACAACTCGGTACGGCTACCGAATCAGTATTACAAAAACAATAACTATAATAACAGTCGTTTTGAATATCTTCCTGTGCTATAATTTACTCATCCCATAAAAATACGCAAAAATAACGAAAAAGGAAAAAACCCAAAATCTTAGTTTGTACCTCACTAATAACAACATCAGAAACCTATCATTATAATTTATTACAAACAAAACAATATTCGAAGACACTTCAACTATATAATTATGACACCCAGTCAAATTAAACATAATAAGCAGTTGTTGGTGTAAAATAATAACCGTCTTACCACAAAAACTTTTTAACGTCAGTTTAAGACTTATCTAAAAAAATGTCAAATTATGACGTTGACATATGGTTCATTTTGGAGCCACATTTTTTTAGACAAGCGTAAAACAGTGGTTCAAGTTTTTGTAGTAAGGCCATAATAGTTTATCTAGCGTGGAATTAACGATCAGCTTTTATCAGATAGATATAATCAACGTAGTAAGATACTTTTATAATTAAATTTTAATTTAAAAATGAAAAAAAAAATCTAATTATTTTTCTAGTTTATTAATTGATTCTGTAACAAGTTTATTTAGTAATAATTCTGTCGTGATGCATTTTATATAGTTTAGTCGGAATTTTAGTGTACTTGGATGATTTATTAATGTTTCTTGCTAAAGATTGCGTTTATACATAAAAGCTGGATTTATTGTCACGAGCCTAATATAGATATTTAAAAATGTATGCAATTTATCATTTTTAGTTTGAAATCTTAATTTATCACTTAATTAAGTTGTGCCAAATTAGCAACACCATAAATTAGCCATCATTATAATTATGAATAATGATGGCATTAATAAAATAAAATCTGAACTTCAATATTATACGCGAAACAGGTTGTTAAAATTATCATCATTAAAATTTTAAGGATCGCCATTAATGGCAGGAAATGCCATAATGATTCACGAGTCAACATAGTTCAAAGATGAAGTAAGTTCGCACCTGCGAGGATTGTTATAAAAGCGTATTTTTATGGCTTTCAAGTACGGAAATAAAAGAAGTTTTCGTCAAGCCTAGGGTACCTATTGAAATTGAATCAACTTAATTTTCGGATAAAATAGAAAGTATCTGCATAGTCCTGTTAGTTCTTTTGCTTGTTTTTCGCTATTTACCATGGTACTGATTCGTAAGAGATAATAATAGAATTCCTGTTTGTTTTTATCCCTGTAACACGTTAATTATACTAAAATTGGATACAAAGCCAAAAAATGAACAAACAAAATTCACTAGAGACTGATATTCAAAATTAATTTTATGGAACTTCCTTGAATACTGTTTACTAACATGACCCGAATTAATTAAGAAGCTAAATATATTTACACAGAGAACAATATTAACTATAACAATATTTTCCCTAAAAGCAATTTCCGAGCACTGATTTAATATAGATTAATCATTTAATTTATAACCACAAATAATAATATTTTCACAAAACAGCTCCTAAATGAACAGAATTTAAGCTTTATGAATTCTTTGATCTTGGATTAGAAATTGTAAAAGACTTGATTATATCGCGGTAGTATAAAAGATTTTATTTTTATGCGATACTTTATTAAAAACATTTTATTACGAATAATATTTCGAATTCGGATACTCAGCTTTCCTCTCTTCAAAGGCTGTTAATTTTTTACCATTTATGGATGTAGATACTTTTTCTATATTTAAGGCAGTCGCAAAAGAAATTCTTTGAAATATTTTCTTTTGCGAAATAAAACAAGTCATACCATAGTAATAAGGTAAATTAAAGGGTAATTTATCTGTCCATAGAGTAAACTGTTAATTTTTTACAATTTTCAAGCACATTATGACTACTAGACCACTGAAAACCGTTGGTAAAAAAGTCAAAAGTTCTTATTTCAGCAAGTAAACGTTCTAATTTGTGCAATATTAACCAAATTGCACAAGCACCCATAAAATAAATAATATCAAAACTGAATATCAAACTATCAAAACGGCTGATCCATACAAAACCTAAACCGATGATGAATTCCAACGGAAATTCAGTTCAATGAACCTCATGATATCATACTCATAGTTTTAAGCAGAAAAACAATATGACTAGCCAAACAGTTATTCGTACTAAGATTATCATCAGACTATAGTTCCGGATCAATTTAATACACGTCATTGTGAAGCCTTGGACAATACGTTGAATTTAGAAGGTAGGTATTGCAAAAAACGTGTTGTACGACAGTGCAAAAAGCATGTTTTTTATTATTTGTTTTGTTTGAATGGATTAAATGTATATCTCTATTGTTGTCTAGGATGATTGTGCTAATCATGCCTGTCTGGAAGTTTAGAGATATCCATTATTTTTTACTTTTGCGGTAAAGCTACCATAAGCGGATTCGTAATGTAATTTTGGAATACTAGGTGTTTTCTACGAAACTCTTTCCCACGTGTCTTTTCTCACATTTAAGTGGGTTTGGTAGTTTTGGCCTAAAAAATAGACAGAGAGACAGACTTACTTTCCCATCCAAAACATAAGTAGGTACCTAATGATTAAGAAGTCCGCAAAAAATCCTTTTAAAGTCTTGACGTTGATTATCATCAAGTCAGAAACCAGTTCTATGATTGACATCTAACTGATTAAAAACGTGTCGTGTTTTGATATCGTTAATGTCCTCAGTCGTTCGTCTATTGTTTCAACTTTTTGTGGCACGTACAACAATAACCAAATTATTACACACTCGTAACTTTTGCGTAGAAACATGAGAGACTCTCAAAATTAAAAACAACTTTAATATGACTGCCACCGACAAATGTACAAACTTTTGACATCAGAACAATATAACTTTGAACGACTAATTTTCTTTAGCAATGACTGCTTCGTCTTTTATTGCGAATACTAAATTCTATTACAATCAGTAGACACTGGAGAATTTTCGCGAAACACCATTAACAAGTTTTTGAAACGATAAAATTAAAATGTCTCAAAAGTTTTTCGGGTCACGGTATTCAGAAAGTTGACGGGCTACGTCAAACTCGATTTTCGGTTTTTTCGCCGACTTCGAAATTGTCCGCGGTATTCTAATGTAATTAACATTGAAATAAAACTTGACTCTGTTCTAGTACGTTTGAGAACTAAACTTTATCATGTTTCGAAATATAAATCAAACTTTGAATGTTTTCATTAAATTATTGTTGAAACTTATTCAAAGTGTTTTCTTAGAAAATTATACCTTCTTAGAGAAACTTCAATTTTAACATTTAAAAGGTTTGCAATAATTTTAATATTTATTATGCTTTATATGTATGTCAACATAGTGACTGGCTTTTGGAAAAAGTATTATCTACGTTAAAAAATCCACGATTAAGCTCATTTTTGTCGAGCAAATTCAACGAAATACTAGAATGTTAAACGTTCTATCTATCAATATCAGCACCTATCCCAAATACGACCTTACAAAAAAAATATTCACCAAAAATATACAAAAAGAAGAAACATGTACCCTCAAAAATGTATAACTTTCCTGGTCGGTAAATACCCTAGTGATTTACTTGAACAATTTGCATACATATCACATTGCTACCATTTCAAACGCTCAAGTATATACTTGGACCTCATAATATATTAGACCGAGTGGCCTCCAGGATACCTTATTTATTATACTTATATTTTCCTTTGTACGTTATATAAACTAAGTATTTGTGCGTACAGTTTCCTGTTTTTTGTTTACCCTACCCTCTTTTAGTTGATTCAATTATATTGCGAGATCAAACAAAGGATCTACCTGTACATAAATAATTATTATTTTCTTCCATTTTTGTGTACTGTAAGAGAAAAAATAACTATCAATGTTTCTGTTTTTTGGTACCAATTAGTTCCGGCTTAACGACAAATCCACGTCAATTCTAACAGTTGACATAGTACTTTGTAAAAAACTATCTCTGTTCTATCTATTTATACCTTTTTATGTACATATTTACATGACGTAAAAATAAACTTATTTATACATATACACAACTAAAAACAATTATAAAATGATTGTTAAGATTTTTAAATTAAATCTCTGTTTAGATTTTTCGTCCAAAAATAGATCGCTATAGAATTCCAATACAATAGATTTATACGCCCAATACATAGCAAGTGTGGGCACAAGGGCATCATCTAAATACACCGTTAACGCATAAATCTCTACATAATAAAGACAGTCAATAAACAAGAAAAATGTAGATACATGTAGGCGACAAGCGGGTAAGTAGACAGACCCACCCACACAAGATTATCTATTGTGTTACAAGTGTTTATATAATACTGATATTCTCCTAATATTTCCGCGTTGGTAACAAAGAACCTATCTCTAACATCTAATCGGATTAGAACTATATCAAATTGCCCAAATGTATGACAAATAAAGGGTCATTTGGAAATGTGAAATTTTCTCGTCGATAAATGTGGGAGTAGCGTTATACCAGTTACATAAAAGTATTTTTATTGTATTGTATGGTTTAGAAATATTTTATGTCCTTCAAATTTACCATAGCGTTAATGCTAAACACAAAATGAGCATTAAAATTACGTTCCTATTGAAATAAAACCTAGGTGAATCTATTTACTTTAGACACTGCAGCCTTCACGGTTATTTTGGTCAACTATTCAAATTTTAACATCGTAAAACGACAAAATTAATCCACAATTTTTAATACTCTTGCTGTGTGTTTGCTGTGCAGTGCAGTGCTTCGCTTACAAAATATACAAAAAACATCATCTAAAACTTTTGAAAAATTCACATATTTGGAAAATTTATAACGGGCTACCGGATATTGGTAGTCGACGCACCCTTTCGCAACCCGAGGGTACATTATAATTATTTTAAAATCCCCCTAGACTATTCCGTAACTCAATTTCTTTGTGACAAAAGGTCTGAAACAGTAGCTTTGGCCAGCGGTTTCATCTCTGTCCCTAGAGAAATATTTCCCGCACTTGGACAAAATTACTTTCTCGATAACTAGGATAACACAGAATTTTTCAAATACGGTTTAGTAGTTAATGAGATTAGCACGTTGTAACAAACAAAACCTTCAGCTTTATAATACATATTAAGTATAGGTTTTTGTGTTTTAATTAATAAACATAGTGTTATCCATTATTCAGTATTTTATTAACTTAATTTTGAAAAGAATATAAGAAAATAGTCGCGTAGTCATCACGACTACCAGGATCAGTTTTAGAATTTTTGTTGATAGTCTTTTAAATTCGACGAAAATTCTTAATCAATGCCTAACAATGTCCCAAAAAACAATGCGTGAAAAATCTCATACTAATAATTAAATTACAAAATGCAGTAGGAACAAGCCGTTCGTGCTATAAATAACCTATGGGCGAGTACTAGGAGCACAGAAACGTAAGTTGGTGGGTAATTTTCTTCACTGTTCATTTCCTCTGTGCGGTGGATGAGAGGGGCCACACGGGGCCATTTTGTGATTTATATCGAGTGTTGTTAGTTTGCTAAATTGGTAGGTGCTGTGTTTTGAATGGCATATCGAATAAACTGAAGGATTAAGGTGGCTAATTAAGTGTATCGTGTTATAAATTTTCCTGTAGGTATTTTATTCATATATTTTTTGACAATTTATTTATGCAAAGACTAAATGCAAAAAAATTACAAAAAAAAAAAAACACCGAATCAAGTGAAACTAGAAGAAATAGAGAGATGTTATTTTGCACTATTAATCAAATAGTGCAAAAGAACATCTCTCTATTTCTTAATTTACTCATTAATGTAACAAAATCAAATCAAAACTGAACTTGAAAAAATCTAAAGGAAAAAAAAGTGTCAACCAAAAAATGTTTCCATAAAAGAAAACCAGCCGTGAATAGAAATAACCTTTAATAAAAATAAGTTTTAATATAAAGTAAACGGGAATGTAAATATGGGTAACGATCGAACTCAAACGTGACCTGGTTGCGCGAAACCACAGATTTCGGTTACATTTACCAATATCCGGCTTATATTACATTTAAATTATTCTATCTTATCTTACGAGTTCTTATCGGCGATGTTTTTATACTTCGTTTTATTTTTATGTACGTTTTTCGATGAAAGAAAAACAATCGGTTTAAGATGGGATGAGAGAGAACGGATGGAAGAGGTGACGTGCTCGAGTGAGTGCAGTCATGTTTTTTAAACATTCTGTGTGCAGAATATATGATTAGGATAGAAGGGATACCGACACTATTACTGGGGGATGAAATTGCATTCTATTTCTCGAGTGGTTAATAAGTTTGAAGGAGTTTTTGAAAGATAATCTAAGTGGCTTTCTATGCAACCAATCTATTATGAGTGTGTGTTATGTCTCCGCATGATTACCTACTGTTCTATTATTTACATAATATAATAATTAGTCTAAAAGCACACGATGTTTACGTTTTGCAGAGGATCTTGATCCATTGAACTGCCTGAATTCAAAAATAGATACTTTGTTCATAAAAATCAATCCCAAAAACTTCAAAACCACATTTGTACTTTCCCATCAAAGAAAAGAAACTTCAGATTTTTAACACATCATACCCGCATTTATTAAATGAAATAAAGGCCACATTTCTAGCGGGTAGTGTGTTTCAGCGCTGAATACTCGAAGTAGGTCAACAACCGGGTGCTTACACGAAAAGTTTTCACTTCATTGACGACATGCTGAATCAAGTCTTGAGTGTTTTGATTTGCATAGTATCGTGGGAATTGTGAGGGAAGTTCGCATGTGATAAACTTGAGATAGTTATTTAGTTTGCTTATTTATTTTTCTTACTAGCAGCTGTTCTCCATGGTTCCACTCGCGTCCTGAGAGAACTACTTCCCTCACGTTTTTTAGGTGTGTGAACCTGCTAAATATTTTAATTGCTCAAATTGTTACGGGCTTCAACCTAGTGATGTAACCCACGTATATTTCCTCAGTTGCGTAGGATGGGTGCAGTATTTCTTTCTAACTTTTTAAGTCCTTGACAGATTCTAAAAACCTTTAAAATTCAATAAATTAAATATATTATCTTTGGAAAATTTTAATTCTGTAACTATTAGCATTTTTACTCAATATTTTCGTTAGGAAATTGTCCAAGTTACCTTTAGACACAAATTCCCTAGATGTTACGATACTAAGTCAAAAATTCTATCATGAAAAGAAAATCCTCTAGAGATTTTTAACACACAAACATTAAAGAAAGAACAAAGAAAAAAATTGAATTTGTTCGCTCGGTTTTTGCTTTTATCTCAAAGATTATTTAATAAAATTAAATTATAAATTTAAAAAAACCCCCGACCCAAAAAAAAGCACGCAATTATTATGACAAAAGGTTAAAAACGCTAAACCCTATAAAAATAAAAAAATAACTTTATCACTACGTAAGTACCAAGTAAAGCATGTCAGACTAAACTAAATTTTGTCGTGTCGGGGGACCGCTCTAATTTATTAGCCTAACGTTAGAAGTAATTATATACTACTACATTACATATAACTTTTTATACAATTTTGTTTAGATACGTGTTTTTTTTTATACGAATGTTGTAATTAGGTAGGTATCATTTGATTTATGTAAGTATTTTTAAAGGTAAAAAGCGGTCCCCCGACACGTCAAAATTTAGTTTAGTCTGACATGCTTTAGTTGGTACTTACGTAGTGATAAAGTTATTTTTTGATTTTTATAGGGTTTAGCGTTTTTAACCTTTTGTCATAATAATTGCGTGCTTTTTTTTGGGTCGGGGGTTTTTTTAAATTTATAATTTAATTTTATTTCATGCTTTTTGAAGGAGCTCCTTAATTTTTCCTTCTTTCATTTAATTTCTTTTATTTTAAGATGGGGTCGCTGTATGCGATCTCGGCCAAAAGAAGCTGTTTAACAATCCTCATGACAAACCAGCTCTGGGAGAATTGCACAGACAACAAAGATTAACCTTTGGTCATTCTAGATTTTCAGCAAAAATATAAATCGGTTTATCCGTTTCATTCCGGCATTCCAGGGTTTCATCCGCCACATCCCATTTCCAGCATCAGGTTCTCGTCAATCAGAAACATGAAGAGAACTCGTCAAGACAAATTCAACGAGCCCAAACTCGATGGGTTTACTAAACGGCAGTTCAGGGTTACATCTCCTATCTTCGTGTCCTAACAGCAGACCAGCTCAGTGGTTCCAGAAGACATTAGTATTTCAAATTTCAGATCCCACATATGTTTGCAAGTAAACTGAGCGTGTAACATTCCTATCACACCTAACAAACGAGCTGATGACCTTGAAGACCTGAACCGATTTCCACCAAACATAGCTAAGAACACTCCCGAATGACATTCCTTTCAAACAAAAAAAACCGCATTACAATCGGATCATCCGTTTGGGAGCTACGATGCCACATACACACACACACACACACACACACACACACACAGACACGTCAAACTTATAACACCCCGTCGTTTTTGCGTCGGGGGTTAAAAACTAGCCATTGTGTTATCAAACGATGTTCAAAAAGTTAGAAAATACTCAGTTTATGTCTATGTTTAATTGCTTCTAGAATGATTATTTAGTTCATTTATTATTATCTTTTAAATATTTAGTCTGAATGCTTAAATCTACGGAACAACTGGACCGATTTAAACAATTCTTTCAGTCTTATATCTTTCATTAAATGCTGCTTGTGGGCGCCTGGATAAGTCGTCATGAAAAACGGGTGTAACTGCTGAAAGAAAGCAGTTTTTTAATTGCTTAAAAATGCTATCTTATAACAAGGTAGACGGAATTCTAATAAATATTTAACGTCACAAAAAGGAAAAATCCGTCCAGTCACTATCAAAGTTAGACTTAACATTTGAACACAATAGGCATGATGACAGTAATCAAAAATCATTAAAATAATATATTTATTAAATTAAACTTGAAGCTTGGAATATAAAACGCGCATTGTTTTCTTTATTAATAATGTGATTAATATGTATTTTTATAAAATAAAATTACGAAATAACGCAATCCGCCATGATATCTTGAACACCAATCAGAGCTCGTGACGTCATCTCTGAAAACAACTCGCGCGAAAGCGCGCGAACGTCACATTTCGTTATTGTGAACTTCCACTGCGATCTTTGTTTTTAATTAATTAATTGTTTATAACACGAGTTATGGAGCCCGGATTTATCAAGGCAAACAGCGCTAATTTGCCTAGAATTGATATCATAATGCTGGGAGAGTTTTTCGCATCAAATAAAGATTTTTGTTCAGCTGAATTTAGAAATGTTAAAAGTTCCATGTAAGTGTACTAGTTTAATTAAAAAAACTTCCATGTAAGTATATTAGTTTAATTAAAAAAACTTCTATGTTAAAACTAATATTTAGTTTAATTAAAAACAATTTTAGTTATAAATAATTCCTTAAAATTACTTTTGACAATGTATTTGTTATCAGGTGTAAATTTTAATGAAATCTATTATCATGGTTCTACCCTTTATTTATAAATTGATTTTTCTTTTAGGTCCTCCAGGCCATCCTACGGTGATGACGCTGTGAGTTACGTACAGCTGAAACGCGACGGCGATTTGTGTGTGGTAAAATGTAAAGTCTGCCCAGAACACAAAGTCCACGCAAAATTGTATGGAGTAACTTTAATAGTAGATGAACAGGAAGAGGCCGTGAAGTCTGTAGCATGTAATCATTGTGTGGCTTCCCAAGGAGGCTGTAAACACGGCATAGCCTTTCTAATGTGGGTCCATCGTCAGAGTGAGGAGCCATCCTGCACATCCATACAGTGCTATTGGATGAAATCGCGACTATCGAGGGTTGGTTCCACCACTAAATTTATAACAGCCAAAGAGTTATCCAATGGCAGACCCAGTGTGCCATCAGATGAAGATAGATGTATTTAAAAAGTTTTTAGAGGAAGGGAGAAAAAGAAAACTTAGCAACTGCGAGTTACTTAAATATCAATCTGACTATGTGTTTGACCAAAAAGAAAGTTTGTCTATGCACAAGTTAGTGCTGAAATATAAAGAAGCATCTTGTGATAAATTTTTGGAAAAGGTTACATTGACCGATGCTGATATTGATAGCATTGAGAAAGAAACTAAAAGGCAACATGAAAGCATCCTTTGGCATGAGTTAAGATATGGCAGGGTAACAGCTTCAAGAGCATTTGAGTTTAGTCGTTGCAAAACCAGTGATGGCACTCTTATCTCATTAATAATGGGTGGGAAACTCCCTGACACATCAGCCATAAAGCGTGGTAGAATATTGGAAGATGAAGTAAGGAAAACAGTAAGTACCAAACTGGGAAAAAAAATTAAGCACTGTGGATTAATGTTGTCTAAGAACTATCCTATGATAGCAGGATCACCTGATGGTATCTGTGAAGACAGTATTAT
The DNA here is from genome assembly GCF_022581195.2 of Helicoverpa zea. Lineage (NCBI taxonomy): Eukaryota > Metazoa > Arthropoda > Insecta > Lepidoptera > Noctuidae > Helicoverpa > Helicoverpa zea. Next base: position 10,813,630 of record NC_061471.1, read on the forward strand.
TGAAATTAAATATCCCATGAGTGCTAAAACGTTTAAAAAATATATAGTCAATGGTAAACCAACAATTAAGTTTTATGTGCAGATGCAGCTCCAAATGTACCTTACAGGACTTAAAAAAGGCTACTTTTGTGTGGCTGATAGCAGCTACAGTGCAAATAAAAATGTAGAAATAATATGTGTTTCATATGATGAAAAGTATGTATTAAATTTTCTAGATGTTATATTCTCTTTATGGAAAGAAAATGTATATCCATTACTATACCAAAGTTCTTTGTAATATTTAAGTAAATAAAACACAACATTAAAACAAAAATAGTTTTATTTAATTAATGAATCCTGTAAGTTGATTAAAGAACAGGCAATGGTGATGACATCATCAAGTATTTTTACTAAATTATTATTAATACATGCATGTGGCTTTAACATATTAAATTCACGTAGGCGTCGAATCACTCTCTCCACATGTATTCTCAGACTAGCAATTTTTTTAGTTTCCCTTGCCTCATTTTTTGATAATTTAGACCCAGTTGTAACACTTCGAGGCCGTACTAACTGCACTCCCTGTTGTCGTAAATATGGTTCTACATGTTTAAATCCTCTATCGGCCATGACACACATACCAGGTTGCAGACACTTAATAAAATCACAAGATTCAACTAAACATGTATCTGTTATTCTTCCCCCATAACCTGGTGAAATATAATTTACTAACCATTAGGTGTACAGGACACAAGATATTTAATAGTATTAGCTTTTTTGTACTCTGACCATGAGAGTGATTGATTTAAAGCTTTTGAAGGCTTTTGCACCTGTATTTCTAGGCAGTCTTTGATGCAACTTACATTATGGTATTTGTGCCTAAAAGCCATAGGTAAATTTATTTTTGTTAAATGCTTATCTAATTTTACAAGAAAAGGACGCATTATACTAGCTATTAATGGTATACTCCTTAGAAATATTTTGCTAGCATATGTTGGATCCATTGAAAAATCATCAGCAAGCTCTCTGAATGGGTTATTCAATCTAATTTTTCTTAAACACATAAGTACATGGTTTACAGGAATATGTAATTTTTCTGCAATTAAATTTATTAAGTAGAAACAGTTTTTAGGAACTTCAATGTAAAAACGTGGATTATTTGTTATTTTTAATATTGTTAATTCCAGAATTTTTGAATTAACTTGTTTTTTATCTTCTTCAATCAATTCGCTGCAGTCTGAAGTAGATTTCATTTGTAGAGATATTGTTGACGGTGATGTATCTCTGTGCGTAACTGATGGTGTATAAGAAATATCACTATCAGATTCTTCATGTTTCTTGAGTAATTTCTGTACATTGGATATTGATGGTTTAGCAGCAATGTTACTTTTAATTTTAAATGGTGATGTAGACACAGATTGTCTTGAAGGTTTCAGAGGTGATGTCATTTGGTTTACTAAATTAGCTTTCGTTTGGATGGCTTTACTTCTAAACTTATATGTCATGTATACTTGAATTGATTTATCTACTGTCTTAAGTGTGTTTTCTTGTAAAATATTTCCAATGAATGCTTGTGAAGCTGAAAAAGAAAAAAAGTTTTGATACCTTTAAATACCTTATTCATGAAAAAAATCATTAAGATTTCAAGATAACTAGGTATACAGAGAGGTATATAAATATCTATATGCTATGTTCTTGTAGGTATATTTTAAAGGTCAAAACAATAACAACTCAAACAAATATCATATATGATTTTTATATCAATAGGCATAATATTAATAGGCATTATAAAATATTGTTATCAACATTATAAGTATTCAACATTATCAACAACAGTCTGTTAATGTCCCACTACAGGGCTAGAAAAAGGTAAAATCTTATATACCATCCCACTGTAGGGAAAAGGCCTCCTATGTATCAGAAATAAGCACCTGAAATGGTACCTACCTGAACTTCGACATGACATCTCTTCAAGTTTCATCTGTTTTGTACTTATTTCTTCTAAATCTTTCTGATATTCTTCTATCAAAGTCTTTCTTTGTTTTTTGACAATATATGGTCTTGGTGTAGCATCTGATGTTCGTTTTCTTCTATCTGGTTGACATTGAAATTTAGTGGGCATATACCCTGGTTTCATGCGAATCTGTGACACCGAGCCCATCACATGATATTCCATATAATTATCCATATCATTTGGTAACTGAAATTTGACGAAACTAGTGACACAAAGTTCATGAACATCCTAAAACAAATTCTAATAAAAAAGCATACTATTCAATCAATGAGTATATTATTGATAAAGAAATAACCTAAAGTTAAATAAAAAAGCAACATAAAAAGAAAAATAACTATAAAACGAATTTATGCTAAACTAAAATATACGTAAAATTATAATATAAACAAAGACTAATATACTACTACTACATAACATAAACGCCTTCCTCTCATCTAACTATTTTGCTGTGCCCATCAGGGTCCATAATTGTGACTTCCTCTATTATTTTATAATTTCCACCTAATGTACCTACATTATGGAATGCAATAAATGATATAATATGATATATGATATGAATAAAATGCGTAATATAACAGCAATGAGAGATGAAACCTAACCTCGAAATAGTTATTTACATTATAAACTATGCTAGAATCTAGAGAACTATGTAATAACTTACATCAAAGTCATCTTCACAAAAATAAAGTTGTACCCTGGGCAATATTGCTTTTGAATCTCGCCTTGCAAGTTTAAGCCACTTGTTTCGTATTTTTTTATTGTGAGGAACGTACACAAATAACTTATCAGGAGTTGTTTTGGATGTGTTCTTACACTGGGGGACCCCACAACACCTATGCACTTTCGAATTCATATTGAATAACACAAAAAACTTAATTATTGCACGAGCGTTGTTTACTTGCGTCTTGTAATTTCAGTCGTGACGTCACAAGTGACGACATGACACTGACAAGCGTTTTCGCGCCGGATTCAAAGTGGACAGAGAAAAATGCAATTATTTGATAAAAAAAACTTCGCATTTTCTTAAAATTAATAATTTTTCATATAAAATAGACGTATACCTACATCATACAAAGGAATTTAAAAATTTGTCATCATGCCTATTTTAAGTGGGCGGGTTTGCTCTAGTCTATTTTCTAAGAAGAGAACAGATATGAAAATAGACTAGAAAAATAGTCAAGTTTTTGTGGGCGTATGCCAAGGCAAGTCTGATATAGGTGATCTTCACACTGCCCCGCATCACGCTGCATCTTGCGTGTCGACGCACCTACGCGCGTTCCTGCGGGAGTGCAGATCTGCATCTACACGCGCGTAGGTGCGTTTTGTAGATTCACGCATGGCGGCTCTCATCGAGTTCCATTTTCAAATATACACGTCACGCCTATTCAAAATCACGCGCGGCACTGCGGGATTCAGTGTGCCATACCTTGCGTCTCGCCCCGCACCTACGGGCGGGGGTGCATGTTTCTCCGCGTGTATGCGCGTGATCCGCATGAACGCGCGTGGATGCATTTTCAGTGTGTTGGACTATGTGTGTTTTCCATACAAACGGAGATATTTACAAGCAACGGAAAAAAACGCATCCACGCGCTACGCTGCATCATGCGGGGCAGTGTGATAATCGCCATAGGTTCTTCGTTCTCATGAATAAAATCATTGTTGATAGTAAAAAGTTTATGTAGCATTTATAGACCAATCGATACTTCCAACCTTTATTCGATTTTTATAGTAGCCAGAGTAAATGAATCATTATTTTGGGAGTATTTTCGGTTTCGTATTAGATAATAAAGAAACTGTTCGTTATATACTGTAAGTATCATAGTGATCTCATGTCTATGATTGGCTAGTAGTCGAAAAACAAATGGCCCATAATCATCAGAACATTATAAATTTCGATCTTTATGTATTATCATAGCATTTGTTTGTTACACAAATTCTATATCTGAAACACATCAAACAGCATTTTACTGAAGTTAGCATGCCTACCAGCAATGTTCATGTTACTTTTTCACCAAAACTACTCCGTGACGGAATAACAAGGAATATTGCGTGTTGCCCAAGGCACCACAATTTGTGCGAGTAGAAGGAACGCGTGAGCAATTATAGACATTATAATTTGTACGTTTAGAAAGAGAATCGCGTGACGGGAAATGAGGAGAATTTTTTGAGGGCCCGTAATTATATTCAGATTTAGGATGTGGTTTATTGGATAACATCGAACGTAGGTCATGATTTTACGTTGTACTATATGTGTGTTACTGTTATATTGGGATGGAAAAATCCTAAAACGATATTTAGTAATCACAGTATACCATGGTAGGTAGGTACATAGGTACCGGACGGGTCGTTCAATTTTCCATGCAGTCATTATACATAGAAAAAATAATCATGAGGAAACCTCGTCTTAAAACTAAAGTCTAAAGTCGCCACTGCCTTGAGAAAGCGTGGCAATTAACACTCATTACGGTAGGATAACAAAAAGACTGTTGAGGATGGCCCAAACAAAGTTAAGGCATAAAGGAACTTATAGTCACGAAGGCATGAAATGACAGTTGCTTTAGAAATGGAAGATTCCATTTGCTCGAAGTTCCAAGAATGTAGGTTAAGTGTCACAATTTGAATCAGTGTGCAAGTCAATTATGTTGCCAGTGCAATCCTATTACGGAGTTACTGTAACTGAGGTTAGCAATTATTCTCTCTGCCATCTGTCGTCCACTGGTGAACTACTTGGTTAAACTGGTAGGGTATCAAATAGTTCAGCTTCTAAACTTTGTCTTGTTAGTTAAAGTTGTTTAGCCAATATTCGTGAAATATGGCAAAAATTTTCTATGACACAAAAAAAACTAAACCATAATAGGTTAATTTGCTTGGGAGCTCTGATTTTACAGGCAGACCAGTTAATTTTATGACACTCCTCTCTTTGGATCAAGATTTAAGATCAGTACTGCAGGGACCTGGAAACTATCTTCTACTTCAATTAAAAAATCCTGATGGCAGAACTGACAATCTTCTTTCTCCTGCCCTGTTCCCAAATATTACTTGGGGTCGGCGCAATATGTCATTTTCTTCCATTTTCCCCTGTCACTCGTCATACTGACACTCACTCCCTTCCTATTCATATCATCTTTCAGGCAATCCATCCATCTTTTCTTAGGTCTTCCTCTTCCTCTCCATCCATCTACATTCATACTTAGCACACACTTTGTTGCATGCGTATCATCCCTCCTCATTACATGTCCATACCACGACAATCTTCTACTTCTCATCTTTTCTGTAACTGGCGCTACTTTCAGACTTCCTCTAATGTAATCATTCCTCACTTTATCCATTCTTGTAACACCACACATCCATCTCAGCATTCTCATTTCTGTTACATGCACTCTCTTCTCGTCCGTCTTTTCAATGCCCAACACTCCGATCCATACAGGACGACAGGTCTAATGACGGATTTGTAAATTTTGCCCTTCAGTTTGAGGGGCATCCGCGGGTCACAAATAGCGCTAGTTACCTGATGGCAGAACTGACAATCACATGCATAAAACCTACTATTCGTTTTTAAAAGAATAATATTGAAATGTTTGTCCCTCTTTTGCACCAACATTAATTTAAACAGGAATAAGACCTCTACAGTACTAATTGTAACCTTTCTCCATCAGTGCCAACATCAGACGTTCAAGGAGTGTTGGGGAAGAAGGCGTCACTGCCGTGCGACATCCAGCCTCTTCACTCAGACGACGACGTGGTGATGGTGCTGTGGTTCAAGGAGTCGGATGGTGATCAGCCTTTGTACAGGTAAAAGGATTTTGTAATGGAATACCTAGGATATGATGTATGAAGATGAGAAGATACCAAAATAACTCTTGAATTAAAGATCAGTTAGTAGGTATAGGCAGAAGAAAATGGTTTATTTTTAAGCTACCTCAAAAGGTTCTCTTTTCAGATGAAGTTGTTTTACTCTAGCTTTAAGACGCATATTTCAGATTGTCTAAGTGGTAACCTTAATACCTAATTGTTAAAGGTGTGCCAAATATTTTGTCACTTTGTGGAAATTTAATGCAGTAGGTATATCGCTAGTTCCATTACTTTATGTAATAATAGCACATAAATGTCCTCGACCATAGTAAATGCCTTTCCTCTTTTAGATAAACAGCTCAGGCCATTAAGTTTGTTTCCTCGCGATGTTTTACTTGAATATTATTTTCATGATACAAAGGTTCCAGCAAAAATGTTTTTGGTTTGCTGCACAATCAGTTTATGATAGGAATCTATGAGAAAAATATTATTTTAGCATCATCGTCAGTTTTACAAATATTTTTGAAATATTACTGTTTGCTAGATCAATTAGACCAGAAGAAAAAATTTGGGTGTATTGTTTGTCACAGTATTAAAAGTGGCTCCAATCCCGCCTTTGGGTATATAGTCGATATTTATTTACTTCACCAATATAATCACTAACAAACATAATATTTTATTTATCATCAAGAAATATGGTACATTTAAATAAAAGCTACAAATATCAACACCGAGTCGAATAACGTTGAAGTAATTATATGTACAGCTGGCATAGAAAGCTGTTTATTTTAACAACAGGGAACACTTTGACTAATGGTCCTGTACGTACACAAATTAATATTGAAGTGATTAATATTACTAGTACCCTAAACATGCTATAGTACTTAAGTGGACCGAATGACCTAATTCTGGTAAGTAGGGAAGCATTGCTTGTTATTACGGTATATTTAGAAAGTACTCTTAGTTTATTATAATGAAGAGGACCTAAATGACTTTAGTACAAATGTTATTGGACCGATGTGAGCGTATTGCAATTTTTTGCGTTCGAATTACATTGCCTACTACCGACCTGCACTGGAATTATGCATTAAAATCTTCCTTGTGGATCTCTCTTCTTAATAGCGGAAACCGCATGAAAAAGCGTTGCGTAGTTTTGAAGATCTAATCATACATAAGGATAGACCAAACAGGGATTTGACGATATACTACGAAGTCATCGTACCTAACTTTCACTCTACACTATTACTCACAAAATCTTTACATTAAACCAATCTCACATTAATACAACCCTTCCCCAACAGCTACGACATCAGAGGCCGTTCCATCAACCAGCCGAAGCTGTGGTCTTCCCCCACGGTCTTCGGGAACCGCGCCTTCTTCCGCGGCAGCGCCACCCCAGCAGTCCTCATGGTGGACAATGTGATAGCCAGTGATGCTGGCGTGTATAGATGCAGGGTAGACTTCAAGAATTCGCCTACTAGGAACCTCAAAGTTAATTTTACTGTTATTAGTGAGTATTGAAAAATCCTTATTTTTTATTAACCGACTTCTTAAACAGGAGTAAGTTCTCAATAGGAATCTTTTTTTTAAGTAATATCAGTTCAATGTAATATCAGTCCAATTAAAGAGAACGTTGTGACGTATAAGGATCTTCAGGAATTAGTACTCGACAAGCAGAAATGAAAGGAGCTACACCGACAAGAGCTAGGCTCTGAAATAAAGAAAAAAAAGAGATTAATAAAGAAATAAGAGATAATAATAAAATATGATGATGGAAACCTATAGCACATAACAATTTTTATGTCCCGATATTTTGCATTATTCGAGCAAGATTGAGATAACCTCCTTTGTTTGTATCCAGTCTTGGTACATAAATGGGTCGATGAAGATTGTATGTAATGTAGTAAGCACTTACACCAAGGTACAGAAGATCTAAACCAAACGTTGCAAGATCTTTATGGCTATATCTAAGTTATTTCTTACAGTAGTCTTTCAATAGATGGGTATTGATAATGATAATAATGGTGTCTCTTTACCCACAGTCCCACCAAATCGTCCAACAATATTCGACGCAAAAAGAAGAGATAGAACGAAACTAGTGGAGCCTTACAACGAAGGCTCCAATGTCCTCCTCATTTGTGAAGTGGAAGGAGGTGAGTTAACATTTAGATTAATTATTAACTAATATAGAAAATATGGTTTTTCAGTTTCTGCGACCTGTTTGTGATTTTCAATATAGTATAGGTATGTAATATGTCGAGACTTAGCTGGGGCCCTCCCGTGCGACTACGACTCGACGACGACTACATTGTCTTTTAGAAAAATCTAACCCTAAAAAAATGTAGCTCAAGAATCACTTAGCCTTGAAAAGTAAAGTATCAAGAGACAAAACAGTTCTCCTTAGGACAAAAAAAGAAGTCAACATTAACAACAACAGTTTAAACCATTCACATAAAACTAAATTATCCAAGACGCACAGATCTCCTGAAATAGTAAACGTTTCAGAGGCTGTTTAATCTTGGTCTAACAAGAAGATACTGAAATTGTAGGAAATGAAACAAGCTGTGTTGCACGTGAACGCATTTAGTAAAGGAATTAACATTTGCAAACAGGATCCGGTTCTATAGGACAGATTTCATGAACGTTTATTTTCCGATACTATTTTAGGCGAAGTGACTCAAATAACACACTTAATGTTAAATACGTTTAAGTTAAACATGGTGTTAATAAATGATAGTGCTGTCTTACCTGTCGTTTCAAAATTGCTAGATGCTTAAATCATATTTAATCCTAGATATGAGTCTTAACGGCTATCCAACTCGACAGGTGTACTAATTTCATTTTTGCATTCAGTTTTTCGTAATTCGATAATTTATTGTCAAAAAAAACACTTCAAAGTAACAAAACAAGTGTCGATCAAAACCCCAAAAAATATACGAACCCCTCCAACAGCATTCAAAAAAACAAAAACAACACCCGCCCTAATCCTTAATGACCCAAATAATTGATAAAACAAAACGAATCTTTAAAGCCATCCGACCAATTAAGAGCCATAATTGTAACTTTCCGATGATAAATAATAAAACATTGTAAACCCATACAATTTGGGTTCGAATAGAACAATGGTACCGTAAATGATAAACACAGGACTCGTGGGCGTTAATGATGGGAAATATACGAGAATGGTTATGATGTTGTCGATAACGATAAATCTATTTTACAGGTTACGATTATCTATACTCGACATCAATTGGGTCAGGAATTCTGGGATGCATTTATTCCTACTGACGTTAATATTAATTGCGATGTTAATGATAGCGATTCCCAAATTGGTAATTTGGCATTTCGCTTATTTTAAAACTGTTGATATTCCTGGAAACCATGCTCGTGGTATATTTAATGCAGTCATTAAACACAGAATTAAAGAGAAAGCTTTTAATTCGAAATGTAAACTAGTTGCTTTTTTATATCTAAAGTTGCAATTCAGAAAGTCTGATCATTCTTTTAATCCAGATTTATTTTGTAGACAGTGAATGTTCAAATATTTTCCAAGACAAATAGCCATCTTAATTCTGAAATTACTTTAGCATATTTCACTTCTTCGTGAAAGCCTAGTTGTGTCAGAAAGAAAAATGAAGTCATTTAAACCCCGTTATGATTGGAGCGACAATTTGTCAATAAGAATAATGACGGTCACCACCAACTTCAGATATTTATCGACAAATTAATGTATCTATTTCGACACTTTATCGATTTTCTTGTGAACTGTGATTTTGTTGATAAATGATTCATGTTTTGGATTTTTTTATTGTAATTATTCGTCTGGAAATAGACCATACACGGTCTTGAAGATCTTTATCAACAAATTTTTGGGACTTAACATCATAATAACGTTTGTGCTTGATTATTGATACATTTTCTTTATTTCTATAGGTAAACCAAGGCCACGGGTAACGTGGTACTTAGAAAATGTGGTGATAGATGATTCCTTCGATCAGCGTCCTGACGGCGTGACGGTGAACACGCTGACCTTCCCCAACGTGGGGCGACAGCATCTGAACGCCAGGCTCGTCTGCCAGGCCTCCAATACCAACTTAGCGCAGCCGGAGACCAAAGTCTTAATATTAGATATTAATTGTAAGTATTTTTTGGTTCTATCTTTGTAACACGTCCTGTTGAGGAGTAATGTCATAAATGGGCAAGTTCTAGTTTGTAGCGCGTTTGTGGTAAAATGGACCGAATTGAATGAAAGAGTCAGAAACAGCTTACAACACCTATGACAATAATGTAATGCACAAAAATATATGGGAAAAAACAGTTATGTAGAATGAACGTGAAATTGTACGCGTCCCTGTGAGAGACAGAACGCAAAAGTTGAAAATATGAAATGAAAAATACATTGTATTTTTTGAGTTTTGTTACAAAAATATTCTAATCCAAACATTATTGCCCAAAGCCAAAATTGATTTAGTTTTTTCTGTTTCAATAAACTATAAATATTTTATGTATTCTAACGCTTCCAAATGCATGTCAATTTGTATATGAATATTTGACATAGCATATTTTCGGAAAATTGTACGGTATTTAGCCTATTTTGAATAGCAAAACTGTATTTGAATGGTAAAATGGGGTCTAATATTTGATTTTGTTTCACAGTGAAGCCAATTACGGTGAATATATTGACTAAGGAGAAGCAGGTATCAGCAGATAAAAGGTACGAAGTGGAATGTAAGACTACAGGTTCGAGACCTGAGGCTTACGTCACGTGGTGGAAGAATAACAGACAATTGAAGAGGATGGCGAAAAATGTAAGTTTATAGAGTAAATTAGAAATATTTCAATTTTTAGTGTTCTTTGTAACTACCGTAGATGACCGTAGATGATTCAATATGTGCCGTATTTTAACTCACTATCATGATTGGGATTAAAGTCACAATTTATATTTCTGTCAAAGTATCTGTTAATTATATTCCCAAGTTGGCAAAATTCCCAGACAAAAACAACAAATTCCTCTAAAATCAACCTCCCAACAACGTTCAAAACCCCTCATTCCTTCACAAGCAAACCAATCTCAACACCAAACAAGCAAAGCATACAATATCAAATGCAATTTAACGTAAAGCGCATCTTTCCAGTTTTCCGAGAACAACGAAACACTGAGCGTGTTGAGCTTAGTGCCAAGCGTCGAGGATGATGGCAAATATTTGACGTGCCGAGCTGAAAACAAACATATACAGGACTCCGCGATTGAGGACAAATGGAGGCTCAATGTTCACTGTGAGTATTGAACGGTCCAAGCTTTGATTGGGGAGATGGATGGCTTCTAAGTGACGTAGTTGTTGAGAGATCGAATGGATATCTTGGGAGGATTGGATTGGGGGGAATGTTGACAACAATATCTTAGTGGAAGTTTAGATAACTAGTATTTAAAGACAGATCATAGTATTTTTTTTTCCTCTTCAACACTGTAATGTAAGCCTGAAGGCATTTTTATCTTTGGTTTTAGATGTGATAAATGTCGATAAGATAGGATCATTCACTAAATTGGCTTCTTTTACCTTTATCATATCTGATGTGTTAAAGTTCTTCAAAAGTGTTAAAATTACATAACAAGGTACACTAAACTAAAACAACACAAAACTTTAATATCCCAATATTAGGTGTAATAACTTGCGCAACATAAATTTTCTCATTTATTTTCCAGTAAGAAACTTTACAAATATCTTCAAGCTAAGGAACTTCGTAGTTTAATGAAAAAACTAATTCTAAACTAAATATCTCTGAAAGTGGTGTTTGAACACGTGTCTCTTCTGTATTAACAAGTTGGTTATTTCAAGTCATGACGCTAATTCTGATATCAACTTCTGATTGGATAACTTCGAAGCAAGTTTCTTTGTTAAAACATTGTTTTTCTTTCACATCGATTCTCTCGATAACATTAGTATACGAGTGTGGAGTTGAAAGATGTTTTGAAATTGCTCAGCTATTACCGTTTGATCGAATTCATGTTGTTCTAGTAATATTACATTACTCACAGTTTGTCTTCGTGACTCCTTGAAATTGTGGATTGAAGTGTTGGAATAATGTCTGGGTTTTTATAGTGTTTTGTTTTTTTAGCAGAAAATGTATTGCATATTTTTATGAAATTGAGTTCGTTTTTAAAAGATCTTTACCCAGTAACTTTTAATGTTAAGTTAACTAGGTATAGGTATCATTGTATCACAGCAGCGACACAGATTATTGAATCTGCTGCTAGGTTGTGTTGTGGGTTCAACTTGAATTGTCCTAGTGTTTTTAAAAGAGTATGTGAAGTGTGGTGGTATGTTATAAATCCAGTTTTTTTAAGAAAATATATAGGTGTAAAATTGAAAATAAATAACTTTGCAGTGTAGGTCTGAAAACTTACGACACTAGGTAGGTAATTCCTAATTAACAACTGTCAAAATCCCAAAACAAACGATCAAAATGTGTCAAAAACTCAAAAACTTAGGATTTAAATTCTGGACATCCATTTACAACAGTAGCTCTAATTACCTGTGCTTATAATCTTGCTAACTAATCGTTCTGTTCACAGATGTCCCCATAGTGGACCTGAAGATGGGTTCGAACCTAAACCCTGATGAGATTAAGGAAGGCGACGACGTCTACTTCGAGTGCACTGTCAAGGCTAATCCCAAGACGCATCGCCTGGTCTGGTTTCATGATGTGAGTAGCCATTGGAACTTCTATTGTGGATTTAATGTTTAGAATATCTAGTGAATCAGATTTTAGGGTATTAACGATAGTAAGGTCACTGTCAGTTTGCGTACCAACAGTATATAGAGGCATAACATGTGTAGGTAAGCATACGTATGTGTACTCTGTGGTTTTTAAGAGAAATTATGTGAAACAAGTAAAGTATAATAAGGATTTGACGATTAGCTTCTCTGGTGCTAATGTATTAGTTGTGTTGTAGTGTTATGAAATCTACTAGGTAATGACAATAATTTCTCCAAGTTGGTACTCTTATTAGGATTTGGAAAATCGCTAACGATGTACTTCATATCTAAGCTATTTTCGTTAAGCCAATTCTTTTTCTTTAGAGTCTTAGCAGCTGTATTACCAAAACTACTGAGCATAAAATTTCTCCTTATTTATAATATCAGTGTATCTTAGCTAGATGTTTATACAAATCAATACTTTAATTTACTAATTTATTCATAGCTGTATTATGTGGTCCTCTAACAATTTCACTAGAAACCTTTATTGGAGTGCAACACAAAACATAAATGTGGTACAAAAATTATTCACGAGAGACCATAAATTCTTTACGTATAGAGCTTCCAGGAAATGTCTGTGTTTTGCTGCATTTTGCTGTTAAAAGACATTTAATTTATAACGTTTTGCTTTGGCAGCGAATAGTGCGCCATTTGTAACTCCATGTGTTTGCTTTGGACTTCGTAATGGGGTGCTTTTGTTCTTAATTATGTTGATGGTGGTTTTAAATGTCTGGTTTGACCAATGTTATGTCCCCTCAATATTGAAGCGTTTGTTGCATTATAGTGACCATCATCATCCTCCGAGCCTTTTCCCAACTATGTTGGGGTCGGCTTCCAGTCTAACCGGATTCAGCTGAGTACCAGTGCTTTACAAGAAGCGACTGCCTATCTGACCTCCTCAACCCAGTTACCCAGGCAACCCGATACCCCTTGATTAGACTGGTGTCAGACTTACTGATGTCTGACTACCCGTAACGACTGCCAAGGATGTTCAATGACAGCCGGGACCTACAGTTTAACGTGCCATCCGAAACACAGTCATTTGGTGTCTAAGCTATACTTAGAAAGTACATACAAACTTAGAAAAGTTGCATTGGTACTTGCCTGACTTGGAATCGAACCCGCGCTCTCATACTCGAGAGGTTGGTTCTTTGCCCACTAGGCCACCACGACTTTTTTTTTTGCATTATAGTGACCATAATATCTTAAAAAAAATGAACATGAAAAATCAGCATGTCTTATCATTGAGTATTAGTTTACTTTTGAATTGAAAAGGGCCTCTTAGCAGCTACTTGATTTACACAAAAAAAAAACTTATATAATAGGTAAATTGTTTGTTGTTTATCAAGATAATCCTTGATCCACTGCCATACATCCAAAATTAACTGAGAAAAATAATTACAGCATTATGAAATATTTTTTTTCTGAGTCTTCAAACCTTATATTTTTCCTAGAACTCAGAAATCTTCCACAACGAGGCCGCAGGCATCATCCTGAGCGCACAGAGCTTGGTCCTACAGAGTGTGACGCGGGCAGCGGCGGGGGACTACACCTGTATGGCGGCCAACAGTGAGGGGAAGGGGACTAGCAACCCTGTTACATTGTTGGTTAGATGTGAGTATTTGTTTAATTTGTTTTGAGGTAGTTAGTCAGTGTATTCATATTAGAATAGTTCCCTAATCCTAGAATAGGGCCTCAAACTGTCTCTACTAAAACTGACTTTAATTAAAGCCTTAAAGCATCTCTTAAGTCTGACTTGTTTTGTGCTTGTGCTGAAAATCGCATCAAAATTGGTTCAGCCAAACGGGAGATAATCGCGCACAAACATACATACATACGGATGCAAATTGAGAACCTCTTTTTTTAAGTCGGTTAAAATGTGTGTCACTCAAAAATGGTCCGACTAAGCCGACTATTAGATGATACAACAGAAGTGAATGAATCCCTTAACATTGCCCACTGTAAAATTAAAAGTGCAATTTGTAATGCACGTAGGAATTATTAACACATTTCCGTATCAGCTGCAGCCAACACTCGGACTCATGTTTCAGATAGAAGCGCGTGTCACCAGGGACTAAATGTAGGGTTGTATTATAGTGGCGAGTATTCGAATTGCTACAAATTAAACAATACAGTCTAATGAAAAAAATATATCTAAAAAAAAGGCTGTATAACATGATTACATAATATAAGTATAATACTCGGTGCTGCAATTCGAAACACAATAAATACTTATGGCCTTACTACAAAAACTTAAACCCCTGTTTTACACTTGTCTAAAAAAAATTTGGCTGCAAAATGAACCGTATGTCAACGTCATAATTTGACATTTTTTTAGACAAGGCATAAACTGACGTTTAAAAGTTTTTGTGGTAAGACGGTTAAGATTTTGGTTGAAACAAAACACTACACAAAACGTCGATAAATAGCCACCTAAAAGAATAATAAAATCTGGACACTACTGCGTGACCTTTTGCATAGTAATACAAAAGGGGTCAACGAACAATATAAGAAATTTATACCTTGATAAATAAACTATACATACGCAGTCACATCTTCATATATTCAAGTTGATTTTGTTCCTCACATTTCGATCGCGTCCCGGGAGTAATAAATTAATTCATACACCCGAAAAACTATCCTTACTTCTAATTTCGAAATATGTCATACCAAATTATAGGGACACAGGTATATTCACAACTCATCAGAAGGTATTTAGTATATATCAAAATTTCTCATTGCCAATTCAAATCCAAGTAAATACCAACCCTAATTTTCGAGTACATTCCATATTCGTTTGAGGTTAACAAAATTTTAGAGTCAGCTAGATTGCTTTGGGACCTAGATCCAGTACGTTTGGATAATGCTTTCAGGAAAGATGTTACGCGGACATTTGCCGGAATAATGCCTGAAACTGTGTAACGAAGTAATAAGTGTTTGCTTAGTATATTCCATGGAGTAAGGAAATGAGTGGAGATGCCATAATGCTGGTAGGTCAGGTGCTTTCTTGTAGGTCAAATACGTAGGCATGACCTAAAAGAACAGTTACGGATGAACTAACGAAACGTTCGTGTTCTTTGAGACATATGTGAACGATTTTTGGTATTACAGAAAATGCACAGGTCCAAGGAAGACGTATAAGGGCGAAGACAGTAACGTTCCTCGTCCCCCTAACACCCGCATTTTGGCGAGGTACTTTCATACGAGATTTTCCATTATGGCACCTCCGCCAGTCATTCAATTCTCCGTGATACATTCAAACAATGTAATTGGAAGTTTAGTAGTACAATGTGACTATAGAACAATCACCGTTTGAATATTTGGTTTGGGTTTCTGAACGGTTATTGTACGGTCACGTTTAATACGACCAAGTTTTCGGATGTGAAATGTATTCAGTAATATTATAGGTAGTTTGAGATTTACTTTGCTTTTGAATTGAGTGGCAATGACCTTTGTTTCTATAATGTTGGATGGTACCTAAGTGATATTATTGGAATAGGTAGATTAGTTTTGGGGGTGTGTACTTCTGTTTCTAACTATATGAAAGTCTAAAAATTTTAGAAAAACGAAATGTCTGCTATTCCATAAACTTCCTTCAGTTTAATATGTCCACCGCAACACTAAAATCTTGGAACGCTCCGAGTTCTTATCTACTGGCACTAAAATTAACGATGCAATAACTACAAAATGCTTGCTAACCGAGCTTTAAACGTAAATAACAGCATTCTACTGGCAAAGAAAGAGAATTTTCTCAACCGCGAAAAGTACCCAAATACCCAGACAATAGTTTCTTAAACTGTCTCAAAAACCCTCTACTAAAAGTACTCGAAATTTTCCACCCGAAAAAACGGACAATTAAGAACGCAAAACTGAAACACTTGAAAACATTATCACTTAAAACGGTACAGAATTATATTAAAATTTGTTGCGAGACAAAGGTGGGTTAAAATACCCCCGGGATAAAACATCCCCTGCTTCCGTCAACCGCGGATGTGGTGTTGAAACCTTAGAAAATGCAATTTACTTGCAAAATGTATTAGGTGTTGCTGAGAAGATCTTAACGCATTGTCTTTTTATATAAGCGGGCTTGTTTGATAGAATCCAGGTGGATTGAAAATTTGATCGAAATTAGGTGATAGGTATGCTGTTGGATTATTTAAGAGAACAACAGTAAAATTATGGGCTTTGCTATCGAGAGGTTGTGTATTTGAGGCCTTCACATTGCACTATTGATGTGTAGGTATATTTATGTCTGTTAGAAGGCTCAACAAGTCTATTTTAGCTATGTAGATACACATGGCTTATAACGCTCAAAAAGTTATAAATAATAATTTACAAGCATAAAAAAATTAACAATGAAATTAGCCTTACCATCACGCATCAAGTTCTATGAAGTTCAAGTCCCATCTTTATTAGTAAAAATCCATATAAATTCAGTAAAACTAGTTCCACGTCACAGGTTGGACTTTATCATTAAAACTGCCGGCCAAGTTGGGCGCAGCACTTTTATAACGATCGCCAAGTTTCACCGTTGTGTTAGGCGACATGATGTCATTTTGTACGTCAGTTGGTCTAAGTTTGATATTGTTTATAATAGTATTTATTACTTGGATAGATTACTGATTTCGCATGCTGAAGAACATGCAAAGATCACGTATAATCACAAACAAAAAAATCTGTTCCGCTCGTAGGCAATACCTTATGTTTTCTACTAAATTAAGTAACGGGGTCTCTTACTAATAATCACCAGACAATTATATTAAATATCGAAATTTTAAGCCTGGCGTATTTATATGTACATATATAGATGATGATTAAAATTTGTTAGTCATTAAAAAGTGTACACAGGTACTAAAACATACAATGTGTCCCTGTTTACTTCGTAACAATGTAATTAACCATCCGTTAAATAAATAATCTTTCTCTCTAGATGCCCCAGTGTGCGCAGAGAGAAGGGACGGTGAACTCTTCGGGGCACTGAAACAAGAAACAGTCAGTCTACACTGTTCCGTGGATGCCAACCCTGCTCTCGTCTCCTTTCATTGGACCTTCAACAATTCTGGAGAGCAGACCGAATTGCCGCCTAAGTAAGTAGTTTTTAATTTTAATTGTTAACCTATTTTGAATAGATCTAGGCCTTGATTAAGTTGTAAGATGTTTATTTAAATATCTGAATTTTGGCCGCAATTTTTGGTTGAAAAAATGTATGTAGGTACTACCTACTTCACATGTCTTTCACAAAGTTGAAGTGGCGGGACAAAATCCTCTATGAAGGCTAACTATCGGATGAATGTTCTATATTTTTCTATCATAATTCTAACCTAGTGAAACAATTTTAATAAGCAGCATAAATTGGACAACATAGCTCATTTACGTATTTTGGGTATCGCACCCACAAATTATTTATTAGTTATTATTTATGTTTAATCTGCGGATAATGCAGTGGGCTGCAAATTACCTTTTGGATTTAATAAATATTTTATGAACTATGCAGCAGTTAATTTATTATGCCTCAATAAATAAAACAAAATTACGATTTGGTTTAGCTGGTTAATTCTAATAATAATTTTCGTAAGCCAGATAAATACCGATAAATAACATGGGTGAAACGTTTTTTATTCTTTAAAATAATAAGTGAATGTTTTATTTCACGAAAGCGGGTGAGCCAGACTAGTGTGTGTAATACTTTAAACACTCCTTCGTTTATCGCTGAAAGTCTATCCTATCCTTGAGTGGCAATATAATTTACACATTGCTATTGTAAAACAGGTCTAGAAATTATCAAAACTTTACACCATAGCTACAATATTTGACACTAAACGCCAAACCTAGTCCTTTTATCTTTAACACAGTCACTGACAATAAACAGTCGTGTCCGCAATTCTGTTTATGCTCATAAACAAATGATCCGATGAAATACGATATTAACATCAGCCACTCATTTTAGATGTTAACAATAGTTAAATGTTAACATTGTAGTGTTTATTGTCAAACACACTGAATGCGATATCAAACGGTTACAAAATAAAGTGCTAAACTAACCATTGGCTAATTCTGGTGTTTGATACTTGAATTGTGTATGGATTACTGTATTATTGTTTGGTATTTTGATCGTATGATTGCATTTATTTGGGTGGTAATTATTCCACAAATAACATGGAAATTGAAAATAAATAAGTTGATTTGTGAAAAAATTAAAAGTTCTGTCAACCTCTTCCGTTTGTCTAAAATAATCTTTATGACTTGATATTCCATCAAATTAAATCATAATAATATTAAGTTATTGATCCTTTAATCCTGGACACTGGTTTATTATAAGGTGAAACGAGTCGTTTTGCTTACGAATGGTTTTTGACATAAGTCTCATAGACTATATAAACCTTTAAAAGTTATACCGTCCGCAAGCAAGACAGATCGATCATTTCTTTTTTGAGGAACATTGCATAAAATCTCTATTTTTTTTTCTGCACAGGTTATACAGCAGTCACGGCCATACTTCTACCCTCAACTACACTCCAACCACAGACATGGAATACGGTACTTTAGCCTGCTACGGAGAAAACGCAGTGGGCCAGCAGAAAGTACCGTGTCTATTCCAATTGGTGGCTGCAGGTAAAATAATCATACTACAATCATTTTAAGCTTTTAACCTGGCACAAAATAAAAATATGACCTTCAAACTTTTGAGAAAAGAGCATACTGCATTAAAAAGGCTGGCAACAAACTTGCGTCTCCTATGGTTGTCCATGTAACGAGAGGAGATAACTTGACATCAGGCGATCAGTCTGCTTCTAAAAAATGCACATACATATGTAATTTTCAGTTGTATCTACACACATACACAGTTGCTTCTAGATATAAACTGGGTAACAAATAACAAAAGAACGCATGCTCTCAAATTAATGGAAAACCTACCTCTATCTACTTATAATATCGTGCCAGGATTAACTTTGATACTAAAATAACGTTCCCAAATCAGTCCAAAAATAGCCTACTAATAAACTTGGAAAACTAATAACAAGATTAGATCCTGCGTCATTCGGGTTTATTTATAGATTACTTCCAAAATTATATTAAAGTTGGATTTTTGAGCCCTATTTCTTGCCTTCTAACTTTTGAATGGACTACTGACTTATCTTGTAGTTGTTATCATGTCAAAAATAGTTTTCAAATGTCAGTTTCTTAATGTAATTAGTCGATACTTCCGTAAATTTTGACGTAAATATTATAAATAGGTAGGTAATCAAATTTATAATTTTTAATAAGAATGGTAATGATAACAATTCTTATTTCCTACTCCTACATGATGTCCTACAAGCCGTTAACCGTCCACAGCGGCTCATATAAGGAGATCAGCCAGCTGCGCAGGATATATAATAGTGCACAAGCATTTGCGCAGACACAGGTGCTCTCACTATTCCTTCACTCTCATACCCATGACTAACCACTAGTTCCCTTTGTCCAGGTCGTCCATTCCACCTGCAAAACTGCTCAGTAGCCAACCAGAGCATCGACTCCTTGAACGTGGAGTGCGTTGAGAACTTCGACGGTGGACTGCCACAAACATTCCTCATGGAACTGCTGGAATTACCGTCTCTTATTGTAAGTAGACTTGTTCCTATTTTTAACAAAAAAAAAACTGACAAAGACAAAATAATTACCTCTTAACATGGCTTTTGAAGCCGATACCTACAGGTCTGATGATTGTGTTTATTTTGACACCAACTTTGAGACATGCCCTGTTATTTTTGAAAATAGGTAATCAGGCCTTACTGCTTACTGCATTCTTATATCTTTGATATAAATAAGAAAATCTTATATTTAGTCTTAAAAATTCTATTGTATTATTTGGAAATCGATTGGGGATCACATAGAAGTGGTTTATATTATTATAGTCTTTAGTTTTATTGTATGAAACTAGAATACCCTAAAATAACAAGGAAACGCCAACAATGTTAGTATTATATCTTCTCGCTGTTGGTCCTTTTAAGTAAGTAATCTCCACGAGTACAGAGACTTTACGTCCGCAGTCAGGAAAGTACCACTTTGCTAAATAGCTCATATTTTCACTACCGTATGAGTCTTATGAGGTTTGCTCAGCCGTAAAAGGAAAATATCTTGTACTTAATGTTGTATAGATTTCCTTCATAAATAAAAATATTGTGTATAAAAACAATTACGCAAATTAACCTTACTTCTGCCAGAAAGCAACAAAAATATCAGAAACTTTATATTATAATTTGATGCTTTTGATCCGCCATAAAGTGCACAGCACAAAATCCTGGAATTCCAGTTAAGCCGAGATTTTCGTATAAATATTTTCATGCAAGTAATTTTGTTTTCAGTTTTCTGTACTGAAAATGAGCCTAGAAATGTAGCTTATTATGACAGCATGAAAATTGTAAGGAGCAAATGAAAAAATAGGTCATAACGTATCTCTTGCTTGCTTCTTTTGAGAGATTTTTGTTTTAATTAAGGAAGTCGCTTCGAAAGCTCTCAATTTTCCAGCGTTCCTTCTTTAAGAAGAACTGGTACAAACTACAAATATTTTTATGTACATTTGCGACTTCATTTTTTGTGTCGTCTAGCCATACTTTTCACATTTTTTATTTTGATTATGAAAACATTTTTTTTTATTTGCATGCAGCAATCCTGCAAATCGTTTATTTTTCTCCCTAATTTAAACATACGCCTTGAGACTTTTCCAAATGAACAACGAGCACTATATGAGTAACTAAGTATTGTTTTTGTATTCTTATCTATTGTTTTAATACAGTTTTGTTGTGGTATTCTTCTCTTTAAACTGCCCTACCTCTTTTCATTAACTCCATCATTAATTAACAAACAATTATCTCTCAGGTCCGCTACAACGTATCAACGAACCGAACCCCTCCGTACTTCGAGATCCGAGGTCTTCCACCAGGAGTGAGCTACAGGATTGACCTGTATGCTGTCAACGCTAAGGGAAGGAGTGACGTGTCTACCATAGAAACTGTCACGTTGAAAGGACAGGCTAAGTTTACTGGTAAGTTTTTAGATTTTGATGTTTTTTTTTGAGGGGTTGTGACAAACCCGGCCGGCCGGCAGTCGAGTCTGCTATTGATAGGAAAGGTAATTTTGTGGTTGCAAAAATTTTACATACTAATCTACCGACTTATCTACTTTCTCTTAACAATCTAGAGGGGTTATTGTCTGGATACTGTGACTGAAAATATTAGCAGCAAAAAATTCGAAACATTAATTTTACATTCAGTCAGGAAATATGAAAAAAGCGAGTTTCTTTAACTTAACAACTCCATATGTCATAACCTCATGAAATCGTTGATTGTAATTGTGAAATATGTCGAAATTGGTAAATACGAACGTCATGTTATTTACTAACCAAACTATCGTGACTAACAATATCAGTTAACATGTTCTACGAACCTGTTAAAGTTATGGGGCATTCAAATTCATATGATAAGACCAAATCAAACAGAACTACAATGAGTTATACAAATTATTATTTAAACCAACATGAATCTTTTCCAAATATAGAGCTATAAAAAATCTGGTGACTCTAAACAAAATAATGCCCATGTATGGAAGATATTTCTATTTAAAACGTACATACACACAAGTATTTCTTTTCAACATATCCTAGAACTCAATACTGTGTCCACTTGATACTTTTCCGTTTAGAATCTGTTGCTAACGCCATTGGAACTTCCTCCGAATAAGAAGTTCTCACGCTCCAAATGACGCCCACATTCGGTTTTGTAGTGTCAATAGAATGTTACAGAAGGTTCACTTGATTTTAATAATTTATAGTTCAATGTTTCTCCATAGGTACTAATTTAAAGCTAAACGCGTTGATCTCAGGAATACCTCATCATCAGCCTATCGCAGTCCACTGCTGGACATAGGCCTCTCCAAGTGCATGCCACTGAGATCTATTTTCGGCTTCTCGCATCCAGCTCCTGCCAGCCGTCTTGCGCAAGTCCACCGTGTCTGAGGACTACACTACGTTTGCCGAGGCCTGGTCTCCACTCTAGAACTCGTTTACCCCAACGGTTATCGGTTCTTCGGCTAATATGGCCAGCCCACTGCCACTTCAGCTTGCTGATTCGGTAGGCTATGTCGATGACCTTGGTTCTCTGACGGATTACCTCATTTCTGAAAATGAAAATGAAAATGAAAAATGAAAAATGTTTATTTGTCTCAAACTGTCACAATAATTTTATAAATGAGACAACCCCAGTAAGTAATTAATAATACTTGTGTTGGGGCTATCTCGCTCTTTCCCTTATGTAGCAAAATTGAGACTAGGTTTTACAATTGAAGACTTAAAAGTAAATACAGACAAAATAAAGTAAAAGTAAAATTAAAAAATAAACTTAAAATATGAAGCAAAAATCTTAATCTTAATCTTAGATTTTGAGTAGCAGCAGCTCTTTGTGTTTAAAGTGATTGTGTGTGTGTGCGTGTGTGAGTGTGTGTGTGTAAGTGTGTATGTGTGTGGAACGTAAGTGTGTTTGCCTATTATGTTATGTGTCGTATGTGTGCGTGTCTTCATTAAATGTATGTATAGTAAAAAATCGCTTACTGAAGTCTGTTCAAAATAAGTTCAGTCTCCTCGTAGGTGAGTGTTTTTAGCCACTCAGTTAATAACTTTTTAGTCACGAATGCAGGCTCATTGTGGAACCGTAGCTTAGTGTTAATTTTATTGTAGATGTAGGCTGATTGGGTTGCGTATTGGCGCTGGGCGAAGGTGGTTCTGACCCTTGGGGAGTAAGCCACTGCATCCCTTCTTCTTTCCCGTCCATCTCGACTAGGTGGAATAGATTTTTGTAAATATAAGGTAGTAATTAGATAATATAATTTCCGTACTGAGAGTAGGCCACTTTCTCTGTAAAGATCGAATGTGGGATATCTATATGGTTTACAGTGTATTACTTTGAGAAGTGACCTTTGGGCTCTTTCTAACTCAAGGAGTTTAGTTTTAGTGGCCCCTCCCCACACTGGTAAACAGTATGCAATAACCGATTGAGTGAGCGCAACATAGACCCTTTTGAGTGTTTCCTGTGGCATCACATACCTGAGATTTTTAAATATCCATATGAATTTACGTACTCGTTTCGTGATAGTCTCAATGTGGGGGTGCCAATTTAAACACTCATCGACCATCACTCCCAGGTATCTTATGGAAGAGACATGTTTAATGACTTGACAACTGCATGTTTGGTCTATAGAGTCAGAGCATGTGTGTATTCTAATTTTAAATTCTGCACTTGGTTTGGACCGTATACTGGGGGAAAAGCAAATGTAATTTGTTTTAGGAACGCTTAGGGTAAGTAGATTTGCTTTGAGCCATCTGTCTACAACTACTAGTCCTTGCTCGGCATGATAGCACACAGCATCCCACGTCTCACCGTGATAGACTATGGCTGTGTCGTCTGCGTAAGAGAAGATTTTCCCCCCACTGTTAGGTAGGTTGCAGAGTTCATTAATATACAACAGGAACAGTGGGGGGCCCAAGACTGAGCCCTGTGGAACTCCAAATGCAATGTTTTCCTCTTCGCTACATGAGTCACCTACTTTAACTAGCTGTCTCCTTGACTGGAGGTAACTGTCGAAAAGGGAGAGAGCCTTCCCTCTTATTCCAATTTCCTCTAGTCGTTGCACAAGAATGGAAACAGATACGGTGTCAAATGCCTTTTTTAGATCAAGGAACACTGCAACGCATTTATAACCCTTATCAACCTTATCAGCAATCTCAGACGTTAGTGCAGTGACCGCATCCAGAGTTGACCGACCCTGCCTGAAGCCATATTGTGAGTCAGAGAGAATTTTGTATTTATTTAGATAGCTTGTAAGTCTTCTATTTATTATCTTTTCTATTATTTTCGAAATTGCTGGTAAGACAGATATCGGGCGATAGTTGTTGACATCGCATCTGTCACCACTCTTGTGCACCGGTGTTATGATAGAACGTTTAAGCGCGGTAGGAAATATGCCCGTAGTAAAGCACAGATTAGTTAACTGACTAATAAGAGGAACTACTAATTCTCTAGCTAATTTAAGGAACCCCACAGGTATGCCATCCCACCCCGTAGCACACCCTGAGTCAAGCGACCCAAGTATGCTATCCACTTCAGCCGGGTCTGTCTCCAGCAACACGAATGAGTTACTTTGATATAATGCACTAGCGTTATTGATAGAAATAGATGTTTGTCCAGTTAGGGTTATAATTTCTTCCGCAAGTGTTTTTCCGATGGTCACAAAGAATTGGTTTACCCGGTTTAATGAGTTAATTGGATTTGGTGTGATGTGTAGTAGATGAGTGCTAGGTACCTTAGGGTTTTTATAATTAGTGATGTCATTTATTTTAAGCCAAAGTTGTTTAGAATTATTTAAAGAATCTGTTATTTGTTTTTTATGATATTGTCGTTTCAGTTTATTAATTAGATTAGAACAATATGTGCGAAAACGTCTGTAAGTTATAATTAAAATAACATTAAAAGGGTCTTTCCTCTTTTGTAACTGTAGTTTATTTCTAAATCTAATACATTTTAGAACGCCTACAGTTATCCAGGGCTTTAGGGTACGCTTGGAGCTGGACACTGCTATGATACAAGTGTTTCTGAGGAGGGATGTCCTAATCGCGTCTATTAACGCGTTGGCTAGAATGTTTGGGTCTCTATGCATGTTTATAGAAGTTATGTCTGTGCTTAAAAGGTATTTATAGGCATGTTCCCAGTTTGTTATAGTTTTATATTTGACATAATTCTTGTTATGATATGAGTGGGATATATTTATTAGCACCATAGCGTGATCCGTAACAGACGTATTTAAGACTGCCACGAATGCAGAGTTTTTTGATTTGTCTAATTTAAGGAGAACATGGTCGAGGCAGTTCTCCTCTCTCGTAGGCAAACAGTGCCCCGGGAGGAAGCCATGTACAGCTGTCATATCCAAATATGTCAGTCTGCTTGTTCTTATGTGTGCGGGTTCTGTCGGTTTTTCTATTAAATTTATGTTTAAGTCACCAGTAATTACAATGTTTTTATGTGTATGTATGCTTTGAAGATATTTATCAAGTGAGGTTACAAAACTATCTGTAGAGGCGTTTGACGGAGAACGGTAAATACCTATAATGGTGAAGTTTGAGATACATATTTGTAGGGCAGATGCGTGTGTTAATTCAATTTCAGAGGCTTTAAGTAAGTGGTCACATTTTATATATGCTACTACGCCATCGTTTTGGTTAATTTGTCTTATGGTACTGAACGAGTTATAATTGTTAAGTACGGGTAATGGTTTGTTAGTGTTTAGTCTACATTCTGTTAGGATAATTACATCCGGTTCAACACTGAGTTGTGATAATGTTATCTGAAAATCGTCAATGTTTCTGTAAATGCTCCTTATATTTTGCGTAAGTACATTTAAGTTATTAGTACCATTTAGTGAGTATGTATGTAATTGTGACACATCAAGAATAGCAGACTTAGCCGTCTCAGTGGTATCCAATTCTTCCCAACTGCTTAATCTATCGTCCATTATTAGAGTACGTAATCAGGCGGTAGTAGCTACAGTTTGAGTCATAATTTACCAGTGACATAGTTATTATATCTGTATATTTGCATTGATTATTAGGAACTGTAAGAGGTGAGTGTGAGAACGTTGTGTGGTATAAATGGTTTTTATTTGATGTTGAATTTGTGTGACGGGTTATTAATGAGTGTATGGGTGTGTATTGTGTGAATATGTTGTAAATAACACTTTTTGAGAGTTGAGCGTGCTTGATTTTATACATCTGTTTTAGCGTTATGATCAAGGTATTCTGATAATTTAAACGAAAAACAAAAGTGATACAAATACATGCAAGGAGCTTATGAAATATAAATGCTAGAATGAAGAATACATAACTTAGTCATGGTTCCTGAAGTAGGTGGTGCACCTGTGCTTCATTCCTAATAATAACAGTCGGAGAGTTTTCATTTCGGCGAACAAAGATCCGTCCAAAAGCAGTCCAGCAGAATTTATAGTGTTTAGTTTTGGCTAAATCACGCGCCAAAAAGTACAGTCGGTTTCCCTTGGTCGTGAGTTGTTCTGCTATGAATATTGGGCTTTCTTCCTTAGTAGTAAATCCTAAATGTTTTGCTTGGAGTTTTGTAGCATTTTTCCTGTTATAAGATTTGGCTTTTTGGAGTATGTCAGATTTTATTAAAGTTGAACCGAACTCGACAACAATCGGAGTGTCTTTTAACTTATCCTTGCCCTGGATTCTGTGAATATCTTTAATTTCTTTAGCATCTAAATCAACACTAATGTTTTTTGAAAGGCACATTACCATGTTTATAAGGTCCTCCTTCGTTTCTTGGGCTTTCCTAGGAACATTTTTAAGCTCGATACAATTTTTCTGGGAACGTCTCTGTAGATCCTCCAGCCTATCTTCCAGGATGGTTATATATTCCCGGTCTTTTTTTGTTTGCAATTCAAGAGATTGTATCTTTTTTTGAAATTCATCATACAGGTTAGACAGACCTTCGACACTCGCTTCTATTTTGCTGTTAGATTGTTGAATGTCCTTTAAATTTGATGTTATTGTCGTCAGTTCATTCTTTTGAATGTTAGTAAATGTTGAGAGCATTTTCTTCACTTCTTCCTTGAAGCTGCTAAATTCGGAAATCAGTTTTTCCTCTTTTGTGTTTTTGCTTCGAACGGTAATGTAATTTGGGGGTGTCTTATCGATCTCCATGTCGTTCGCAATATCTAAATCTGATGATGATTTATTTAGCTGTGATGAAGACATGTTACCAGGACACTGTGAGTCACAAGTGATTAGTAACAGATGTATGCAGGGTCAGGTGGGAGGCGCTTTGAGCGTTGCAAGTTATTGCTATTCCTCTCTCGAAACCCCCGAGGGGAGTCACCTTATATCTGTAGGCACTAAGCGCAAGCAAGAGGGACCGATTCCACGACAGAACCAAGCGTGCGAGACACTGGCGGCGGTACAAAGTTTCATATATCGAAGGGTCTTACTCGTTGGTCGATGCAAAGTGAAAGGCAGGCTCGACGTCCAGTCGTGCGAGACACCGACGGCTGCGCAAAGTTCCGTAAGCAAGGGGTCCTAATCGCTGGTCGATCAGAAGACACCGGTACAAACACGTCCGAACACAGTGGCGGTTGCCGAGAAAGAGGATTTCTGATGCGATCCCTCAGAGAAACGCCGAGCATAGCTCTTTCCATAGTCCGCTGAGCGACTTTAAACTTGTGCACCAGCCGTACCGCCAGTGTCCACGTTTCGGCTCCGTAAGTCATGACAGGTAGGACGCACTGATTGAAGACTTTTGTCTTTAGACACCGTGGGATCGACGATGTTAGGACTCGACGTAGCTTCCCAAATGCAGCCCAACCCAACTGAATTCTCCTATTCACCTCGTCCTCAGAGTTGTTTCTACCTAACTGCAATGTCTGCCCGAGGTATACATATTTCCGAACAACTTCGAGAACGGCGCCGTGTATCGCAATCGGTTCCGGTAGAACATGTTCATTGAACATGACCTTGGTTTTGTCCAAGTTCATCCGTAGGCCGATGCGTAGAGAAGATTCAGCCAGGTCGTTCAGCATCTGTTGTAGGTCCTGCAGCGTTTCCGCCATGATGACGATATCGTCAGCAAATCTCAAGTGAGAGATGTGTTCGCCATTGATGTTGATGCCGCGTCCTTTCCAGTTCAGCGTCTTGAACATATCCTCCATTGCATTAGTGAACAGTTTCGGGGAAATAACATCCCCTTGTCTCACTCCTCGATGCAACGGTATGGGCCTTGTTTGCTGATTCTGTACTTGGACGGACATTGTAGCGGCTTCGTAGAGACATCTCATCACTTGTATGTATCGCCAATCTACTTGACAACGCTGCAGGGACTCCAGAACAGACCAGATTTCAACCGAGTCAAAGGCCTTCTCATAGTCCACAAATGCTAGACACAGGGGCTGATTATACTCTTCGGTCTTCTGTATAATCTGCCGCACTGTGTGGATGTGGTCTATGGTGCCGTATCCGCTCCGAAACCCAGCCTGCTCCGGTGATTGAAATTCGTCGAGTCTTCGCGCAAGTCGGTTCGTGATCACTCTTGAGAACAGCTTATATACGTGGCTTAGGAGGGAAATGGGTCGATAGTTCTTCAACTGGGTTTTGTCTCCCTTTTTGAAGAACAGGACGACAACACTCCTACTCCACGCCTCTGGAGTTCTCCCTTCAAACGAGACGGCATTAAAAAGCTTCTGGAGCTCCCCCAGTACGGGCTTACCTCTTGCGATCTCGATTTCGCCACTGCTGACTTCTGGCAGGTCTTCGGTGAAATGGCGTGTTAATGTGGCTCTAGAATCCTCATTTCCGGGATCAGTTCGAGATGCATGCGATGTGTATAACCGGCCATAAAAATTTTCCACTTCCGAAAGGACTGCCGGCACCGAAGAAACGACTTCTCCACTTGTTGTGGTCAGCTTCGTCAAGTGGCTTCTTCCAAGAGATTGTACGAACACCTTTAGGAATACCTGGTCCAATTAAAAAATCTTCAGTGTTAGATAGCCCATGTTTTGAGCAGGGATAAGGGGTAATTTTGATCTGGGTGTCTGAAGGGTTCACCGGACGCGGACCCTGTCTTATTTTTCTATCGGCATCAAATGACCAAAATTAATAAGTATCCCTGATAATTAAGTAAATTAATTCAATTACCTTTTGAAAAACTTGTTTATGAATATTTGATCCGCTTTTGGTTCAAAAGGACACATTTTGACTCTAATATTTTGGAGTCTTGTGAACACTGGTTTTACTGTTCTTATTTTCACATGTAGGTACGTCTGAACCTAGAAGTCTGAAATTGTTTGCTTATTTGCGATCCAATTCGAACTCTTAAACCATTATAATGTATTTCTTTGTATTCCGTTTTATTGACTTCCAAACAGTATTGGAAATTCTATTTAAAGAGCTTAGTATTACTTTTTTAAGTGAGTTTGCTGTGGTATTAGAATTTTGTTTGTAAAAATCTGAAAGCCTTGTTATTTATTGTATTTTTTTTAAAGCAGTTCAAGTACTATGTTGTTGACCTTTAAGCCTATATGTGTGGGTCGTATGTTAATCTTGTACTGATATAAAATAATCAATCGGAGAAAGAATTTGGGTAAAGAAGAATACATTATTGGAAAACTAATGAGAAATAAATAAAGAGACATGAATTTAGACATAACACTTACATATTTTTGCTGTGAATCTACCATCTTCAAAGCAATTATTGAGGAAACATGTACATTAGTCACTAGCTTACTTACTTAATCCAAGAAAACAATAAAAAACTGAACCGAATCATACCAATCTAAAACAACAAAACAAACTGATTTTCAAAATTAACCCCAACCAATTTCAAAAGTAAAATACCATTACAAAGTCTTTGAAACTACACAAGGACTATAATAAACCCATGGTTACGACCTGGCATTTAATTCCTAGATGGAAAACTAGGCTCAGTCTAATAGCTTAGTCACGCTAACTTGAGCTGGATTCTCGATAATAAAATGAGTAAACACATGGTTCGGTTGTTTATTCTCAGAAATGAAACCTATGGTTAGAGAGCTGTGATTTGAAATTTGCAAGTTTACAAGCGATTAAATGGTGATTTGAATGACTTAATTTTGTGATTTGAGTACGTTTGTTTGATCTTTATACTTATTCAAAGTGTTCAAAAAACTGTGTATTTGTAATTTGAATCTTTTTTATGCTTTTTATTAACACTAATAGGTAGGTAATGTATATAAGTCTGAACAGTGTATAGGCTTGAATGCGCTAATCACTGGAACTGCTAATCCGTTTTAAAAATTACCAAAAATGTGTGTTGTATTAATAGCTAGAAAGAAAGAAAGAAAGAAAATAAATATTTTTAAACTAATTGTTTGAATTAATTGTAAACCAGATAAATTAAATTAACATGACATTTTTAATAGCATACTCGCATTTTATACTAGGAACACAGACCACTTTTATCATGAGCCTCGCTTAGACTGAATTTCAATATCGCCGGCCAAAAACCACAGAACCAATTTATAATAGCTTAGCACAAACCTACATAACAACATATAGTATAGGTAGGTATATTATGTACTGACCACAGAGTTCATAACCATTTTGGTTTTCCCGTATACAGGTACATGAACGTATAAACTACCGCAAATTTTAATAAGTAGGGACTGCTGCGCTTTCCAATAAAGCACTTAATTTTTGGAAGTAGATTATTGTCGAAATTGGTGTTATCATTATAATGTTTAATATAAATGTGGACTTGAAAGTTTGAAGGAACTACTTTAATATAGGTATTGCGAAGATACTAACTTAACATAATATCATCAGAGAAGAAATGTGCATTAATTACCATGCCTGTTCTTGGGCGGATTGACAATTTAGACTGTTTGTCTGTAATCCTACATGTTTTCTCATTCATTGGCGTCCAAGTTATGCATTGAAAGAACATTCATATAATTTAACTATAACATAGAAATGTATTGATGATATTGATTTGAAATCAAATCCAAGCAATCATACTTGAGAAACAGGTGCTTTAACCACTAAGCGATTCCAACTTATTTATTTCCATGACACTAGAAATAAATACGAGAAAAGATCTAAACAAAATTACAACCAAGAAAGCCACAATCCACAACCCTATCTTATTCACACCACCGTGACATCCGCCTTGAGCTACAAACAGTCACTTCAAGGAGAATCAAAGTGCATCCTACCAACGGTTCACATCTCTCGAGTTGGAACTTTGTTCGTGAAGCGTTCACACCTGATCGACTGTCGCCTCTGGGTAGGAACCTGAAGTGTGAATTCACCATTTAAAGGCGGTCTAGTCGGGTTTAATTAAAGTTTAATTTATTTTTTGTTAACTTACGACAGAAATAAATAAAAGATATTATTAATTCAGTCAGTATTAGCTTAGCATGCACAGGTATAAGCGTCAAGTCATCTCTTATTGACGCATACATTTTTAAAATCTGACTTTTAGTTCCTTAAATCAGCGCGTTCAAGCAAATAAACCTGAAAACAAACTCTTCAGGTTTATAGTAGTGGTATTGATGAATTTATCTGTATCATAGCAATTGTAGTGAAATCTTTTTTTCTAATTTCAATAGACCTTATCGAGAAACCAGCTAAAGCAAAACCCACTTTTTTACTGAAGAATTAGCTTATTTCTCAAAGTAGGAACTTGAAGAAACATTGGAAGGAAGTTTTCCTTTGAATCATCTCGTCGAGTTATAAGCAGACTTAGTTGTTCTTTACTTATTATGATTTATTTGCCCTTCTTTTATTCAGTGTCTTGTGTTTTATAACTAGATCTAGAGAGTACTGTCCCAGTGGTTTTAGAAGAAACACTTTATTTTCAAAATTTAAAAGTTTTAAAAGAATAAAGGTCATCCTTATTAATATTATTCATGTGATTGTAACCCTGTCTATATGTGTGTCCTAATGTGGATCTGATATAATAGGGTGCACCAGTAGTCTAGAATCTGAGAAAGAACATAAACATTTTTTTTTCCGGGCTAGAAAAGTATTTTCATCGCAATGTAAATAGATAAAACCCCGGACAAAATATAGTTTTTAATTATTTCTATAATAAAAAAGGTATGTATGTAAGTTACAAATAAAAAAAAACTCACCAGGAATTTCTTTGGCTTCAGACGATATTAAAAGCTCATAAATATTAGTTTTGCTTATGTACAATAAGTTTAGCGCCTACCCCAAGAGATTTGCATATCGCGACGTAACACTCACGTTTCTATTAAAGTGGCGTGTTTATAGTTTTTCAGTATTTACTTACAAAATTACAGCATTTGTCACATTTCATGGCGTTTTTAAATGATTAAAGTTTGCTAGTTATTTATTGCAATGTTTTAACGTTTGTTTTTATTGAATTTCGGTTCTTGTTGTTTTAATTATTGTGAATGAATTTTTGTTTTAGAAAAAGTTATTTCAAGGAATAATAATTACGAAATTAATATTTTTTATACATGTACTCCACGCGACATAAAAACTGTTAAAAATTTCGCAAATTGATTTACTATATTTACTATATGAAATGAAATTTACTATATGTTCTATCTTTCTTCTTTTCTGTATTCTGTGTGTGTATCTGTTTACATGAACTATTAAATAAATAAATAAATAAATAAATTGAGATTAGGTTTGTAGATGTTGTGATTTATGTAGATAGCTACTCAGAATTGCGTTTAGCCAGTTATGACGGATATGTACTGAACATTGGAAATAAAAATCTTTTGCGTAACTTCTTTCTTCTATGGGACGAATTTGGTTAAAAAAGTTTCCCTCGATGCGCTTAAAAGCAGAAACTTCAGTATTTTGCAGACAGCCTCTGAGACTAAAGACTTTCTTTTGTATTTTAGATTTTAAACTAACTTCTTCATTTCGTCTCCAGGTGAAGGCAGTGCACTAGGCATGTCTCCGGTGCTGGCATCCATAGCGGCCATGTCGGCCCTGCTCGCGACCGCCGTGTGCGGCGTGCTCGCGGTGCTGTACAAGCGGCACGCGGCACGACATCGACATTTACCGGCTAAACATGCACCACTGAGGTATGGGGTTTGTTTTTGTTTAAGTGATAAGTATGAACATCAATTTTTCTACTGGGAACAGGCCTTTTCTCATACAGAGAAGGTATGAGTGTTAATCACCGCATGAGTTAAGACATCAGGTATCTCGGTGTTTTAATTTAATTTTACACTGTCATTAGTGTCCAAGATACACTTCGAAAGTATGCACCTACATGTTTTTTGCAAGTAAGTCCATTTATAGGCTGTAGATGTTATGTCCAAAAAAACATTTACAAAGATTCCCTACAGATAGGCATACACTCATCTCCATGGACAAACATAGTACTTCGCATATAATAAGAATTAGTTTTACCTCTATCAATTTCATGCTTTTGTAGGATTAAAAAAGTAGTGACCAAAGACGCAATATTTTTAATACTATACTTTACCAATTGGCTAGAAGCTTTCATCTACCGGCCGCATTGCGTCTTCAAGACTTAGTAAAGTTTAATCGATTCTAGTTCTCGATTCTGAATCAGTCGACTTCAGGCTTGTAATTTGACCTCCGAACTAGTGCTAGTATTCGTCCCAATCGATCTGCCTATCGAGAAGTTGCATAATATTGAGTCACCCAGGTATTTTGTTTATCAACATGCAACTGTTATAAAATAATGCGAAAGATTGTAAGGTACATGGTTGAATGTATGTATGTGTCATTATTGCTATTTCATGCAAAAACTACTTAATGTATTTTGATGAAAACTGGCAGCAATGCAATGTTACTTACGTGGTAGAATAATACCTATATAATTCATCTGCATTTCTGTATGTAATAGTCTAAGCACCTATTAACTTCTTAATATCAGACTTAGTTATTAGCTCATAGAACTAGATTATTTAAATACCACCTTCAGCTATCCTTCAAAACATTATTCAAATGACATTATGCTATATTTTATGAAATTTCACTAATAGCTACTTAAAAAACTTCTTCAACACTCAAAGTGCTTGAAAATTAAGGTCACGCAACACGCTATCTATACATATAATAAATCTGTAGAAAAGTATTTTTTGTACATTGAAGAAATTGGCAAAAAAAAATAGCCAGCATGTTAAAGGATAACTAACAGAACCCATTTCCATCATTTTTGTCATTTTTGTCTGTTTGTCTGTTTATCTGTTTGTTTGTTCGGGATTCACGTAAAATCTACGAATTCAATGCAGACAATGCTTATATATAAAAATTCTACGTAACTTGGGGTATTACTTAGTTTTTGTTTCATCGAAATCGATTCACTCTATCAAAAGATATGATTAATTTTGTGAATTCAAGATGTAAATACACGCAATCTGTTTGTCAAAACTGTACATTTGAATGTTGTACTTATATTAGTTGATCGGCCTATTATTAACCTTTACACAGAAAATCACACCTTCATAAGTAACTTCGGAAGAAAAAAAAAATGAAATTGTTGTTTAGCCAAGGTTAAAGTAGCTCCATCTGTGGTAATATGTGTTAAATAAAATACATAAAATTTGTCAAAGGAGCGAGGTGGTATATGACAATAAATTACCATACATTCTTTATAGAGGATTATTATTTCAACAGATGGAGTTGTGTATTTTCCGTAATTCACCATATTTTAACACGTAGTGTAATTTTTCGATAGACATTTCAATAGTGTTTGTCAGTTTGCCGTGCCACATCAAAATCCAATTATAATTATTACCTTGATGAAAAGAAAATTAATAGTTCTCAGCCAAATTTAAAACGGTGCCATCTAAATTATTTTTTGAACATTATGTCAAAAATGATGACTTTAGTGGAACAATTAATTATCATTTAAACTTACAGATGGAGTTCATATCAGGATTTTTTCATAAACATAGTTTAGCTTATCTTCCACTAATGTGGTGGCCTTAAAACAAATTACTTTGAGTGAGTAGTATTAAGTAGACCTTAATTATTTTTTCTGATGCAAAATATGTAAACTTAATCCTAGAAGAAAGGATGATCTGTCTCTCGCAAGCGCTGCTTTAAAAACAAGCCCAGATACAAAGTGCAGATAAGAAATGGGAGCTTTCTCGATTTAATACCATACACACGTAAAATGCTTTATGCGTCTGAAAACGTACAAATTGCGCGTCGCATACCAGAGACATGCTTACTTTCAACTTCTGATCGCAAATACACTGGTCACGATTACGAACAGTCTCAGTAAGACCCGAGCCAAGTCTAAAAAAACACCTTTTATATAAAACTACGTTTGATGTCATTCAATCACAAAGACAGAATTGTTTTCTGTTGCAAATCCTATCCACCTATATCCTATCCTAATCCAGAATGCATTGCAGGTGTGCATTGCACAAAAACCAATGGTATCCTATTCGAGAAGTCAAAAGAGTCGACCTGCCAACGTCAGCTTCTGCGCTAAGCAAGTGTTCTTAATAGTACCATCAGAATTACATTCATCGTTGAATGAGGTGAATAAATTTTCAGAAACCACAATAACAGTAGGAGCCAAAGCATATGATCGCTTCATAGAGCTCTGATTGGCCCCAGGTGACCAAGTCAGGTCTGATTTGTTCGTTCATCAGATCTTTGAAAGTGTTTCGATGGATACTTACTGTCGTCCTGTGTGACACAAAATATGGTATATAAACGTCCTCCGCGAGAGAAAGAAGAAGAAAGAAAAACCATTTATTTAACACACAAATGACGCAGAAAACAAACACACACAAATACAAACAAATAAAACAATGGACAAAACAAACAGTGAAACAAAAAAGAAAAGCGCTGCAGCTGCGTCACTTATGCGTGAAAAGGGGCAACGCTCAGCATAATGCTGTGTCTCGCACACGCAGGCACGAGACAACAGCGCTGGTTTTCAGCGCTGACCTACAAAGAGCGAAATTTTCCCGGTGTGCGGTAGTGACGCACAGTATACAACACTTATGTTTCTTTCGATTTGCTGGCTCCACCAAGAAATGACAAATTGCAAGCGTACATTTTGAAAATCTTGGCAAAACTGCAGGTTTCAAGTACGAACACATGAAGTGGACTCTCAGAGATACGTACATTTTGCCTATTCGTGAACTAATGCAAACATTTCGGTGGAGTCCCGGCTTAGGCCACCACATTAGGCGTGCGCGATCCTCGGGCGTGTGAGTAGCGCGGGCGACGCGCACGTGCCGCTCTCCTTGACGTTTAACTGCTAAGGCGTTTAGCGGGCGGCGGGGATAGCGGGCGAAGGGGTAAGAACGCAACTCAAGCGCCGCGTGCTCGCCGCGAGCGCGTCGCTTGCACTCTTCACACATGCCGCAGGGCAGCAAAACGCGATGTTCATGCAGCGTGCTCGCGACGCCCGCGCTACGCACACGCCCGAGGATCGCGCACGCCTAACGTGGGGTCAGCCTTACCATAGTGAGTAAGTGCACAGAAAATCCCCGTCATACAAGTGTTTCTCCCCAGTAGTGAAACTATCCTACCCTATGCGCCTGCTGATGATGATGACTCATTTTATCATCCATCCAGCTATTCCCCAACTATGTTGGTGTTGGCTTCCAGTCACCGAATCTGTTTGAGTACCAATATTTTGCTTGGAGCGACTACCTATCTACCTATCTTCAATCCAGTCTCACTACACAAGACGATATCCATGGTGAAACTGACAGACTTTCTGGCTTCTGCTTAGTCGCAGCAGCTGCAGAAAATGTACAAATGACAGCTTTGTCAGACTCAAAGCATATAGACATAGATTATAACTGTTTCCTGTGAAAATTACTTACGCACCATACATACGTAATAATTTTCCAAATTGGCTGACTAGATCCAGAGATATTCACAACGTCACAAACTTTACTTCTTTTGTTTAGATAAATGGTCACATCCACAACACAACCTTGATCAATGAATCTATGCGACTGCTAAGTGCTAATCCTAATTATACTGTCACGTGAAAGAATGCACCTACGGGATAAGTAGTATTTTGCCTATTCTATATTGCCTACGCAGACGAAGTTGCGGGCAACAGCTAGTATTACATAAAAATCCAGTTCATAGCTGAAATTGGTAGTAAAGCATGTCTGAAAACTAAAATGTCTAATTTAAAAGTCAAAGTTAAAACAGTCAAATTGATAGGTGAACTTTAGTAAGTATTTAAAGAAAGCTAATGTTTGCTAGTGTTCTGTACTTAGGATTTATATCAAATTTATAATATAATAATGGCGTCCACGGCCGATTTCGGCCACGGCGGCTATTCTCATTTAAGGAGATCAGCCAGCTGCGCAGGACATATTATAGTGCACGAGCATTTGCGCAGACACAGGTGCACTCCCTATTCCTTCACTCTTATAGCCGGATGGGACGGCAATCCGACACGACCGGAAAGAGATCAGGCGCAGGACCGACATTAACGTGCTCTCCGATGCACGGGTGAATCAATCACCAACTTCCAGACTACGGGCTGCTTTGTGAAAGTTTTAAGAAAACCCACAAAGCGATTTCGGCCCGACCCCGGAATCGAACCCGAGACCTCGAGCACAGCAGCCGCGCTTGCGACCACTAGACCAACGAGGCAGTCATCAATATCATATTTATTTTAATATCAATATTTATTTTATATTTAAATGCAGAAAAATGATAATTGCACTGAACTGAATAACACACAGTTTAGAACCTGAGAAAGGACATAGGCAAGCGTGGGAGTCGTTCCTTCGGATACAATATTTATTATTTGAAGTATTCAATCAACTTTGAATAAGTAGACAAATTCTGAGAATTTCCTTTGGTTCCAAGAACGGGTCACATAATTAATCTTAAAAAAAAAGCTTGTAATAAATAAGACTCACAGACACCAGAATAACAATTTTATCTTTACAAACCACATTATGGACAATTTTCTCAGGAGAATATATCGCGCAAAACCACACAATCATAGGTCTCCACTATTCCTAGGAGACGGGACTCATCTTGAATGCACACGGTCACCCATCTAATTAGTGGCCGGGGCTAATTAGCTGTAATTAGCCGCTATGCTCTATTGATTAGCAATGGTTATTGTGTTTAGACGTGGTTTTCAATTATGAGGTATTAGTGTAGTTGTATGGAGTCTTGGAGTCTTAGGATATCCTGCTCAATATTTTGTTTATCATAAACTGGAAAAGAGTAACCCACGGATGCAAATAGCTCTTGAATTTCGAATTCAATTTGCCATTCCTTTCAAATATAAAGTGACAAAACCTTTTTTGACGACCTCGATGGCGCAATGGTCACCATGCCGGACTGCCGAACCTGAGGTCCTGGGTTCGATTCCCGGTTCGATCGACATGTGTGTGATGAGCATGTTTGTTAGCCGTGGTCTGGGTGTTACAATATGTATTTATCAATATGTATATATGTAGCTATATGTAGTTTATCAGTTGTGTTAGCACCCATAATACAAGTTAATTAATAACTTACCATGGGGCTAACCGACCGTGTGTGAAAATGTGTCCAGACATTATTTATTTAATTTATTTAAAAATCTGTTTCGTCGTTCAAAATTAATGATGCTATAACAATTACTGCTTTTTATACGCATCCGACCTAGTAGCAACTACGTGTATTACAAGATCTACGTAACTGGTGATCAAGCAATGCTCATTTATAGGTATGCTGTAAACCAAAGCCTCTTTTTTCCATCCATATTTATAGCAGACTATGAATAACCTTCTTCTACCCTATTCTGACCTCATTACTTTAAATTCAATTTCACCAACACCTATGCCTAGGGGATGCTTGGGAATAACGATTGTCCAGCAGTGAACGCTTTTCGACTATGAATATGTACCTAAACTTTAAAAACCATAGTCTTTATTAATTCAAAATACACTAACATTCAATTTCTCCCAACAGTGAAGCCATGTACGTAGAACGCGCACCCCACTGTCCGACTCCCGTCAAACAAGAAGTGGAATCCCGCGCCAGCAGTACTGAGCCTCGCGACAGAGGCGAGCGAGGGGAGCGAGCGGCGCGGGGGGCGTTACTGCACACCGATCCCAGAGACGCCGATGATGCAGACCCGGATATTATACCCAGTTTATATGGTAAGCTTTTGAGTTGAAGAAAATAAATAGTTGATCAACAGCTGTTGTCCTTTGGAGCTTTGTGTGAAAGATTATGATAAAAGTTGCTATCTTGAAATACATTTTGAACTCAAAAATCTGATAGCCTGACGTAGGATAGGCTTCATTAGGCTACATTTATGTAGTGGGAGAGAAAAATTACAATAATATATTTCACTTATATTCCATGAGTGTATGTTACACAACTTATTCTAAACAAAAAAATACATAGGGAGTTGTGGGCAGTCGTCCATTGCATAGACATATAAATCAGCGAATAAAAATATACCTTATCCAAATAATTTAATCTTGAGAATTTTCTCCAACGACCATTCTTATTGCACATTTGTGGGTAGACACTGCATGGGTGGTGGGTATCTTGTATATGAATCTTCCTTCCAAGAAAGAAAATATATGATATATAATAGCAATAACTTCTCTAAAATTTGCCTTTTTCCTTCCTAACAGAGCGAAGGCCAGTATCAAACGGGTACATGAGCCTGCAACGGCCGCCATCTTCGGGGAAGATCACCAAACTGAGCGGAGAGGACGTGAGGTCTGAACCCGACGGCGGCGCCTATTACACAGACTATAGGAAAAAGGATTATAGGATACCTTTAACTAGTGTGAGTATTACATAGTGTGTGACAATTGTATGACTGAGCCGTCACTTAAAACTGTTACTTTTTTCCACATTCATCTTTAATGACATGCATATAGTAATTTTTATTTTGAAGGATGTTAAAGGACCCTACAATATCGTGAAAAAGGGGTTTAAGTTGTTTTTCTTTTTCTGGCCGAATAAATATTTTTGTGAAGGAATATTTTGGTACCTAGTCATCTCTCGGGAAAAGGCTCGGGAGATGAGTCATATTTCATACCATTAAGACAATAGCTGAATGTCGTATATTTATCTGTGATAAAAATAAGGTCTGAAGATGAACTTGTTATGTCATGAATTCCGTACCGTTTAAACCTGTTTTAAAAGTCCTGATGTTTTTTGCAATTCTTGTAGTTCTAACAAAGTCCTTCTCTTCCAGTCGTACCATAGTTTAGGTCGCGTCAACAAAGGCGTGAACGCATGCAGTCCGAGCTCCGCCACCGGAGTGACTTCGTCTCTAACTGCGCACCGACTTCGACCCGAAGTCGTCACGACTTCGCATCGGGTACAAGAGAGTTGTATATAAACAAACAACCCATCCTGTGTACATAGCCTTTATACTAAGTAACGACATAAGAATAAGTAATTTGTATAGAAGTGACAGCCAGACACTTTAATGCCTACTTTTTATTCTGCTCTAAAAAGACACATTTCTATGAATGTAGTTTGTACAACTCTAAAAACTACACTTTTAAGCCTACAGTTTGTTTTCATCTGAAAAGATTTAGACAGTAAAAACTTTCACAGATAGAGAGATGGATTAGTTTAACAGCCTAAACTTTGTAGACTTTCAGACTAATTTTATTTAGGTTTGATTAAAGTAGAAATGTTAGTTTCCAAAACATTTTCGAGAAAACAACTAGAAAAACTCGGTGTCTATTTGACCTGTCAATAGGTAATGGTTGGCATGAGGTAGGAAAAAAAAAATCTATTATTTATTTAAATATGGGAGTGTCGCTTCTACACGATTTAATTATTCTTATGATATTGACTGTGTTCCTTTAAAGTCTAATGAAACGAGATTTTTGTAAAAGATTTATGAATTTTGAATTGTATGTTTGTATGTGATACGCTTAGTATGCCGTCGGTCGGTTTTAATGTAAATACTAGTTAATTAAGTTAAGGCGGCTTCTATTTTATTCGTCCCTTCCCTTCATTTAATTTGTGGATTTCGGACTACTAGGGAATATTCTAGACTTTCTGATTTTGTAATTTTATACCTTGTTAGTGTGTTTAAATTTAAAATTAACTCCAAAAGTTAAATACCACTTATAAAGCCTACATTTTAAGAGAACTCATTACTCATTAGAGTCACAATTTAATTTGAGAGTTAAATGGAGAAATTATTTATAAGTGGTATATTAAATTAAAATATCAATAAAACATCAATTCTGAATTTGATATGAATTGTAAAAAA
Source organism: Helicoverpa zea (assembly GCF_022581195.2). NCBI lineage: Eukaryota > Metazoa > Arthropoda > Insecta > Lepidoptera > Noctuidae > Helicoverpa > Helicoverpa zea. Next base: position 10,854,942 of record NC_061471.1, read on the forward strand.
ACATGCTAGTTCTGGCAATTATGTAGTCTTATCGTTACTAGTTTTTTTGTCTTTTCTTAACTTTAATTATAATTTTGTACCAATATACTTGTTTGATAAACACTATTAAACCATGTGTTCGAATCATACTTGTGAAATATTTTGAAATAACAATAATAGTAAGTGTCCACACTAAGTACATGTTAAGTAAACTAATTTTAACAAGTCATCGAAAACCTTTTAACAGTTTAACGATTCAATAAACCAATACTAAAAATGTTAACAAAAGTGACAAAATAGTGTCATATTTGTGACGAAAAGTATTAAGTGCTGTGACGATTTTGTGACTAAACGGGAAGATTTAGAGCAAACATTTGTCAACAAAGTGAAGTATGATTGATTCCTGGAAAGTGTATCTTTAGTTGTTTTTTTTTGAGTCAGTTTATAAGTGAAGCGGTGTGGGCTAGGAGAGCAGCGATTAAATCTTCTTCGGCATCTTCTTCAGCGATGCCGAAGAAGATTTAACCAGAATCACAATCAGGTTTTTCAAAAAAATCTTCTATGTTATTGCAATTTAAACGGGTAATTGCAACACTTGGCAGATGTAAAAGGGTAATGTTATATATGTTTGTAAGTTCTGTTAATCGTTACCGTTACTTATGAGAATTTAGCAGGAATAAACTAGAAAAAAATTGCAGAAATAAACTAGAAAAAAAGCATAGGTTATATTTTAAAATTTCAAAATACTTTTTCACATGTTTGGTATGCCCCAGGTTAACTACTTATAGCTTATGTTTTGGTAAAAATTGGTGAGAAACAACTCTTTAGAAGAGTAAAACGGTACTTATTTATCCCTACCCGTTCCGCTCATGCACCCGCCAACTTTGTACCCCCACCACACACGCCAGGCCACACGCGACGTATCGTTAACTCGAACGACAACATTTATCCACAGTTCACGCACCGACAGTTATTTAACTCTGTTAAGTCGCTGTAAATTGCTCCCAACTGGCAACACTGTGTCTATGTCTTAGAACGCGTAACTAGCTGGAGTCGCCTTGAGAACATTTCTATGAGAAGTTGATTTAAACGTGGGAGGAGAGGCAGCGCAACGAATAGTGATAGCTCTTTCATGCATTTTCGATCACACTGAAATTACGCAAGCACACGACAAAATTGTCAAATACAAATATAAACTTGTTTTATCAAAAAAATCATACATTGTATCCACTTTGTCTAAAAACCTTACGAAACTACCAAAACAATAAGACCACACTTAACAGTGCATACCGAATTAGTAGTATTTCATTGCCTCTAAAAAACTTGCTTAAAGCGGGTCGTACAGCCATGTCATTGGTTGATATTACGTACGAGGGAGCGAGATCAACGGGGCGCTCTCCTACCTTTAGCAGAGTGGAAGGCATGACAACAACGCTTCCAGTTGTTTAAATTATCTAAGATGTATGCGCTAGAGTCACGCTTGACAAGATAACGAGTTGTCTTGCGGCGTCACTTTCATGGTGGTGATGTGTGATTCTAATGTGGTAAGACTTCGATATGAAGTGATGGTCAAGGATTGATAGGTTAGTTAAATGTAATTGAAATATGGAAATGAATATAATATTTCACATTTGTATGCACGCCATATTCCCATTTCTTATCTTTTATGCTCCGTTAATTTTTACACTTAGATCGAGTCTGTCTTCCTTTCAAATTAAATGTACAAAACTTTCTTGTTTTGTAAATTAATTAAAGGGACTATACCTATTGGAAACCACGTAACTAATTTTCAAAATATTCAGCTATCGACAATGATTCCAATGTTAGTTTTTTTTTTTTCTACAATCTTCTGACTTTTTTGTAAATATTTTTTATTTATATTGCTTAGCAACAGAACAGACAGCATAATTGCCATTTCTAGAACATACATGTAAACTTGTTTCAGTGTATAATTAGTTAACAGTGTGCTCAGTGTAAAATAACGCTCTAATCAGAACTAACAAGTGAAGTACTGTTAGATAAATTATTTTTGTAACCAAATATATGCTCGGTGTAATTGAGTTTGTGTGTAAAGGCGATACTCTATTCAAAGCTATACTTTTTAATGCTTAAACTTTTTATTTAAATGTATGGTTAAACAAAGTTACTTTTGTCAAATATTTTTATTAGTTGGGAATGTGTACCTATGTAGACAAATAAAAATTCAATTCTGAAGGAAACTACTTTCAATGTGGAAAATAAAAACCTAAAAAAAATGTAGCTTATTATAGCTACATTCCATAAATATGAAATGGATGATATAAGTGGATTATTTTGTAAGGTTTCTGAGGTTTTGATAGTTAAAAAACCCATTTGAATTAAAAGTTGTTTTAATAATTACTATTAAAGGAATGACAATGTTCATATATACTATTTTAGCATAAATCGCTTACATATTTCAAAGCTATAAAAATATAAAGGAAAAAAATATAGCTTTAACTGGAGTGTCGCCATAAAAGTGTAATTTCATCTGCTCAACATAATCAAATGTATTTGTACTAACGAATCGTGTTTGTGAACTAAACTGTTAGCATTAAGTTGTTTAATGTTTTGCTTCAAACAATAAGAATTTGTTGTGTCTCAAGAGATTGTTAAGCGGAATAAACTTTTATGTTTGTGTGTGTTGCTGTTTTGTAGTATTCTACAAAAAAACATAGGAATGTTTGATTATAATTTCTTCAATGCATTAAAAAAATAACGTGCACGTTCCTGTGAATATTTCTAAAAGTATAGCAATTTATCTCAATAATTCGGATAAAATTCCCTTAAAAGATCCAAGAACCTTTTTACGATTTATTAAAGTTATACAAATATTATGACACGTTAAGTCATAATAATCAAAATCTTTAACTCCAAACAAACTACACACAACCATTCGTACCCCCCAAAATAAAACAGACCGTCGTACCACAAAAACCTTTAAACGTCAGTCTAACACTTGTCTAAAAAAAATGACAAATTATGACGTTGAAATAAGGTTCATTTAGTAGCCACACTTTTTTTAGACAAGTGTTTGACACATGTTTAAGTTTTTGTAGTAAGACCAATTTCTCACGCCCATGTCCTAGGTCAAGCCACGCTAGCAATGCACCCGTGCATTCGACGGCTGCAGATAATACCTACTGCACTTTATTTTAATAGAGCGAACACGCGTCGTAACGGAAAACTGCGCGCCGCAGTGGGGAAGGCGGTTTATGTCGTCAAATCGATACTTTGGTTTTTTTTTGAGGAGGTTGAGGTTGTATTGAAATAAAGTTTTTGGCTTCCTTAAATGTTTTGTTGGATCTTTTCTTTACTAGTATAATAGATACGCAAGTGATTCTGTCTGTAAGTCAATTTGACGCCAAAATTACAAAACCGATTTACTCAACTTTAGCACATTGTTATACAAGCCTGAGAAAGGACATAAGTAAGTTACTTTGTATCCAGGCGTGGGAAGTAGTGAAACCACCAGAAAATTATAACGAAATACTGCATTACAAAACAGCAACACATTCAATAAGCATCTTCCACGTATCAAAACTATATTTTGAACTCCATTGCGTCTTCTAAACGAATCTTCCTGAATTTCTGTACATAGCAAGCAATGGATTCCACACAACCTCGTTCCTTGTACTTTTAGTACCCGCGTCCATTTTAAAACAGTTTTGTAATTATGTAAAATTGTAAATAAAATTAATCTTAAGTAACGAAATTATAAAATCTAGTCTAATTTAGTACTAACGGTGCTAAGTATTGTACATTATTAATTAATTGGTAACAAAAATATAGGTTATTGTCAATTGCCGACCTCATACTAAGTATGGGACTTTAAATATTGTTAAAAACATTGTTTCTTGTAAATGTTTCCAAATAAATACAATGTCAAGCATTTATCAATTATTTTGTTTTATTATGCCTAACTAACTCTACAAAACATGAAAGTAAAAAATTATAAAAGTTTCTTTTAAAAAGCTTTCGTATGAGAATTACAGCTTCTCTCCTTTTCCAAAAATTACAGTTTAGTGTAGAAAGAACTAAATGCCTGAGGTTAGATCCATATTTGGTCTGCTTTTCTATATTGTCTAAAATCTCTTTTAATTACCTCCATTCTGCAAAAAGCACGCGGGTAAAACCACTGGAAATAGCTAGTTAGCATTGCCATTATCTGATCCATATACATGGTTCCCACAGTCCCAAATGCCGACAAAGAGTGGCTACGCAAGAAAAACGCTAAGTAAATAAATAATTCTGCTATAGCCGTTCATATAATAGGTAGGCAAATATGTCTATGGGATTATTTAATGGTAGCCATGAAGTTCCCACCACATACAATCACGTTTGGCAATCTTTCGTCTGTTTACCTTCATTTTGTTTTCATTTCACAAAAACAAAAATTTACTTTGAGCTTTTATATAAGCTAGCATTCTTATCGTGTATTAATCTCAATTTCAGTTATTTTTTTTTTTGAAAATGGGCCAAAACTTGAGAAAAATATTAATATATCGAATATTATAGTGTTAGCTTAGCTTCTTCTAATTACGTAACTTTACGGTTGCTGGCTAAGAAACATGGTAAAGTTTACTTTAGTTAATTGGCTAGGCATTTGTTTAAACTACTTACTCAAAAAGTCTACTCAACTGAAATAAAAGCACTTACTACACTTACTAAAAAACAAAATCCTTTCTACACTCCATACTGACAAAAACCTACACAACTGATACACTCTCCATACTGCACTAGGAATATCTCATCGAGTTCGTGCGACACTAAAACCGACTGCATTCACCTTATTGAGCAATTCTCGTGACTACCGACTTTATGTACGAGACGAGGCACTAGTGAAATAAAATCACTGGAATCACTCCCGATGCTATGCAGTTTGATACTGAGAATTGCTTAGGTATAGATTGATGGGAAACAGATTGATATGCACTTTATTTAGGTAGTTTTTTGAGTTTCTATGAGGCCTAGTGGTTGAAACATCTACCTCTCAAGTATGAGTATGAGTTCGATTACAGGTCAGGCAAGTAGCTAGGTACCAATGTAACTTATCACAGATATACTTATGTACTTTCTAAGTAGGGCTGTCATCTTGAATTTCGCCAAACCCGGACAAACATTAAAAAAACCCGGACATTTGGAAGATAAGAAAGATACATGAAAAGTGTCCGGGTTATCCCCGGACACTTTCTTTTCTTGAAACCCCACCCGGACGGCCCCCGGACGGCCTCCAAACGAGGACAAATCCGGGAAAACCCGGACGGATGGCAGCCCTATTTCTAAGTATTAGTCATTATCTTGGACACCAATGACTGGGTAAAGGTGAAGGAAAACATCGTGATGAAACCTGGAGTTTGATGTACCTATGAATAAGAAACCAGAGCATTGCTGAAAAAGGCCCTGCATACCACGATTTTGTTTCTTGCAACACGATTTTATAAATGCTTGAATTAAATATGTTTTATTACTGCCATAAAATTATCGAGAAAAAGAAGTCGTAGTATGTGCCAGTACCCACAAATGCTATCATTGCATTCAGAGTGTCCTCCCACTGACCTCCACTAAAGTCTTTTAAAAAAGGTCAAATCTACTTTAAAAAGCTGAATACCGGAAACGGTAACATTTCAATTCGAAGTTTAAACCCATAAATGGAATTATCTCTACATTTCTTTTATTGACCATTTCAATTTTATGTATAAGAAATAAGGGCGAAATTGCAATGGCTTTCAATTTGGAAAATTGAAATAAAATTTTGTGGCTATCTCGCTGCTTACTCACTAATTCAGGGTTGTCTAAATTAGAAAGTTTATTAAGCTATGATTTTTCTCTTTCATCGCTATAAGTTTTATTTTAACATAATTTTGACAGTCACAATAGCTAAATTATATGGATTTCCTCTCAAAAATAAGTTATAAGTTTTGTTTGCTTTATAGAATTTCATTAACTATTAGACCGATTAAAAAAATCCAGTGCTAGATAGCCTACGAATCGAGGAACGTTATAGACTATTATAAAGTGAGAGGAGCGATTATCACGGAACGCGGCAGGTGAAACCGCAGATTGAAAGTAGTAAGTATACGGAAGAAGCTAATAGTAATATAAACGTCATGTTTATCTTTTACTAAGAAACCAACATTTCGACAACCCTACTTTAAGTCCCAAACTATCAGTACAGAGCAAGACTCACATTTTTATATCGCCCCCCACTGGTAACAATAACTAGTGAATTTATGACAAACAAACCGACGAACATTACTATAGGAAACACTTTTACAACGTCGTTAAACGCCATAATAATGACCATTATTTATTAAAAATATTTAAATGTCAAAACAGATGGGACTAATGTTCGTGGATAGTATGAGAGCTGGTGATTGATTTAGTGATTTTATTGGTATACTATTTTTAACTGAAAAATGAAACATGCTAAGATTTACCTCTTCTGCTTCTATTTTTAAATTACTAGAATCTTCTTTAACATCTATATCAAGATGTAGTATATATGTACATTGTACATAGTCATATACATTACTCGTTTCTGTCAGCGGTTTTACTCGCTTACCGTGTAAAGTACTCCGTGCGCCTAGATAAAAATAGCCTATAGACATACATAGTCTTTATTTGACAAATGAGCTATCTAGCACAGCGATAATTTGTCAAATTGGACCTGTATGTGCCCGTGTATAGTAGTAGTTCCTGGTAAGCAAGCAAAACACAGTATTCAGCTGTAGTAAAGATAAATAAATAGAGACCAATGATATTCTACTTTCTCTAGGAAGTTAGCTTTTAAATTCATGCAAGACAAGTTCAAAAAAATAACAAGCATAATTTATTAAAAATGACACGTAAACTGCATAAACCAAGATATGATTTGTTAACCAACTCCCAAACAATATTTACAAATTGCTTGAGGAAGTCGTTAATTTAATATTTTCGATGTTAACATGCTCACTAAATAGCTGTCATCAACGGTGTTCTTAATGAATAAAAGCTTTTTATTTAATGGGGTTATAGACCGTGTACCACGTAGTAACGTGGGTGTCATACAAATCATGGTGATATTATTTATTTATTAGTGGCGGATCTACCGGAGGCACTAAGGGCAAGCCCACATATCTAATTTACTTGTGACGTCTCAGTTATTTCCTCTTTTTATGTACTCTCCTATATGCAAGCTTATGTTAGTATTATCCCTATGAACTCCCTTAGTTACTCCCTTCTGTACTATCCTTATGTAGGTATTCCAATAGTATATTTTATGTACTACACCTTTTTTCCAAAATACTGCGATACGGACAAATATAAATAAACATTTTATGTATAAAATTACTTTCTAGGAAACATTTTTATAGCTTGTTTGATTGTTAGGTTCAAAAAATCACACAAACAAAAAATGTAGGCTTCAAAACTTTCTACATTCTTCCTGAGTAACATACGGTGTTAATTTATCCCGGTACCGGCAGTAGTTTTCTCGTGAAAACGGTTATATATAACATAGTTGCACAATCCATAACAGCAATAAATTATTCGTGGTCAAGATTTCATAATTGGGTAAAGTGGGGAAATAATGTCATACTATGTCCCAGCTCAACATAATTAACTTACAAAAATTTCCAACACCTTTATCAAAGGTAGAAGTTAAAAACTGAGTGTAACCCAATTAAAGGCTCGCTTATCGGCCCTCACTATTAATAAGCTCCTCATTAAGTGTTAATTGATTGCTCAATTAATTAGCTGATTAAATTGACGTTCAATCGTGAACTTTGAATATTTTATTTTAAAATTTTACCCCTATTTTTATACAAGTTTTTATAGGGACTTTTTTTGATAAAATTTACAAATAGTAGGTTTATGGATGGCTGAACTTCGATGTAGTTGTATCTGTGTTATGAAACTAAACAGGCGATATTTTTTTCGATTACCTACAATAGTAGCCATTTAATATGGCCAGTTTCACCAGTTACCTATAAAGTGTCTGATATAGCAGAAACTTTTGGATTCACAGGTCTCGGATAGTAATATCAGATAACAAACCACTTCAAATGTCCATGTTCAGCCTACCCCAGTCTCTGTTGGAAGCTCGGTACTCGAAGTTGTTGACTCATATATCTACCTAGGACAAGTAGTCCAATTAGGTAGGTCCAACTTCGAGAAAGAGGTCAACCGCCGAATCCAACTCGGCTGGGCAGCGTTCGGGAAACTACGCAATGTCTTTTCGTCCGACATACCTCAGTGCCTCAAGACGAAAGTCTTCAACCAATGTGTTTTACCAGTGATGACTTACGGCACCGAAACGTGGTCTCTCACTATCGGCCTCATCTCAAAGCTCAAAGTCGCTCAACGAGCTATGGAGAGGGCTATGCTCGGTGTTTCTCTACGTGATCGAATCCGAAACGAGGAGATCCGTAGACGAACCAAAGTCACCGATATAGCCCACCGGATTAGCAAGTTGAAGTGGCAATGGGCAGGCCATATTGCTCGCAGAGCAGATGGCAGATGGGGCCGAAAAGTGCTGGAGTGGAGACCACGGACTAGCAAGCGTAGCGTAGGACGTCCACCAACGAGGTGGACAGACGACCTTATAAAGGTCGCCGGAAGACGCTGGATGCAGGTTGCTTCCAACAGGTATCTGTGGAGATCAAAGGGGGAGGCCTATGTTCAGCAGTGGACGTCCTATGGCTGAGATGATGATGATGATGATGATGAACCACTTCGGTAACCAGTGAAACAGGGCCTTACTGACTAAAATATTAAGGTAGTCACAAGAACAATATCTTAGACTCAAGGAGTTGTAGTTTCTCTAGGACCTAGAGAACCTTACAAACGAGCAAACACAACCAAAGGATTAAAAAAAACAAATCAATAAAAGAAAATAAACAGCAATCAATTATTTAATAGCCCAGTCATGAAGCTATTAACCACGGCACATTTTCCCCACTCTCCCCCAATTACGATATTACGGGGCAAGCGTGAAGTGAAATTAAAGTTCTTTGATCAAAGGTAAATTAGTTGGGACTTGATCAATATGGTATTTATCTATATGTGGGAATGTGTTTGTAGGTTGATGGCTGGTACCTTTTGCTTTTTGAGGTTTGGGGCTTTGAAAATAGCGGGTTTTTGTTCTTGTGGATCACGACTTCACTATCGTGAACTTTATTGGGAGTTTTATGCAGAATATTTAAATAATAAAAATCTGACTAATTAACAGAACCAGGGATTGCCCTTGGGTACATTTTTATTTTATAATCGTCGGATTTGTGGCACCATTTCATTAAAGTTGTCTCAAAAGGGCTTCAGCGGGTTGGCTTCGGCATCACGTTCGCCTCAATGAATCCGGAACTCTATAATCCATGCACTTGTCATTATTCTACCTTTGCTAATATTTTTAAGCTGAAGAGCGTGTTTCTTTGTTTGCCCAAATAAGCAACTTACAGAAACTACTGGTCCGAATATAAAAAAATCTTAAGGTTGCTAGCCCATTTATCGAAAAATGCTATAGGTCAGCTTTATACAATACTGTGGGATACAAACGGTATCGATTTAAAAAATGCCCTTTTTTTCTGAGGCCTTTCTGGATGGCAAAACCAAGTAGGCATGATAACACATGCTTTTCGTCTCTTTAAAGATACTAGGTGTTTTCGTGGCCACAACATGTTACCGGCAAAGTAATTTAAAGTAAAGATAAATAGCTCAATAAACCAAAAGGCTTAACTATTTATTATTATCATTTTAACATTAGAGTGATGGATAGACGTTTTTATTTACTGTTGTCTCAATTTATTACAAAAAAGATGGATGTGTTATTTATTTATTGTTTTAGAGATTTTAAATTGTTACTTTTTAAAAGTGAGATATGGGCTTTTCCTTCGATAAAGAGAACTTTAATCCAGCCACGGCTATACAGAGAGTCAAAATTTGACTTGGTTTGCATTATTGACCCTAACCCTGTAGAAACTGAAAACAATACAAATGTGCATAAAAGTCGAAATACTATTTTTACTTTTTGCAACTAAGAATTCCTTTAAACACTAATCCGAAAACAGTTCCCTACTTAAGCAAACAATCAACAATCGATTCTTAAGAACCACTTCTATCCAGTCCGGAGCAGTTCGAACCAGTTCAAACCGGTTGAAACAAGATGGCTGAGCTAAAACAAAGAGCTTCGGCTGCACAAGTGAGTGCTTCTCGTTTATGAGTTCTTAGTATTTCTCCGAGTTCTTAAATGTGTAAGGATGTTTATGGATCCTTGTTTAAGAGTTCTCGTGCTTGAGGACTTGAGGTGGATGTTTATGTCTCGTTTGTTGATATGACAATGGAACACACGACTCTTTAGTTTCTATTTATGTTTATGCAGACAAACTAAACTAATTTAACGTCAACTGTAGTAAAAGTAGCAGTAGATAGTTTTGATGATACATAACGAACCCAACTGAAATAGCTTCCTTCAAAATATTTATAAAGATCCACCTCCAAGCCCACAAATATTTCAATACAAGACTCCTAAAATCAAAAGACAAGATACGATCATAAACTAAAATAAGGCACGTGCCCTTAAAAGCCCAAGTTCCAAAACTCCTTTGTTAACAGATTCCGTTGCCTAGCAACTATAAAGATCCCTAGTGATAAATTAACATTTTGATCGACCCATCTTGGATTGTTGAAGTCATTTACGTAAGCAGACTTCGTATCCTATCAATTTCATAGAAAATTTACGGGGTCCCATCAAAATTAGGATCCTCCTTTTGTTTATAGGGTAGGTACAGATGTTTGGAAGGCCTCGTAATAAGTCTAAGGCCCTTCTGTTTTATGTCTCCCTGATCTGAATAGGGATCCCATTTTATAGTTTTGGCCTTGATTCTTTGTTGAGTTAATTTTGGAATTTTGTGACAGGAAAGGTTTTTGCTATGCTTTGGTTCAGTTATAATTTATGTGTACCTACTAAGCCTAGCTCATTTCACGGTTGCAGTTCGTAACATGCGTGTATTTAAATTCCCCTTTATTCTGAGCTACAATTCGCCCCATAATCTGAGCCGCCATTATGTTTTGCTTGTAACGTAGACAGCTCAAGCTAGAAAGAGAGAATTTCATATAACCGCTCTTCAATATTCAAATAGTTATTCTTAATAAGTAGGCAGTTAATGTCCATGGCATAAAATGACAAACATAAACTATAGTATTTTCACCTGCCATCTGGTCTATTTGAGTTTATAAACATCGTAAACTATAATAACTATATTAAAACAGAACTAACACTAAAATGGGTTAAACGCCACTCAATTATAAACCGTATTTCTATACAAATATGATGTATATTATGTTTTCATGGCGTGTTTTATTGATACGTTATGTTTATATAGAGCACGAGATGGAGTAAATATTTTTTCTGTACTAATATGGCAAATAAAAGAATCACCTGTGGACAGAACTATTAAACTACAGAGGATACTAAAATCAAAGTACAGTCAGTCGGATAAGTCACTGGACACAAATTTCCAAAACTGCTAAAAAGCTTCTTAAAAACCTCGCTTTGGACGTCATGCCAGCAGGATGCTAAATTATCAAGTTATCATTTAAAATGGTTTATTTGATTCATAAGTCTTCAAATATTGACTACGAGTAAGAAGTGTTTTTAATATCAAGCAAATATAACTCACGTTTGAGGATATTTTGTTCTGTTTTTGTTGAATAGCTGCAAAACATGGATTAACAGTCTTTGAGTATCAAGGTTCATTAGTTACTCTCTGATGGACTGGACAGACTGAACGTGGAGGATTTAAAGTGTTCTCACTTACTTTTTGGGTACCTACGATAAAAATGATCATCGGAAATGCATGTAAAATCTAACAATTAAGACAGGAGCAACTATTATAATTGCAGCTACCGTCTGAATGGAACAATTGGCGAAGTTTAATTAAGGGGCTGTCAGTCGTATCGAGCCTCATACGGAATGTTCACAACTTCGCTTTAAGTGGCGCTAGCTCTGTTTGGTGTACGTTAGAACTTAGGTGTTAGAGAGTCTTATAGACCTCTAGTTATATTTTGGGAACTGAAAATTTTGGAGCTCAAATGGTCTGAATTTTGGATTTTACTGCCACTTTGTATTGAGGGAACTATCCTTTGGAATTACCGGCCTATGCACTATGATACTCTTATTTACCTTGTGGCCCTTAAGATTAAGCAAATAAATATATTAGATAACAAACAATAGAGTTTAAGTGTTGCAAATGGTAGAAACGACAAACTAACAAGATTTTCGTCACCTTTTGAGACCTTTTTTTGTACTCAACTTCATCATACTGGCAGTTTTTCAGTATTTTGTGATTAGCCTAATAAAAAAAATGTTTTCACTACTGCAGTTTTAGATACTTCCCTTCACCCCACAATCTATAACTAATAAGAAATAATAGAACTAGGCGTTGTTGTACATCAAAACTAAGAGGCTGTCGGTTACGCGGTTTGCAAACTTAGAACTTGGAATTTGTAGCTGCGGTGGAAGCGATCTAGAAACTTGCTATGGTCGATAATACACCCCCAAGTTATCCATACAGTTTAGGGTTTGTTTAGTCTAGCGTAGTACACTTGTACAACTATTTGAGAACATGATCAGCCTCTAAATACAAAGGAAAGAAAAACAGGAAAATAATTTCCAAAATTGACCGAAAAATCTAAACAGTTTTTTGTTATTCCAAATGTGGATTGAGCGGCTTTATTCACGACACGATACATACTTCTTCGATGATAGTGCACAAAGACTTTCCACTGCGGTCATGTGTTTCATCATCAAATGTATTTCTTGTTCATAAATAAATAATTTGTCTATCTATTTACCCAGTAATGTTAGAGTCCAATTTCTATATCGATGTATTAAACCAAAAGCTGGAAAGCTATATTTTAACATGGGGCTAACCGACCGTGTGTGAAAAAGGTGTCCCGACATAAAAAAAAAACCTGTTTCCACATGTCGGTATTACTTAGATTAATATTTTCCTATGGGACCCTTTAGCAACAAATCATAATTCATTATTATACCAGTCTATAAATAGCTAGTCGACATTAACCTGGTATTTAGAAAGTCCAGTACAGAAGATTACAATCAAATCAACTACAATGAGCCTAAAGCCATAAATGAACAATTAAAAAAAACGTTAAACCCTTGTTTAAATTGTCACCTGTTGTATTGGAACTTGTCTAATCGCTTGCTAAGCCGTAAAAAAGGTATTTCCGTAATGATTATTTATGTTATAAACTGTAGCGATATTTAGAAGGCAATAGAAAAAAAGAAAAAATGAAAGGTTTTTATGTCAAATATTATAATTATAGTTACAGCTCATTGTCATTGTTTCGTACAGAAACAATCATTCTCGGTGTTTTTGCATCACATTAACGATTGCAATGTTATATCACCATTAAATCTGCGCCTATATGATATGATAAAAACTTGTCATGACAAAGTGAGTTAAACATTTTTAGCCTTTATATTTACAAAGCTTGAAAAGGAAGGTTATGATCTGTCATACCTTAAGGAACAAATAAGTGTTTTTTAATTGTTAAAAACGCTATATCTTGTCGCTTAACCCACCCGCTACATTTAATTCTCGTCAAAATCACAAGTGTCGGCGCGTGTCCAGTGTTTGTTCGTTTTTTACACCAGTTTATACTGAATATTGACCAGTTATAAATCGGACATGTTGTAAATATAACACGAATAAAGATACGTTTGTTTTTGCGAGCAACGATGAAAAATATTGATTGATACTATTATTTAATGCCGATTATAACGTGTCAGATTATGGAACTGTCTTCACAAAGTTGTACATGATAAGTCGATACGTCAGCGTCTGATTGTAGATTTCAATACAAATATAATTTTATTCAGTTTGTGGACACATGCCGACGCTAGACACTCTTATTTCAAGGGTCATCTGTCAATATCTTTGCAAAACACAGGTATCCATTACACAAACATAACCTAGGTATAGTTATCGGCACGGATGTTGAGCCCTGACCTTCACCTGCGCAGAAGCGATTTATTGGTTTATTGCCTCATGTGTACAGTGCGCAAAGCGATCCCCACTCTTCCGCCGAGAGCTCAATATCCGTGCCGGTAACTATACACATGCACTTTAAACTTACCTACTGTTACGCTCAATTCTTTATCACATTTGTTTCTTGATCTAACCACGTTTCAAATTACAAGAATACCAACGAACCAATCCAAATCCCTCTCCAGATCTAAGATTCATTACCTCACAAACAACAAACTAAACCCCACTAAAATTCTTACAAAAAACTACTAACAAAGATCTCTCCACCACGAAATCGGAAAGCTTTTAAAACAGTGGAAGAATTAAACTGCTCTCAGTCCGCAGTTTCTTTAATCCAGGTGGAATCGATTGAGCAGTCCGCACTCTCAATAATGCAGCTGATGTTTAAAAAGAGTCCGGAGACTGGAGAGCTCTCGGTGCTGTTGCGATGCTTTTGTTTAAGGGTTGGCTGTTTGTGCTAGGCGGTAGTGGGAGCGATTGTGGCTCTTTGTTGGCTGCGGTGGCTGAAGAGTTTGTTTGCTTGAACGCGATCTCAAGAAGCAATGTACTGTGGTGTGGTCTATGATCACGTAGTGATTAGTTAGTATTGATAATGTTAAGATAAGTAGACGATAGGAATGCCTCGTACAGAATAAGATATTTAATAAGATAGTAATTAGTTAAGATAAGCACGTAGCTTTTCCTTTGTATAAATAGCGTAGTATATTCAATAAAGGGGTGCACTTCTTAGTAGGTATTGGTTGCCTTGACTATACCTAGACATGTAGTTCTGTTGTTTTATTAACACGTCTATCCTCATCAACACCTAAGGACCCTGCCTGTCGGAAGGTTGGCAAGCCCAACATCACAGTACCGATTTCAACTATTCGTTGAGAGTTAGATAATTAGTTATTATTTCGACATCGGCCTTTATTACCTACTCATAGAAATTTAAAAATTTACCGAAGTAGGTAAGTATACCTAGACGTATCTTTCCTTATTTAACTTGATTAATTAATTGAAATACTTTGTGATGTCTTCGTCAATTTCACTTCCGTGTATCTTGTTGAATGTCAAAATTCACATAGCCGCAAAATAATCGACTCAGCTAATAAACTTATAAACCGCGTCCGCTCATGCTGTGACCGCACCCTGTATCCGCACAGAACTCCCTGATTACGAACGTACTGAATACGATATTCGATTTGAAATTAAAATCAACACCAACGGTCCCACCACTGTTTTCAACTAATTACAATTTTAATTAAGATATCTTGTGAACCATCGATAAAGGAACATTTGTATTGAAAATTCACATTTTCTGATACAGATAACAATTCGTAGTGTATTTTTCGACATGAAAAATGAGTATTGTTTCATGAATATACAAGGTGAAAAAGAATATTTAAATATTTGCGGATAGTTTTGTTTATTTTTAATAAAAATGTGCTACAATATTTTTATTTCTGTCTATACCTACAAACTTTATTATGAAGTATCTATGAGAATATTTTTATGTGTATCTGTTGCGGGCCAATTTTTTTTTGTTAAGTATTTGTTTCAAGTGATGTGGCAGGATATGGTTAGTATTTATTTGTGTCAAATGTAGAACTTTCTTATCACACAATGTTACCATTGATCAGACTTAGGTGAATGTGGATCATTTTGAAAATTAGTACCTATCTATCAGAACCCAATTTAAGTTATTGCAATATAAACAAAACGGGTATAATATAACATTTATGTACTAGCTAAGTAGTGTAGGTGCATTAGTTAATAGTAAAGTCACCATTAGCGCTATTATGACATATTTTACACGGTCATAAGAAAAACACAAGTAGAGTAAAGTTATTACTGTAACGCCAGTATTACCGTAATGTTCGTGGTTAATAGTAATTACTGTAAAAACAACACGAAAAGCTAATTCACAGAAACATTTGTATGTATCGTTTTTGTGGCACTTCAAAGTTGCAATATGCAAGAGACATATTAGAACTTTGCATCCTCATTTTAATGCATAATATTTGAATACTAAAAATAGCGATTTTAATAAAACCTTTGAAAATTTTTCTTCACAATACTTTCTTCAAAATTAACTTTTATTTGCAAAAAAACATTGTGGAATATATTCGTAACAGCTGCTCCAGATATTAACAAAATACAAACACGAACCTATCAAACATACAAAAAACAGTTTTGACCCAAAAACAAATGAAATGAATTTCATGAATAAAACTATATCGGTAAAATGTTTTATCCCATATAATAAAAACAGGCGCATGAACTTCAATCAACAATGTTTCATTATTTACAGGTATAAACGTCAGTTTTCAGGCAACTCATGGAAACTGAAAGCGCTCATAGTTCAGCCTGAAACATTTGTAATTACGCAACCCTCAACTCTAGGGTTGGCACCATTCATTTCACGAAATTTGTTTTTTTTTTCTCATTTTATTTTAGTCGGGTTGTTTTACGTGTCTGCGAACTTTTTCGCGTATCTAGAAGGAATATAACTACCTTATAGTTTTTACTTATTCTTTGAGTTGGGATAACATCAGATGGTTCCATTCGCTGTGGGTGCAGTTGGTAGGAGTCAGACTAGAACCTAGTTAATTCTGGAGCTCTTTGTGCAACGACCGCGGTTTCTTCGTATCCTTCGCGAAGAAATAATATACTGGAATTGAGTAACTTAAGCAAGGATAAGTTGTAAAATCGGTCCAGTAGCAGATTTTATTAGGTAAGTTAAGACTAATCAGACATATGTAGGTAGGTACCCATTAGGTGTTAAGCGACTTCACAGTATTAGAGTAAAAAAGTACTTTACTGCATTAAATTCGAATGTTTTTTTAACAATTATTAGGGTACTCAATATAAATATTAAATTTTTCCAATAAGATTTTTATACTTAATATTGTTTTGAAAGGGAAAAAGTATGAATTATAACAAAAAAAAAAACATAAAATGACGTAAGTAATGTTGTTTACCTTCCAGCGTCAACCCTTGTGCAACTAGCGGACTGATTGCAAAAGTTCAGTGAAAAATATCGAAGCCTTTTAGCCTGCCGTATTTTTATTTGAATGTTATTTCAAAAACAAATCCCCTGTCGTTGTTAGTGACACACTTACGTATTTCAGATATTTTCTTTTATTGTTTTATTATATTAGGCTGTATTTTTGGTATGTGTTTTGATATTATGGGTAATGGTCGATTTTAAAACTTTATCTAACTTTGTAGAAACTTATAAAAAAATCGAAAAATTAATTCAACAGACAGAGTATCTACGCAACGATATTTTTAATGAAATAATGTAAATTAAGTTATTTACATAATTAGCTATCAGGTACGCCATTGATCATACGCCATAGTATGCTATAATTTCCTTGTACCAAATGCTGAATCATATCATTCAACACTTATCGCAAGCCAATAACTTTATTCAACGACAAGAATGTCAAACACGACCGGAGAACGCAACCATCCGTCGCCGTTGCACGTTGCCAGGTCGCACATTCTGCCATGACGACATACATACACACTCAACGCTCGTGTCATTATTACCACGCACACAAACACAACAGTATCACGCGCCAACCAACTGACGCGCACACACGCTTAGATCTCACGCACACAAGTGCACGCGCGTCTGACGTCGCGCGGCCGCGTCGCTCGCACTGCCCGGCGAGCTGGCAACAGCGCGTATTTATTTTTAGTACAACGGTTGTCGTGTCGATCGCATCACGTGTATTAATTCTTTATTCAAAAATTGTGTATAATTCATAAGGAATAAGCATCGAAAATAGTGTAGAATTATTATTTAGATGATTTAAATGAAGTGTGTGCGTTAAATTACCAAAATAAAGTGACATTTCGTGGTAAACTTCTATGTTGTGTTTCAAGTACGATCAAAACAAAGTTGCACTGACGTCAACGTGTTTGTTCATTCTAATTGGAACCTTATGTGCAGTGAATACCGTTCAAGACTGTTTGGCAGTCGTTTATGAGATTATATGTCTTTGTTAGTTACGAAGTGTTTGAATACTATGAACCTTATAGAGAGGTTGATAAAGGAGGTTGGGAGCAGACCTGTATTGTGGAACAGATATGACAATGATTACAATAACAGATCGGCTATGGATAAAGAGTGGGAAAGAATCGCTGGATTGTTGAACAAAGATAGTTAGTATCAAGTTATCAACGTCACTTAAACAGCGTCTTATTGTTTCTTTTACTAGATCTTTTAATATAATAATATGGTATTTCCTTACGATTTAAAAAATATGGTGTTTCCATTAGCAATAGCGCGTTTATAATGAAGTCTAAGTTGAATTTATGTACCTATAGGTATTAAAAAAACATTTCTGGCCTTACTACAAAAAATTAAACATCTGTTTTACACTTGTCTAAAAAAATTGTGGCTGCAAAATTAACCATATGTCAACGTCATAATCTGCCATTTTTTTAGACAAGTCTTAAACAGACGTTTAAAAGTTTTTGTGGTAAGACTATTCCCGTGTTATATACCACAAAAACTTTTTAACGTCAGTTTAAGCCTTGTCTAAAAAAATGTCAAATTATGACGTTGACATAATGGTTCATTTTGCAGCCAAAATTTTTTTAGACAAGTGTAAAACAGGGCTTTAAGTTTTTGTAGTAAGGCCATTTTATTGATTTACGTATGCATAATCATCGACCTATTTCTTATTGAAAGTAGGTCTTATTTGATAACTATTTTGTAATGTTATGGTGCTTATCATATTATGCAACGTAGTGTAATCTTATCACACTCAACTATGTATCTATATACTGAATTACATTTCGTATGTGTTGATACTGTAATAATAGAGCCTATACTTACACAAAGATAATAAGGAAAAAGTATTTTCCGGATACCTCGGGACACGGGTGAAACCTAGGGAATAGTCAATAACTTACGATTAAAATTAGTATGCTATGTATATTGTATGCCTGTACAAATACCTATTACAAAGCTGAAAAGTAAGTTGGGTTATACCCAAGATACATTGTTTCTTGTACTTGTATTCGTATAATTATGTCAGTATTGGGTATATTGCATTACCAAATGGGTATTTATCAGGTTACACGAAGTTCTTCCCCCGGTATATGGGTGAAAACACCGTTGGAAGCTAGCAATTATAAATTGACTTATAAGTATTTATATCTTGTTACAGAAGATTTCGTGAAACAAAAATGGCGGAACTTGAGAGACCAATTTCAAAGAGAGTACAAGAAAGTAAAGGTACCTTTCGGCAACCCTACCAAGCCTTACATTCACTACTACAGAGGTAAATGGATATACTTCGAACAAATGCTGTTCCTAAAGGAATGCGAATTACCACAACCAGAGTCAGAAATACAAGAAGTAGAAAGTATAAAAGAAGAAATAATTGAGTTTGAAGATAACAACGTGTTTGGTAATCAAGTTGATTATAATAATGATTCGGATTATATTGAAATAGAAGCTTCAATGTCTTCTAATAATGAAGAACAGGAATCACATTTTATGATACTTCCTAAGCTTGAGTTGTTAGAGGAGAAGAGTCCTGAAGAAACTAATGCTAATGTTGTTGATAGGAAAAGGAAATCGACAGACAGTATTAATAAGGGTGAAAGTCAGGTTCCTATTAAAGTTAAAAGACCTTCAGTAGCGGATGCTTCATGTAATACAGAAGAACAGAATGATATAGATGATGATCTACATTTTGTTAAGAGTTTAGTGCCATACTTTAGGAAATTAAGTCCAATTAGAAAGTTGTTGGTAAGGAATGAAATACAAAGTCTGTTGATTAGAGAGAGTCTTTGTGAAAATTGTAAGTTTGGTAATAAGTCGACACATAAGTGTTAGTAGTTCAGTATTTATTTAAATAATAGTTAGTTTTAATGAAAGAAGCTGTGATTTATTATTAGTTTACATTTGTACCATGTGCGTCTTAGATTCTAAAGTGAAAGTTTATCGGTATTCAATACTGGCAAAGTAATAATTATACCCTTATTTTATTATGACGTGTTGTTTAATTTCACTCCTTTAAATGTGATAGCAAGTTTATTTTGTTTTAATAGTAAAATAGCTAAGCCGATTATGATGGCATTTACTATCGAGTAAACCTAACCTGTCAACCAATCCATATACACATTTTTGCAATTTTTTATCTTAAAAAAAATTGCAAACAAAATCCCAATTAAGAATTTCTTTAACAAAACGCCAGAAGTCATTGGATCATAAAACAGGGTTAATTAGGTAAGGTCCGCTTATAGCGTTAATCAAGGCTCGTAGACCAAGAAGTAATGTCGTATAATAAAAAAATTATGTAAAGTACGTTTTCTATTAAAACTTGGCATTTATACCAGGAAATTACTGAATGGCTGATAAGATAATCAATGGGGATGATCAAATAAGATTAGATGAGTTTAAGTGAGAGGTATAAGAAAGGGATTATTTTATGTCCAAACAGTCTTATAACACACTAACACACTGTACACTATGTACTTAATGAATCAAAGTTCAGTCAGAGATCATCGATGACGTATCACGTCCAAGAAGTGTTATGTCCGAGGTTCTAGGTAGCTAGATATTGAAAGTCACAGAAAAATCCACACAGCAAAAATACATGATACAATTCAGACCAACCTGGGGCCTGATTCTCCTAAGTTAATAATGTCAAAATCGAAAAGAAATTGAATAGCAATATGATCGCAATAGCAGTTTTAACCATATCGGGCATTCTGCTACTAATATAAGACCAATCGTATTCCAACGACATTCGATTGGTTTGCGATTGGTCTGCTATTTTGGTGATTTTGGTCTATACGGTAGTTTGCTCTACAATCATATTGCAATCGTAAATCATTTGCAGACAAAATGATTCATTATTGAATGACAGAAAAGGTAAAACGTTTATTTCAAAGAAAAAATAGCGGAATGCCACATACGCTTCAATCGTAATTGAGTCGGGATTGGATCTCAGTCGAACGTGAATCGTATGTCGCTTAAGTAAAATTAGGAGAATCGGGGCCCTGGAGAATTAAACCTATTATTATACTATGTAGTGATAAACTATCATCGTAAGCCTAGTAGCGCCATCTAGTCATAGACTCGCGAATCAATTTATCGATCATTATAACCAATATGAGGTGAACAATATAACAAAGCTAGGTGAGTAGATGACATACGAGGAAACAAAAGACGAATCTACAGCATAACACGAGCTGCAATGAAAGCAATGAAATGTGACTCAAAACTTGAGACATTGTAAACTTTAACAATTTGCCATAAACAAAGCCACGTACTAAAACAGATGATAAAAATTAAAACACAAATAAAACTCCTACGCACACAACATAATACGCGGACTTTCTCTACAATACGATTACTTACCGACGTTAAATATAAATAAAATGTGTTATAAACACGAGAATTCTTTATGCTGACCGTAAATTAAATTGACGGCTGTCTATCAAGTTTCGTTATAAATGGAGCGATAGTGTAGGAACTGGAGATGATATACTTGATGTACGTGAAGATAAATATGTAATTATCTTTATAAGATATCCGAAGTACCTATATATAAAACTTTGAGACATAGGTGAACAATACAATGAAATAATCCGGATAGACCAGAATGAGTTCGTTTGTTAATTTAAACGCTCGGGACCTTTTGGTCCGGATTAATACCTGACAAACAGGTACGTATAATATTCTCAATCGCTTGCAAATTAGAACACAACAACTATGCCTACATGAAACATGTCTATAGTGCTTTTCCAAAATCTTTGCCAGAGCAATATAAATCGCCATCACGAAAATACCTCCAAAACCAAACCCTCAAACAATAATCAAGCAATTAACAAAGCCTTAAAGCAAACAGAAAAGATAATCGTCGATAAACCTTTTCATCTTGTGGACTGGGAACGCAACAATGGCGGCCCGCATCCCACTGTTTGCGCGGCATTAGCCCGGCTCCCAGTTGACATACTTATCGATTCGCTGATTGTCGCATCAGGATAGCTTAACTATGCTTAACGAGGTAGTTTTCCAACGATATTTTGGGCTTTTGTTCTGCATTTTTTTTTGCGATTTTAGAGTTACCAAAAGTTGGGCGTGGTGTATGTGCCAAAACGTATGTTTCTACATCAGAAATTGAGCGGTAGAATGGATGAACCGATTAAGAAGTGAGTAGACGGAGATGGGTGATTTCCTGGCTCTTTGAGTATTTACATCTGAGTTCTCGTTCCCGAAAAACAAATACCTTTTAGACATACATCATTATACATATGGTGTGAGACAATACAATACCTACGTGATCGCAGATCAAATCACAATTATATTATTAGTTAAAGGTTTCTCAAACTGGTAAAAATAGCCATAAGTATGTATAGATGGTCAAATAAGTAATAACCCACCCCTAATTGGAATAAATGTAGCGCTAGGCAGCTACTGCTTTTTAGTTATTTATTCTGTGATTCCCAACCAAAACCTAAAAGCTTTTATAACTTCAGCAAGTCAAAGTAACAATGAACTTATAACAATAATACATCACTCATCGCCAAAATTAGAAATACCAATTTCCTTTCACGATTTGAACTCGATATGCAAACAAAACCAAGTATTAGCGAGCTTTAACATAAGAAGAATAAACTCGTATAAATTACGTCAGAAGCCCAACCATTTGTACTAATACTTTATCTATTTATCATTATCGTGACCTATAGAAATTTTGAGAAAGACTAATGTCCAAATATTTTTGAGGGGACTTATTCTGGCAATTCTCGATGGGAAAGAAAAGTTTAATTTGAATTGTCGGGAATCAAGTGTGATGGCATTGTTATGTGGTAAGTTTTAACGTTTAAACGGATGAACATTTAAAACGTATCCAATTTAATAACTACATATTGAGGATACAATTGAGGATCTTCCTAGTGAATTTTACTTTTAAAGCCATTATAGATTAAAATGTTTCTGGTTTCTCATATAAAGTACATTTCAGTAAAACATCTGTTGCTACAAAATTGCTACTTACTTATTCGATTGCCGACAAAAAATCAAAACTCCAATCGATTCCGATCAAACATCAAAAAAAGGAATCGAATAACGATCTGATTCGATTATTAAAATCGGTGTATCCAGAATAGGGTTCCAGTTCAAGCCGGAACGAACCGGTTTGGTAAAGTCTCGATTACTCAAATACCGAGACTTTTGTTATCGATTCCGTTGTTATTTCATTGTGCTGTTTTATCGTAATGGGTTATAGGACATATGTCTTATATTTTATTGGTAAGCCTTTGGGACCTTTGAACTCGGAAATAGTAAGATCTGGGTCCGGAACATAATAAATTGTAGATATTACGGTGGTTCTTTTGTTTCATGTACTGTGTATTTCTGAGACAAAACTGAGAACAGCGCCATCTGTGGACGAGTAGCGGAACTGCGAGTTCCCAATCGATTAAGACCCAGCGCGCGCAGCGCTACACTACGAATTGTTCCGTCTTCGAGTGAAGCTATCCGCTACTAGAGGGCGTTATAATAAATTAAAAATGGATGAGATCCTTAAAACTCTACACACTATACAAAAAGACATAGCCCAACAGAAACAAGATATGAAAGATGTGAAAGAGAATATAAAAGAGTCAAAAGAGTCTATAAACAAAAATATCGATGAAAAATTTGACCGTATAGAGGCAAAAACAAAACAACTAGAAGAAAAAATAGAAAACCAAAAAAATCTATCGATTTTTTGGATAAACAAATGAGAAGGAGAAACATAGTATTCTTTGGTGTTCCAGAATCAGAAAAAAACTACGAAGAATTACTTAGCAGCATTCTAACTATAATCAACGAGAAAATGAATATAGTTTGCCCAAAATGGGAAATTGAAATAGTTTACAGGCTTGGTAAAAATAAAGACAAAATAAGACCCGTCGTAGTTACAACCACCACAATGAGCAGAAAGCTACAATTGCTAAAAAATAAAAAAGCTCTAGAAAATGCCGACATATATATAAAAGAAGATTTTACGCCAGCCGTCTTACAAAAACGCAAAGAACTTCAGGATGAGCTCCAAAGAAAACGCTCATTAGGGGAAAAGGTTATGATCCGATACGATAAAATTGTCGAAATTAAACCTAAAAATCAACAAAATTATGTACCCAGAAAAACTGCAAGTAAAGTATCTGGCGAACCCAGCGAGCCCACGTCAAGTAAAAGATTTTTGTCGGAGTCCCCTGAAGAAAAAAGGAATGTTAATAGTGTAGAGCAGCCGAAGCAATTACCCAAGAGAAATAAATCGCAAAATATAACGAACTTCTTACGTCCTTCTCAGCTTACCATTGCCTCTAAAGTCGCTACAAGTCAAGATTATGAAGAAACCTCAAAAAACTAAGTTACACCCCTCTCTCACCACCTCTCCCAACACGGCCGGTCCCCGTGGGAGACGTAGACCGCAACCCTCTACAGAACAAATACCTTTATGTGGCAACTTATAATGTAAAAACACTATCAACCTATTGTCACCTTCTGGAACTGAACGAAGCACTAAAAAATATAAAATATGACGTCATAGGCTTAGCCGAAACTAGGAGACTCGGTAACTTTATAGAAGAATATGGAAACTTCATACTGTATTATATGGGACAAACACCGGGATTATATGGCGTAGGATTTATGGTGAATAAGCGCCTTAAAAATAGCATCATATCCTTTAAAGGCCTATCAGAACGAGTGGCGCTTCTTGATCTATCCATCAACAACCTTGAGATTACCATAATACAGTGTTACGCCCCAACAACGGCAGCAAGCGACGAAGATGTTGAATTGTTTTACAGCACTGTAAACAATGCACTAAAAATATGTAGAAAAAATACAATAGTCATCGGCGACTTCAACGCAAAAATTGGCCAACCAAAGACTGAAGATACAATTATGAAGAGACATGGGTATGGAGTTAAAAACAATAGAGGTAGCAGGCTCATACAATTCGCACGTGAAAACAGTCTTTCAATACTAAATACTTTTTTCAAAAAGAAAGATAGCAAACGATGGACCTGGATATCACCAGATGGAAAGACAAAAAACGAAGTGGACTACATACTCACAAATTTTCCAAAGCATGCTGAAAACATAGAAGTAATCAAGGTGCAATACCCCAGCGACCATAGATTGGTAAGAGCGACATTTAAGCTACAACACCTGAAAGCGAATAGAAAATCCTATGGAAAAAACACACACAGTAACTTGAAAACTGAAGCAGAAATAAACATATATAAAGAGTCAGTTCATAAACAGTTAGAAAACAGTAAATTATGGCAAAACAGTCACACAGTTCAGGAACTTCACGACAAAATCGTCGAGGCAATACAAGATGGCCTTAAAAAATCACATAACTCTGTAACTCACGAAAACGAACCATCTGTTTTATCGGAAAAAACAAAACAGTTAATATCAAGACGGAGAGTTCTTCAAAAGGCAAAACAAAAAACTAGAAGTATGAAAAATGAGCTTAAAGCTCTCTACAAGCTAATAAGTAAATATATTCGGAATGACTACAAGAACTACCGTAAGAAGACCATAGAAAAACATGTCATACAGACTAGAAGTGTAAAGAGAGCCAACAAAGAGCTGAGACTTCATAAAACTTGGATAGAGGGATTAAATGCTTCGAATAAAGTTACAAGTAACAGAAAAGAAATACTTTACGTTGCAACAGAATTCTATAAGTCCCTGTACACAAGT
The DNA here is from genome assembly GCF_022581195.2 of Helicoverpa zea. Lineage (NCBI taxonomy): Eukaryota > Metazoa > Arthropoda > Insecta > Lepidoptera > Noctuidae > Helicoverpa > Helicoverpa zea. Next base: position 10,880,709 of record NC_061471.1, read on the forward strand.
GAACATCATGTAGAGTCATTTACAGCCTCAACTCTACCAAAAGAAACAGCGTCAGATATTGCAGACATAAAAGAGTTGGAAGTGTTGAACGGAATTACCAGACTGAAACCTGATAAAAGCCCAGGACCTGATAGTATAACAAATGAAGCATTGAAACTAGGAGCTTCTCATCTAGCGTCCCCCCTAACACAGCTATTTAACCTGGTGCTGAAAACCGCGACTGTCCCAAAACAATGGACTGAGTCACACATCATCTTATTGTATAAAAAAGGAGACCCAAACGATATAAACAACTACCGACCAATAAGCTTACTGTCTTCAATATACAAATTATTTTCTTCAATTATAGAAAAGAGAATCAGAAAAACTATAGAAAATCATCAGCCAGTAGAACAGGCCGGATTCAGAAGAGGATTCTCCACAGTGGATCATATTCACTCTATTGAAATGATAATTGACAAGTATATCGAGTTTCAAAAACCACTCTACATAGGATTTATTGATTATCGAAAAGCATTCGACACACTGGAGCATCAAGCAATATGGGAGTCTCTAAGATCTCAAAACATTGAAGCCGGTTACATAAAAGTACTGCAATGTATATATAAAAACAGTAGTAGTCGAATAAGGCTAGAGACGACCGGCCCTGCAATACCGATAAAAAGGGGAGTAAGACAGGGGGATCCCATCTCTCCAACTATATTTATATCAGTGTTAGAAAGAGTCATCGGGCAATTAAAATGGGAAAAACGCGGTTTAAATATAAACAATAAATATATAAGCCACCTGAGATTCGCGGATGATATTGTATTGCTATCTGATAATAAAATGGAGTTACAATGGATGCTAGATGATCTTCACGCCGCAAGCCAGCGAGTGGGACTCGAAATAAACCGCAGCAAAACCAATATCATGACAAACTATCGGAAGAGTCCTGTATACCTAAAAAACGAAGCGCTGGAGTACGTCGATACATATATATATTTGGGAAAACAATTATCGTTTGAGAAACATAGAAATGAACAAGAAATAGAAAGAAGAGTTTCAAATGCTTGGAAAAAATACTGGAGTTACAAAGAAATCATGAAAAGTGACATGCCAATAAAAATTAAGCAAACAGTTATGAATACCTGCATACTGCCATCATTAACCTATGCTAGCCAAACGTGGAAGTATACACAACAAGCTCAAGCAAAAATCAGGACGTGTCAAAGAGGAATGGAAAGGAGTATGTTGAAAATTAGAAAAATTCAGAAAATACCCCATACCATCATTCGAAAGAAGACGAAGGTTACAGACGCTCTGATTTATTGTAAAAAGCTGAAGTGGCGCTGGGCTGGTCATATTGCGAGACTAAAAGATAACAGGTGGACCGCCAGAGTAACATCTTGGGGAGGTCCATCAGGAACTAGAAAGAAAGGTAGACCAGCCACCCGCTGGACGGACGATATCGTACATACGGCTGGCAAACATTGGATGGAAACTGCGAAAGACCGGGACGCATGGAATTCTCTAGAGGAGGCCTTCACCTTCGAGAACGAGGGGTTCTTACACACATAAAAAGTATAAAATGCATGTAAAATACGTAATTAACAATAGATCATTCAAACTAGAAATAAGTTTAAATTTTTTGTATTAATTGTTTTCGTAAGAAATAAAAGGCTTTTTTATTTTTTATTTTTATTTATTTTATTTACTGTGTATTTCTGGTTTCCTTGTAGGCTTGCCGATCGAATAGGAAGCTATTGTGTAAAGCAATAAATTAAGTCGGTTTTGATTTTAGATTTCGCTGTAAGGTATATTTCCTGAAAGAGGATTCAGTGAAAGCAAATTAAGTACTTCCTTAAATCTATAATTGACAACGTATCCTTAACCATGAGATTTCTCCTGATTTTACACTTCCATTACCCACATATACCAAGAACTTTTTTTTAGGTCGCGAAGTGATAAAAAGTTAGACTTTTACCGACTAAATGAAAATACGTCTCATAACGCTTCTATGGGAACTAATCCCATAACAAGCGAACACCATTCATTTATATCATAAGAAAGCTTCAATATCGACCTCTTTTTATTACCAATTAAAAACAATAACACCACAAACTTTCGCATCGGAAAATAATAAGAGAATAAATAAAGCCGCTGAAACATCCGGAACAGGAAGCCTGAAGCGCCTCAAAGCCTTCCCGGTGTTTTCCAAAGTCCGCTTAAGAGTTCTCAAAGTTCAGTATCCACCTGTCCACAGTTGTTTCAGAAAAACTGTTTGGCAGTAAAAGATTCACCTAGTGCTGAAGTTCAGTGGAGAATTTTATAGCTGTTTTATTCTTAATTTTCAGGTGGACTGTGGAGTTATTTCGATTTTTATAACGTTTGTCTTTGCGAAAGTTGCGCGACTTGCGCGTAATACCTAGCTTTTCATCGTTTCACTCAATATCTCTACTTTCAAGTATTATATGTATTTGTCAAAGTCAGTGTAACATGAAATAAATAAATGCTGTGTTGATATAAAACAAGTAGTTACCTTTTCTAAAAGTTCAATAGTCGTTACGTCATTTATCCAGGCAAGCATTTTGGAGAATACTTACGTAGGGCTACTACAAAATATACTACAAGTATATGGCAGAAAAGTCTTTTATTAGGGAACAGAGAGTACATCTATGTCTGCGTAAATGCTTGAGACCTATAAAACGTGCACACAATCTGTCTGGACTGGACGCCATCATTATCACACGTAGGTTCTTCCTTATTACCAAAGAACTGCTACAAATACAATATCAATATCAATTTAGCTACAAATATCAATTTTCAAGCAACAAGACAGCATCAACACCATTTGACGAACAATGACATTTGCGCAACGACGTATTCCATTGCTGCACCACCCACGGACACGATCGGCACACTTGGCGCATAAATATTCATTGGACACCAACCGTTGTGACACAAACGATCACACGTCACCTCCGCGGTGTTCTTAATTCAATTTCATTTGAACATCATTGTTTTGATTGGTACGATCAGAAAAAGCAGAAGATGACTTCTTATATTAGTAGTTACGAAAATGATAATGGGTTATATGAAAATAGTTACAGTATCTAGTACATAGTTTCCATATTATATTGCAACAAGTATGGATAAATAATGATAATGGTTATTTTGATGCTCTACTTAATGAGCTCTATTTATCACAGCGAAAAGTGGACCTCTCATAAAATTTTAAGAGCTTATTCCATTTTAAAATAATGAAAATAGGTACATGCTATTTTCACAGTTCAGGAATAAAGATCTAGAATTTTCTGATGCATCTTTTTTATCCAGCAATGGAAACATACGATATCCTCCGAGCCTTTTTCCCAACCATGTTGGGGTCGGCCTCCATTCTAACCGGATTCAGCTAAGTACCAGTGCTTTACAAGGAGCGACTGCCTATCTGACCTCCTCAACCCAGTTACCCGGGCAACCCAATAACCCTTAGTTAGGCTGTTGTCAGACTTACTGGTAATGGAAACATACGATATAATAAGAAAATAACTGAAATACTAACTTATTTTACCTGCTGTAGGTCAAAAAACACTATTCATCTTAGTTTATTTTGCTGACTACTCGTAACAAGCATCATGCACGCTGTGAATATAATTTCTGGGAACAATTGAATGTGTCTGAATTGAAACCAGTCGTTATCTTGTCAAACAATAACGCGACACGGAAAACCGAGTTCAAATTATGTTCAACAGATATTTTAACTGTTTTGTTGAAACTATTGGGTTTAATTTGGCGGAAAGTTGGGTATTTTAACCGATATTAGTACCGATTTTGTTAAACAGAAAAATTAAGCAATTACGATCCAATATTACGTTACAATAAATATAGGAATGTGTTTACTCAGTCTTACCATTTTAATATTCACACGTAAGAGCACCAATAGAAAACTGTCACCCTATACATATATCTAAACAGAAGAAATTATAATCAAATGAATCTTTGAAATCATTGTTATAAGTTATGTGCTGTTTCAAACTCAAAACTTCTACGAGCACTCATCAGAAACATCGAAAGTGCGAAACAAAATCCAAACGAAGACCAAAAACTCAACCCATAAACAGCAAGTTGCATCGTAAAGAACGTCTACAACAACCAACAACCTAGTTAGCACAAACTTATTTCCCGCTCACCCAGCCAAAGCTTATTTGATTCAATGAACGAAATAAAAGACAAAAAGGTCAACAATAAGACTCGAGACTTGAAAACTTGCATCTGCAGTTACTTTCCAAACTAACCGCCACTTCCTAGGACTTGGCACATACAGAGTCTAGACTCAGCTAAACTTTGGAAACAAACAAACCGACGGTTCACTAGTAGTTCACGAAACAACTGAAGCCATAGTCTCGGTAAGTTAACATGGCCATTTGGCATTTGGCTGCTACCTGAGGCACTAAATGTAAATGATTAATTGTTTATTATGTTGCGACAGAATTTTGACCATACTTAAGAGCAGTTTCAATAGATTGATCCAAACATACTTTAATGATTTGGTCTAGATTTAATGCGCCAGTTTCGGTACGTTAAATCAAAAGGAACATTGTGTTTTATGTGGACGAACCACTTCGCGACCCCGGGTAAAAGTAGCCTACGTCTTTTCTTAGTTTGAAGACTCTCTGTGTAGCAAATGCCATTCAAATCGGTTCGGCTGACAGAAGTTACATGATAGATTTACAATATTAAATAAGGATTTGATAAAGCTTTTTTCTCGTACCGTTTATTTCTTACGATTTTCATCCCTCCAAAACTTCATCGTTTCTTTCCTTCGAAGTAAACGTTAACGATGTCCACTATATTATTGATGGTAAGCTCCGATATCGACAGAACCTTTCTAAATATCTCATCAGCTAGCGATTACGGTGAAGTTTTCAAAACCATTTTTCGGTTATACTTTCCATTACCATTAATCAGTTGGAAGTTGAAACGAAGTTACTTTACTAATTTATCTGTGTCACGATTTTCAGGAGGGACAAACAAAGTTATTGACATTGTGACTTCCGACGGATGATTGATTACATTCAACTTTGTTGGTGTTTTATTTGACGTTTTGATCGGTGTTTTCATGCGAAATTACAATTTGCGTAAACTTGTTAGGTACCGATGTTTGGTGTTGAAATGTAATTCTCAAAGTTTTTAATTGACAACTCCGTATGTCATTCGGAGTTCGTGGTTGTTTCGGGAGCGGTTTTAAATCGACTTTAGTTGATATTGTTGTCAGTTGTACAGTAGTATCGCTATCAATATTACTGTAACTTTTATAGCGTGAAGAAAATACTCCATCAAAAACATCGGTTTGTTTGCGTACACCGTTTAGGTCACATTGTTTCGTTCAGTGTCTACAGAATGAAAAATATCTTCTGTTGTCACCAACAGTCCCCAAAAAACTCCGTATCCCGTTCCATCAAAATGAAATACGAGCATCCACTCCAAATCCACTTTGTTTAAAGATAAGGATTTTTGGAAATTAAATCCAGAACACTTATTCAGATTGTACAACTTCCTTATACAAAATTTTGGCAGAAATTTATTAACATACAAGTGTGGGGATTTTTCCGTTGACGAGGGTCCGGGGTACAATCCAGCGATGTAATTGAACGTGCTGCCTATATTTGTGGGGGATGGTAACTTTGTGCCTGGAATGGTTGTGACATTAATAAGAGATGTTACGCCAACAATGAGGAGTTGTGAGGGATGCTGGATACGGATGACGGTGCTAAATGATGCTCGTTGTGTGCCTGATACGGGGTTTTATTTTCGTAGTGTGAGGTAGGGAGCATCGTTTCTTACAATTACCATTTCAAATTCAATTGTTCATGATGGAACACTAGAAGAAAATCGATTTGCAAGTAAACTGCACAAATAAAGCCTTCTCCAATAATAAAATTCATTAAGTAAACAACCAAATTGTAGGCAAAATTAATTATCATCATAAACCCATCCCATCATTTATTAACCGCAAAAAGTAACGCAAATTGTAACATCAAAACCTAATAAAATTTTAATGAACACAGTAATGAACGGTACTTCATTATGGAACTCATTATTGAGCAATAATTAGCTCTGACTTTTTAAATAATAAAATCGAAGGCTTTTAAAGGTTCGATTCAATCGGTATTAATAGGACGAATTGGGTACGTGACCGAGTCATGGGAGATAGCGAGAACCAGACACTGACAAAATTGCAATTGTTAGTTACAAGTTTTTTTAGATCATCAAGGAAAAGCTGCATACTTCTGTAGTGATACCAATGAAGAAACCATTGAACCAAATTAATTGAAATAAAAGTCGGTGTGGATAATTCATACTCGTTTATCTTGCTGTAGTATGAAATCAAAAACACGCAATCCTCCTTTAGGCAGTCGGATAAGAATATATCCTATTTCCTGAATTCCGCTCCTCTCATCACAACCTCCACTTCTGATTCCATCACGCACAGTAGCAATTTGAACGATTTTTTTCGTGCGTGCTACCCAAGTAATTGTTAGCATTAATTCGGCCCACACCGCACGCGATCCAAATATTGTTATAGGCACTTAAATTTATTCCCCATCACAATATCAGCTGGGTTAATGGTGGTTTTGCTGATGCTGGAGGATTTCAGATTCATTTGATGAGGGGAAGATTTTCTTGTAAGTTTTATGTTTTTTGGGAATGTTAAAGAAAGGAGTTAGTTGGTTGTGTAAATGTTACTGATTTGGGAAGGGATGTTATGAAGATTAGATCATGTTATTGCTAGGAGCAATTTGTTGATAAACATAGCTTCCGCTAGTGGTTTCACTTGCGCTACGTGGGAATTACTTTGCGCAACCCGAGAAAAAATTGCCTGTGTCGTCATCCGTTCGTCAAACTGAAATACTTATTCAAGTACGCTCAGGATAATACCTACCTGAGGTCAACACTTTCAAGCAAACGAACAAAGAAACTCTTTAGTTTAGGAAAGGTTTCATTGAAAAAAAATCTACACAGCTTATGGTATATTTTGTTATCATTCTTTGAAAAACCTTTACCTAATCAGTACCTAATCATAGAATGCCCAGTGTTCCAGTCTCAGTCTACAGATATATCAAAACTTTGTTGTCTATGTATTTACCTTTATTTTGTGTTAGTAGTTCCCTAACTACAGTAGTCTCATCTCCCTAATTTGAAGTACAAATACTAATCCGTAGAACCTTTGGCAAACAGAATGCCGAATGACTGTAAGCGTTTCAGCCGTAGCTCATAAACATGTTTAATGTAAAAGGGTCGTGCAAGGTCACCTTGTTAGATACTTACCAAAGTACCTAATATTCATAAAAAACACACTATTCTTTCTTTCATTGAGTTGTAAGATAGCTAGGAATGGAAGTGGAAAACGTAATATTGTGCTGACGAAAAATGGCTTCGGAAGATGGCAGGAAAAAGATTTCAGTCTTACTACTTTGTTTTGGTTAGGAGTTAAGACTTAGCTTGATTCCTAAGTAGGTATAAGAAATAAATTTAAAAAAATACTAATAATACCTACTCTCCTTTGATGTACTCTTCTATTAAACCTACCACCGTGATACTATCAAAGAATTATTTTAATATCTAGGTATATTTATTTATTTATTATTAACATAATATTTACATTAATTTTAAAAAGTTAAAATAAACTTATATATATATACAACTTAAAACTAATACAGTGCATCAAAAAATTGCTCCTCATCGCTGTCACTGGGTAATGTACCCAAAAGGCTGGCAGCATTGCCACGTTGGATGGCAATGCTGCCAACCTGAAATAAAAGAAAGCCCTTGGGTCACGAGAAGTGTCAACAAGGCGCTTAGAAATTTCCTTCGCAAGCGCGTGAGCACTCGGACCACACGGCCCGAGAGTTTCAACCCCAAACGGCTCAAACATGTAATTCCCGATAAGGCTACTATATTTGGGCCGTTTGAGGTCCTCTGCTTGTGAAGCGGCGGAACCAACACAACACGCAGTTCTCAAGAGTATCGACGCAGGTCGCGTCCCACACTAAAGTCCTACCCATCCTCCACGGAAATAGCGACATGCCGTCTGGTCTCTTGCCATCGTCGCGTGCCAAACCATTTGGTTCAAGTACAGCTGGTACGCCGACGGCAACAAGAGCCCGACGGATCACGTCGTTGATATTCGCATGTCGTGGTATGCGGCCCGCACTCCGACTGCACGACAGGCCGTGGTGACCGAGGCTGTTGACAGCTTCCCCGCAGTGGCAGCGGTGAGGAGTGCAGCACGAAGCACCCAGACAGCGAGGTGTATGTTGTTTTTTTGCCATCGGTTATGGCATTCAAGCCAATTATGGACTTAGGATCCAAATATAAATATACTGGCATTACTGAATAACTACTACAGTTCTGATGACTCATTCCAGAATGTTCTCATATAAAAAAAAAAAAGCAAATTATATGACTACTAATAAAATGTGGACTACACATCGCGTGTTCTAAATAATGGAAATTTTTATTTCTAGCTTCGAGTTAAACTTTATTGGGCGCACAATTACACGCACTGATATATCTTTGCATGCTACATGTCTGACTAGTTGTTTTACGCGGTTTCACCTATATTTTTAGAAATATATAATACCTAAGTAGCTATAGAAAAATGTCTGCTTAACTTACTGTACTATATGTAGTTCTATCGGTGCGGTCATGCTCATAGGCGATTTCAGACTTTAAAGTCCACGTTCTTCTAGATATGTATTTTCCATTAGCTTTTCTGTCATTATGTCTAAGACACATTTGGAAAGTAAAAAATATAACTTAAAAAAGTCACTGTTTATTAGATTTGGTACATGCCTAATCTGGAGTCGAATCTTCCAAACCCATGCTTGAGAAGATGGTACTTTTACCCTGAGGCCACCACCACGATCCCCCTTACTTGATAGACTTGATTTTTCCTTACGCACGCACTAACACATCAAGGTTAGTTGTAATATGTGGTTATTTCATGAACTAGGTAATTTATTAAATCCAATTTGTATGTCTAGACTAAACTTGTAGAACGTAGGTATCTAAGGAAGGTAGTTCGGTAATGATGTATTCATGGGTAGCAAACTTACCAAGGGTTTGAGGAATGGAATTCTCCTAGTATCGTGTTTAGATACAATTAAATATTTTGCAGTAGAAATAAATAGCCGTTAGTTTCAGCAGATCCCCAAGGGAACTACTTTTCGTAGTCGCATAAAAAGTAGCAAAATTCCGATGTAATGCGATGTAAGTTTTATTAAAATGTATTCATTCGTTTTGGCGTGAAAGAGGAACAAACATCCATACACGCATACATGTAAACTTTCATGTTTGTAATATTAGTAGGATAGTAGCAGTACCTATTTAAAAGCTTTTAAAACACCTAATTTGCATTTCTAAAAAAATATAATATCATCTGTTAAAACTATACCGCATATTACTATCACTAATCGGAAACTGAAACCGCTAACATCCTTCAATCATGCAAAAACCCAAAAAAAGTCCCCACACACATCATCTATCGACATTTATCATCGAAAAACAACCGAACCGCGATAGTTACAACGGTCATTCAACCACTACTAAATTCTCATCCTACGCTTAAAACTACCGACCATTTGCGTAAACTCCACATACATTGCGTGCCTAGTAATAACGAGAGATGGATCCTATAGAAATGTGTCAATGGGTATCGTACAAAGTTTTATTGAAAGTGATGCGTTTTTGTTATTTTTTTTGCTTTTGTTCGTGTAACACAGTTTTGTACATGGAGGAAGGAAGGATGGTGGAGATGTCATATGGAAGGTAGGTCAGGCGCTTACTTGTAGGTCAAGCAATGTTCGGTAGGCATGATCACTTATCCCCTCTGATGTGACGGCCATTTTTCGCGATTCGGCGCATAAACTAACGAGACGTTAAGTTCCTTGTCAAATCAAAACCAATCATTCAAATAATGTTCTTGATTTATTGGTTATTTTCGATACGTGGGTTCCAAAGAAAGCGTGTTAGAGCGGAGCTGGTAACGTTCCTCGTTCCCGTATTTTGGCGGGTTACTTTCTTAGGAGATTTAGCGTTATGACATCTCCGCTAGCTTATATTCTCCATGGTTTACAAACGTACAATTTAGAAACGTATGCAAATATAGGCGCCGCTAACGGGTGTTGATGCATTTTAATTCGGGTTTTGTTTTATTTATACAAAGGTTTTTCTATATTTTTTTGTTACAGTATTGGTTCGTATCGTGATAATCAGTCAGAATTTCTAGTTAGGAGTGTGAAAAATAGAAATATACATTGAAGGTAGATAAATATTTAGTTACGAGATTCATGTAGACATTTGTTGTACCTCGTAATTCCGCTATTAAATGGGTATGGGTATAAATATAAATCAGGGAAGAGACTTAATATAGTCAACTAACTTCTCAATTATGACAACAAAACTGCAGATATCTCTTATATGCCCCATAGCAAATAACTTTAAATGAATAATTTACTTCACAGTTGGAAGATATAGTTCTCAAAAAATAAATAACAACAATTAAAAAAAAATACTAAAATCTACAATATTCTAATACTTATCACTAACGTCAGTGAAACAGATACACTAACACAACTAGATAACATTAACCCTCAAACGCTCGCGTCCCCCGAGCTCGACAACCCTGTAGCTGCAGCTATCTGCAATCGCCAATGCTATCTAAACGGTTACATCGGCAAATATTCACACTATAGTTCGGCCATTCAGAGAATGCGTTCCTGACACGTCGCGATTGAACTGACGACGTAATAACATTCATTGATTATTGATATAATAATGTTGTTTTAATGCTCCTCAATTGTTAAAACGGTAAACAACCAGCAAAAATATTTTTATCGTAACTGCAACGCCATTGCAAAGTTACGTCGTCAGTTCAATCGCGACGTGTCAGGAACGCATTCTCTGAATGGCCGAACTATAACATATATAATTTTATATTCAATTATGTATGTTGGGGGTGCAAAATTAATTATTAATAGTGGGATGTTGCGGATATGCAAGGCTGCATCTAAATATTATGAGGGATTGATTGTGGATAACCAAATCAAAGCCAAAATTCTTTGAGTTGCCGGTTAGATTAGTCTAGTTTGTAGAATACAAACTAGACTAATCTAACCGGCTTTCTATTCTAGGCTATATGTTAAATACAGTTAGTTATACATAAAATTACTGTAAAAAATATGGGTAATATTTTTTAATTTATTTATTAGGTACTGATTTGAGTTTTCTTCATGATTGATGTTTAAAATAACAACAAAAAAACATTACAACTTTATACACAAGTACGACAGATAGAATGGTAACGGTAATACCTATTCTCCTCATACAAGCGCAAGTATAAAAGTACACTTCAGTGCAAATACTCGTAATATTACACTTGAAGTAATCGTATTATTTTACATACTTGAACATAAGCACTGGAAAGTGGGTGAGTTTGTTATAAAAAGGCATGAAAATAGGAGTTTCTCATGGTCTATATTAAGAATATTGTTTGTGTAACCACAAATTATTTACGTGTCTTATATTGTAAAGTCACATTTACAGTGGTAAAAGGTGGGCGTTTTGGGAGCTGTTTATCGTAAATAAATGTCCAAAAAGTGCTATTTAGAAACCCAGTTTGAATAAATAATTTTGAGTCATTTTTAGTTTTAGTCAATATTTTTGTCAAGAGTCTGGTTAAATACTGTCTAAAGCACTTAACACTATAGTAAGACCTAAATCATTAGCTATACCTACATTTGCTATTATTACGTTGTAAATCAGCACAATCTGTCGTATATATGTACCACAATTCTGTGCTAGAAGTTACGGCTTCCAATTTGTGCACTTGCACACAGCACGTTTACCAACAAAATTAAATTCAATTTTCTAAAACCATTTTCGTGAACAATTATAAATTTTCAATTAAACAGCTGAAAATATTTTCCCTATCACGTGATACAAACTTCAAACAAATTACAATATCGAGATTGTCAAATACGACCACAGTGCCGTGTACAGTTGCACGTAGGGCTGCCATCCGTCCGGGTTTCCTAGTTTGGAGCCTGTCCGGGGGCCGTCCGGGCGGGGTTTGAAGAAATGTCCGTGGAAAACCGTTGTATGAAATTTAAAAGAAATGAAAATTAGAAATTAGATGTTTTTATTATATAGGTGTTGTGCGGGTTTTTTGAATATTTGTTCGGGTTTGGTGAAATTCGAGATGGCAGCCCTAGTTGCGTACAACGCGTAAAACGCGTAATTTGTACAGTCGCGCACATCGTGTTTCCAAGTAATTACAGATGTTAATTCAATTCTGTGGGCACGGACACGCGAGGCAATTTTTGTGGCCAAGACAACTCGCCTTTAATTGGGGGTTTCTGACTTGACACTTACTATTTGAGGGTTGAGTTTACGCGTGTTAAATCCTTCATAATATTTTTTTGTGATTGAAGTGGTAATGAGTATGACGAAGTTAAATATTTACTGGAATTGGATGTCACGACTTGAGACAATTTTTTTTGTTAATTTGTAGTGATACAATATCCATACTGTTTAATAACTCATTGTTATGATTCACTTTTTGACACAAAGTTGAGACGTGTATGTGGTGGTATTGACAACTACATTGGGGATGGGTAGTTATTTACATATATGTCATCATCATCCTCCGAGCCTTTTCCCAATCATGTTGGGGTCGGCTTCCAGTCTAACCGGATTCAGCTGAGTACCAGTGCTTTACAAGAAGCGACTGCCTATCTGACCTCCTCAACCCAGTTACCCGGGCAACCCGATACCCCTTGATTAGACTGGTGTCAGACTATTTATTTACATATATGTATTATCATTTTTTATTTCTTATTAACATACATCAGGTTTTTACTCAAAATCTCTTCAAAGGAAAACTCAATACCAATATTTTTTGGTTATGCTTTTTACCCAGGGTCTAATCATAGGGTGCTTACATAAAGAAACAGGTTTCCGATACAGACAAACCTGTACGGGTAGGTACCGATCAGTGCAGGTATAATATTTCAATACAATCCTATTCACTCACTTATAAAGAAACAGGTAAGTTACAACCTGTTTCTTTATAAGTGAGTGAATAGGATTGTATTGAAATATTATACCTGCACTGATCGGAAACCTGTTTCTTTATGTAAGCACCCATACACAGGAATCATGCTTGAAACCACTATGCCTACGAACTGAGCATTCATAGGAAGGTTGATTAATTATTCCCTAAATCTAGATCGTTTAGGTATTTATCCAGCCTATGAAAACAAAACAAAAGCCAACCAATACATTATCCAATCGCCACCAAATTATACGTTGAACTAAACATATTCCGAACAACCGTAGTAAGTAACTAACACATTTTAACGAATAACGAATGGTTAGGCGTTTGCGTGCTATGCCGTCTGATTCAATTTGATTGGCTACAATTAGGGGCGGGTTTGAGCTTAATATAAAACAAAAATATACTACAATAGGCCACGGGGTTATTTTGCTAGTTTTTTTGTTGGGGTGTTATAGAAATATTATGAAGTGAAACACCTGGTTTCGTTGATAACGTTATCTGATTAGATTTTGCCAACAATATTTCAGGAGGCTATATGTTGATTGAGATCTACCAGCCTAAATGAAGAGATTTTCCGAAATACATCTTTGTAAGTTGGCTTCGACCTACATAAAGACAGCAGTGACCATTACCTAACCTGCTTTCAAAAGCTCTGTGTTCTTAAAATGGGACAGCATAGACATCAATCCATGACCGTTGGTTATGTTCTGAAAGGGTTCCTTAGGGTTACATAATGAAAATAGTCATTTATCAGGCTAAAGAGAAGCAAACATATCAAACCATCAATTAAACAGCAAACGATACCATCCCAAAACGAGCGTAAACAAAAACCAACTTTGAGCAAACCAAGCAGAAATTCCCATGCATCAAACTGCAAACCAAAACCGACATAATTCAAGCACCTGCATTTACTCGGCATTCATGAATCTTAACAACTCCAGTCAATACTAGGTGCACACCCAGCGTTGCTCATTAAAACTTGTCGTTGAGCTAATAACTTGCGTACCTGGGTAAAGGTGCTGTTATAATGAGCGGCTTCCTTTGCTGTATTTTGTACGCCATTTGAATATTTTCTTTGGTTGGTACTTTGTATGGTTGTATGATAGTTTGAATCTGCATTGAAGTGGTAATGTTGCCTTCTTTCAAAAGTAGATATTGATTTGGAGTCTAGAAGAATTTAGTTTTTCAGATTTCAGAAGATAATTTCTTGTTTTATTGAACAGAAAAGGAGCAGACGACCTTATTACTTTGCTAAGCAAATTGTCGATATTTTTTTGCAAGTTTCTATAAAGAAAGGTTCTTAATAAACTTCAGTCTCGAAACCCAAAAAAGAGCATTAATTTTGTAACGGAAAATTAAGCTTCATTGATCGTTTATTAATCAATTTTTCTTATTTTTTTTTGTATTCTTCTGTACAGGCAATCTCAAATCTTCTGCACTGTATTTTCGCAAACCAGCACACACCTTTACCCAATACGGATAAGTTTCCTTTAAGTTATGTTCAGCCGCGGTTTTCAGAGTATATGTTGAATGAAGCAGAGCTTAATCAAATGGGATATGTTTGAACAAACATACAAGGATAAACACGTTTATTACAGACCAATTAAAATGTTCGCTTTTGAAGTTCGGATGAGACACGACTGTTTTGCTTTTGCGTTGTTTGTTCAAAGAGTTTTTGGTTTGTAATGTCTTGTGTAGTGTATTTTTGGGGTACAAAGAAATGAGAAATATGACTTAACGACTGTATTCCATAAAGGGATAGGTAGCAGTGTAATTGTTTTGGAAACAGGGATTTTGACTGTCAAACGAAGCTTTTAAAAAATAACGGTTATAAACTTCATCTAAGATCTAGAAGTGGGTTGGCCCACGTCCCATAGAAATTTTTCCCGCACCCGGGTAAGAAGTAGCCTAAATCCTTTCTTTGTCTATCTATATTGTTAGTTTTAGCATCAAGATTTGCAAATAGATCGACAGAGTTAGGGTCATAAATTGACTACAAATTCAGTCTTTCTTCTACTTTTCTGAAAAATTCTCAATGTCACAAATTATGTCATTACCTGAACAGAGAAGCGAATTCAGGACATAATGCAGATCACGCTTGATCATTACCAATGAAACAATCATTACAATAGATCAATAGTGAATGTCAATGCGGCGGTTACTCGCTTCACGTATGCAAATTATATCATTGAGCTCATAATATCAATGGCAGATCATTGTCTGTTTGTGCTTTCAATATTTACTTGTATGAAGTCATTTTGTACGTATAGAAATGAATTACGGAGTGTCTGCTTGTTTTCTTACTGCTTTTTGCTTAAGTGTCATTTCAGATTTTTACGTTCCCAGGTTTCTTCACGATGTTTTCCTTCATCTTTTTTCAGTAGGTAATCGCTGTCCAAGACAATGCGTCCAAGACAGTACATAACTACAATTTAGATAAGTTGTATAGTGACCTAGAATCGAACCCACACACTCTAACTTGGGAAGCAGGTACATAAACCATTACACCACCACGACTTTTTCAGATTAATTAATGACACTCTCTATCAAACACCATAGGACCTCGAAAACCCATAATTACAAACCTTTCAATACAAATCCTCACTCAGAGTAACCCGTAGCGTGACGTAACAAGTTGGGACATGTTCGCGTGACGTCACTGTCCAGCACCGTGCCACTATATCCGCACCGGCTCTGTTGAAGGTGCACTTATTCTGGGAGAATCGCGTAAACAGGTACTTTAGGGGATTGTTTTAGGTAATATATAGGAAGCTTAGAAAGTTTTAAATGCTTACTAATATTATAAATCTGAAGAGTTTGCATGTTTGAATGCGCTAATCTCGGGTTTCGAAATCTCAGGTTTCGAATCAATTTTAGATAGCGAAGAAGGCTATAAGCAACTTTTAATCCGAGTAGGTACGGCTAATGTTTCTTACTGCGGAAGCTAGTTAGAAAATTTTCCAGCCTTTAAAAAATGTCTTTTAAATCTTATATCTTCTTCCTTTCAAGGTACAGCTGTAGACTTACTAATTCCTCGACCAACAACCTCAATTGTCCACCAAACACAAATCTACGTGACATACGAACAAACAGTCTTCCAGAATACGACCACCGATATTTCAGTAGGAACCTCTTTTAAGTAAACTTCCGCCATCGCTCCGTGCGCCGGAAAGAGCAGTCGGGTTACAAAGCGGAGCAATATTGCTCTACATAGCTCTATGTAGAGTTGTAGAGTCTTGTTAAGATAGTAATGTTTTGTGATGTTAATTGTTGTAATAGTTTGGGATTTAATATAGTTTTTATTATGAGAAAGTAAAATTCTTGAAAAAAGCATGAGAAATTAATGCATTGTCCACTTTTTTATTTTGTAATTATTGTTTTTTTAACTTAACAACTTTTTAAATAATGTATGTAATATTAAACAACTGGTCACACTGGTCTGTCAATGTCAAAGTGACATTAATGACGTAACAAAAGTAGGAATTTTATTCAAATATTTACATAATATTTACATTAATTTTAAAAATTAAAAATAAACTTATATATACAACTTAAAACTAATACATAGCATCAAAAAATTGCTCCTCATCGCTGTCACCGGGTAATGTACCCAGAAGGCTGGCAGCATTGCCACGTTGGATGGCAATGCTCAACCTCTGTGCGAAATAAAAGCCAGCCCTTGGGTCACGAGAAGTGTCAACAAGGCGCTTAGAAATTTCCTTTGCAAGCGCGTGAGCACTCGGACCCCACGGCCCGAGAGTTTCAACCCCAAACGGCTCAAACATGTAATTCCCGATAAGGCTACTATATTTGCGCCGTTTGAGGTCTTCTGCTTGTGAAGCGGCGGAGCCGACACAACACGCAGTTCTAGGAAGATGGGATGGCGCAAGAGTGTCGACGCAGGTCGCGTCCCACACTAAAGTCCTACCCATCTTCCACGGAAATAGCGACATGCCGTCTGGTCTCTTGCCATCGTCGCGTGCCAAACCATTTGGTTCAAGTACGGCTGGCACGCCGACGGCAACAAGAGCCCGACGGATCACGTCGTTGATATTCGCATGTCGTGGTATGCGGCCCGCACTCCGGCTGCACGACAGGCCGTGGTGACCGAGGCTGTTGACAGCTTCCCCGCAGTGGCAGCGGTGAGGAGTGCAGCATGAAGCACCCAGACGCAGGCAGACAGCGAGTCTGAAAGTGGTGTCGTCAAACATGGTGCCTATGTTTGCCGACGGAAATGCGTGAAGCCAAAGACCTGACTCCCATTCACCCACAGCCAGTAGGCGTGCTCGCTCCGCAGAAGTAATTGACGTATCAATGAGATTTTTCCGTATTACTCTGCAGAGCGGCTCATCCCACTGTCTCTGGGAGGATGGGTTGGCGGGTAGATCGGTATTCGGGCATGTGACTTTCCAGGCATTAATAGCCTCCGCCAGGCATGGCACCTCAAAATTGATCAGTGTAATAGGTAGGATTTTCCTGATCAATTTGTCAGTGCCATGGACGGAGGAAATAAATGCCGGTAAACTAATACTGGAAATTTTGCGGAAACTTTTTTATTTATAATTACAAAATAAAAAAGTAAGACGACAAAAAAAAAAAAAAAAAAAAAAAAAAAAAAAAAAAAAAAAAAAAAATTGTCCACTTTACAAATGTTTTTTTCCCAGGTCAAAATACATGCTCTCTAGAAAGATGCTCCAGCTATGAGGACATAGTAACGTTATGGTGCGCGAGCATTTGCGCAAACCCAGATGCAATCTCAATTCCCCCATTCTCATAGCCCGATGGGACGGAAATCAGACACGCGCTTTCCAAAGCATGAGAATATCAATCACAATACCAAAAACTGTCGTCTTCACAACATCAGTAATTCACAACACAGCAAAGTCAGAAACCCGAAAACTTCACAAAACAATCCACAGTCTAATCAGTATTCAACAACATCAACCATTAAGTGAGCTCATTTGTACCAACATAAAGAACCGAATAGCCTGGTAAAAGCTAACGACTACACTTAACAACAAGAAAAAATACCAAGAAAAGAAAATCACAACTAAAACGAAATAGTACTACTATAAAAGTATTCGAGTTCCGCGAGATAATTAAAAAAGTTGGTCAAATGATCACCCCCCTTCCGGCCGAACAGGAGCGCGGATTTGTTAAGCTGGGTAATGTTCTGCACTGAGATATGGTAGGGTTTGAGTGTAGAAATGCCGTGCAAAAGAATACTTGAGATTTAACCTTCAGATATTAAATTATGACTCAACAGATTATGATGGAACAATGAGGATAGATAAAGTTAGATTAGTCACATCACTGTTCTTTTAATAGAGACTTATAAAGAGAGAAAGTATGTGAAAACTAAAAACCCTACTTTAAGAATTATGGTACCTACTTAGAATCTAGGATATTTGTCTTAATCTAAATTACTTTTTAACAATAACATAAATTGAGACAAAACACAATGTTATTTGTTTGAATAATATTGCTAGACCAATTCCCAAATAAAAATGTATTCCTATAAGTTACCAGACTTCACAAATACGCGTCGTCGAGTCCTCCACTCCTGATTCCTTACAACTTCAGAGAGATAATTACTTCCTAGATGTTAAAACTGGCGTCCTTTATACTCGAGACAAGAAAAAACCTCTTTTTTTAACTCCCTTAATAAACTAGGAAGCCGGTTTAAGTGAGGGTAGTTGGCTAATGTTTAACGATACACTTAACTATTCGTTTTATAGTTTTAAACTTTGCTCTGTTAAATGAATTTGTTTGGTATGTACTTTTACTGCCTTAAGAAGCCTAATTTATTTATTTATTTGTATAGGTAGTAGCTGCTGCCCTCGACTTCGACTACTGGGAGATATAAAAGTGCTAAGATACTACATTATCGTATGTGTATTCTTTCACATAACAACATAATTATGTAGGTATAGATAAGGTGTTTTAAATAAGAAGATTTTAATTAATTAGCTTCTTATTAAAAATAAAGATTCTGAAATATCATTCAGGTTTTTTGTCCAAGTAGTTTTACCACCAGAGAGTAATAAAACACTAACCTAAGGTCCAAAACTTAACCATTCTACTATAAAAAAAAACAACATAAAACTTTATCGTGCGTTCCCTTAATTAATTGATCTAGAATCCAGCATAAAGGAACTGTAAAACACTGAATTCCAAAATAAAATAGAGCGACTAAAGTTAGGCTATCCGTTTTAGCCGGGCGTGCGGTTATCCGGGTTACCCGGGTCTGGCGGCCCAATCACGTGGAAACATACCCGGTACTGATAGGACCAAATTAAATATACCTAGCTCGGAATTTTAAACTAGTGGGTTTTATGTGACTATTTTTTGAATTGCGGGTGATTTAGTTATAATTTTTAGACTTTTTGGAGGCTGGTTTTTAGTTAGAATATGTAGGGTATATAAAATTGTAGAAAATCTAAAACTATGTTAAAAATAAAATTAAATTGACAGTGAATTTGGTTTTATTTTAAAAATAACTTTCGGGGAAAAATGTTCAGGTATAATAAGTTTTTCTATCGGAAAGCGGCGCTATTTAGTATCTTTATACGAATAAGGTATTGTATACGAACTTATGTAATCTCTGGGTAATAGTTGGTTTTTCCTAGTCCAGTAGTACATATATAATTTGAACAATAAGACAATAGATTCGATGAATTGAAGTACATAATATACAATTTTGTATCAGTTATTAAGGACTGCACATAGGTTCAAATCAGTTTAATCTTGTTACAACATTCAATACGTGAAAATACCTGAATTTGTATTATTATGTAAACACAAAAGAGAACATGGCCGGTGCTGACATGAAAACTGCATATTAGTTACATGAATAATTCTGAAACGTAATACTTTTTGTACAGATAAAATATACATGTTTCGGGATCAATTTGACATAGCAGTATATTTTTAGATATTTTTGGAAATAAATAAACAACTCAAGCTATAAACCAATATATGAAGTGTTTATTTACTTCAACACGTTTATCTCGGGAACTACTAGACCGATTTCAAAACGTACTATGGGTACTTTTCACATACAACACAAATAGACTCAACAATTACAAAACCCCCACCTAAAACAAAAAACAAAAACACGTAAATCCACTGCATTACAACACGAAAGGGTTAAAACAATTTTCTAAAATAAAAGGCGGGCTATTTGTTTTAACCCGCCGTGCGGCCAGGGGTCTAAGCGACCAAATCGCTTGGAAACCGAGCGACAGTTATTGGTCCCGATGACCGGCCGAATTAAGTTCGATTGCGATTGGCCGAACCGTTTAAGGGTCAACGTGTCCGGTTGTGCAAACATTATTTGGAACGTACAGGGTTTTAATGTGTTGAAAACGGTGTCAGTCAAATAATTTAGTAAAAAATCTGATCAATCTTTGACAGGATATATGAAAAGGATATTTAAAAATATACAAATTCTTGTCTTACCACGGTTTTATTTACTCGCGGTCCCGTGTAGTGTAGCTTACCAACAGTGAAAGAAGTTTTCAAATCTCTTCAGTTTTTCGGAGCTCTAGAAGTCTAGACCAATGTGCAACAATGTACAACTGGATCTTAATACAAAGAAAATCTAGTAAAACTACAGGCTATTTAAATTACGTTTATTTCTTCAAATTCTTAAGAGATTTGCTTCATCGGCTGTTTTATCATTTACAAAATAATTCGTATTAATAGCATGCACTTAGGTATTCTCACAGCATTTTCAAGTGATGAAGTTGACACTGTTAAAAAAGCACTCCTGTTACTTGACATAAATAAAAAATACTGAAAATGCTTTTATTAAAACCAATTCTATCTAAGACAAGAACAAAACGATATACAAAATAATTGCGGATGTTCTCTCCGTTACCGGCAAATGGGAGAATTCACATCCGCCGGATGTAGGCACCGGCGGAAGTTTACTTAGGCCGCGCGAAACCGACGCCGGCCGCGTCACCCCCGGTTATGTTCTGAGGTGAGTTCTACTGATGCGATTTGGAGATGCGATTTTTTTGTCGTAGGTTCTAAATGAGCTGAGGTTTCTCATTGTTTCTTGGCTGGTAGCAAATTTTTATTTTGTTATTATAAATTGCACTTTTTATTACTTCCATATCCAACATAAATTAACTAAGTGATTAATAAATACGTCAATATACTGAATTATTTTCGTCAAGAATAATATAATTAAATATTCCTTCTTATTAACACTAGGTATCATCATCATCATCATCATCTCAGCCATAGGACGTCCACTGCTGAACATAGGCCTCCCCCTTTGATCTCCACAGATACCTGTTGGAAGCGACCTGCATCCAGCGTCTTCCGGCGACCACACTAGGTATATTGAGGCAAAAAATATAGTCTGTTGTAGGTATTGTTACTTTTTATTTATGTTATTTTTTATTCAAGTCTTGTCTGATATAACGTCATGTCATCATGTCGAAACGCTTTCCCCTCATCATAACTTCAACACACACTAACATCCAGCCAATAAATCACCTCTACCTGTACTACACATAATACACAACAATTACACGAAAGTATGTCCGGCATGTGTCATAATTAATGCAAATTGTGTGTGACAGCGTTAGGCTAATAGATTCATGTATTAACATGGCGATATTAGCTGTCTGTCAGGACGTGCTTAGTGGTCGTCAACTTGATCTGTGTTAGGACATACGGGATGGGAATTCAGTGACATGAGATTTGAGTGAGATCTTGAGTTAAGAAAAAAATCGTGTCATTTTTGGCAAACAATTAAGTAATCTTGGGAAATTAATCGTGTCTTAAATCGTTTTAATTAAATAAATTTAATTTCTTTTAATTTAACTTAATTAAAAAATGAAACAATGCTCTATTAACGTCAATTAAGTATTGTGTTTTGGGGTTTTTGTAGCTCAAAGTCAAGTTTCACGGTAAATGGGTATAAAAAATATTTAATCAACAAATAAATGCACATAAGTTGATTAAATATTTTATATATATTTTCATCAGGCAATAATGCCTGATTATTTTTAAATTGCTACGATTCTTCCAAACAAGATCAAAATAACTCTTATTATTATAAATATTAGAAAAAATAATAAACGTACAACATCACACCCACACAATCACAAAATGTCTTCCCAAAAAAACAAAAAAATGCACGACTATTCCCCCTTATCAGAACCACCCCTTATCACTATGTTGCGTGAGCCCACCAGTTAGACCAAAGCGAACACACAAAAGAAACGATAAGGCCCGACATTACAAGCATCCCTCTTACAATGTATAGAAATTAAGCCCAAGCCTACAGCCGAGATAAATGTACCACTCTGATCGCTACCAGCTAATGTTTTAGTGCAGAATTAAGTGGGTAAAAGGTATGAGTTTTTGTTTGTTATAGGGAAAGTCAATTTGCGGGATTGGTGATTTGTGTTACAGTAAGTTCTGCTTGACATGAAAGTCGTAATGGGTGTACTTAGTCGATGCAAAAAAAATGCTGTTGCAATCTCACTGTTGAGATGGTAAACTCACTAGAAACCGACATGATATTGCAATAGTTGACGCAGAGCAAGACAAAGTTAGATGTGGAAGTGATAAAGTAGTCCCTTTGAAAAATATTTGAAAACATTATAACCGCTCTAACATTTAAGAAATAAATTGCAAGCTTTTCACTTCACACTGATCCAAAATAATCTTCTAAGGAACACACTTTAACAGGCTTACGACAACCAATAAATGGACGGAGCCGAAAAACTTTTACAAACGCTTAAACATTAATAGAAAACAAGAAAATACAGAGAAAAGATGGGATGGTAGGAAATTAGAGGGCGGGCCGCAGACGCGAACCATTTGTCCGTCTGTCCGTTACACTTAACTCGGGAACCTCATTCGCTTAACACTCACCTGGGGATCTATGGAGAGGTCATACGGGACAGAAATTTAGACGCACTCGTAGGAAAAATGTAACATGGATAAATACTGCCTTTTACTAATATAGGTGAAGGTAAAATAATGTGGTGAAGGTAATATAGGTAAAGGTTATCTGTTTGAACTTTCACGCCATATCTATTGCAACGATTAAAATGTTCGATACACAAAATGTTTTCAGCTTGAAAAAGGACGTAGGCTACTTTTATCTAAATAGTTTTGTATGTGGATTTAATTGGGGGAACAACTAATTATGAATAGGTGATGTATATTGTATATTGAGTTGTGTGGAGACGCTACTTTTCATAAAAACAATGAAAAAATACACACTTATCCTTTTTCCTACTTACAGACCACATTGCACGTTTTACTCACTCAACGTTATCATTCACAAACGCCCCAAATATCGGTCCGTGAATTTCCATTCTAATACAAGCCTTCTCCAGCCTCTTAGTTTAGATGAGATTAGATTAAACGCTTGGCCCTTAACAATACACGAGGGACTACATTTTTTTACTCAAAGTGCTTTTTAGGGACCCTACAGAACAGTTTTTTGGTAAATTGGGCACAAAGAATTGAATAATGTATCCTATTTTATTGTGAGGCTGGATTACTAGTTCTTAGCTTAACTTTGTTCGGGAGATTTGTTTTGACAAAATAAGATGGCAGGTAACTTTAGCGCTGTCTTGTTTTTTTGGAGTTTTTTTTCTGAATGTAAATTAAGAAAAAATAATGTAGGTATTTTTTGTGTATCATGTACATTGCATAGAATTAATTAATTAATAACCTTCCATGTTTTTCCGAAAACTAACTCTGGTGACGTTCTGTGGTCTAAGCAATTTGTAATATTTAAAAAAAAAGAAATATAGTAATGTTGTGCTAATAGTTTTTGTTAATTTAATAAATAAGACATAACATATTAAACATATCGCTTCAAAAACATATACAAGTGGTGATACCGAACACAGGCAGAGCCGCAATAAATCTCTTGTATTACGAATGGGTACATAAAAATTCATTGCTTTCCTTCGATTTATCTGAACAGTTTTCTTTTCATTGTAAGAGTATTATTTTATGCACCCCCAGTGAGCGGTGCTCCTAAGATTGTGATAACGTGGATAAGTATCGATGTTTGATGTCTATCTAAAACTTGAATAATCAAATCAAATCAAATATTTTTATTTTCAGGCTGCATAGGCCCATAGATTATATACCTTAAAGACTAACATACATAATATATTACACAAACACTGTTAGTATATAAAAAACTTAAATCTATGTTAGTAACACTTCACTACACACTATGTCACTCCGTGCGGTTCTGTGGCACTTGTCCACACATTTGAGTTGTAAGTACATGTGAAGGTACATCTTATGAGATGGTTTAAATAGCTGGATCTAGGAATCAACTAATTAGAGTATTTTTGGGACATATTTATTTTAATTGTGTTTAAACTGTAAAATGTACCTTTACCTGCCTTCTACAATTTTTTTTTATTATAAGTTTTTTTACTTCAATTTTAAGCGAATATTATGGGAAAACTAAGGTCAAAAGGATGTTCATAAGATATACTTCAACCAACAATATCCAATTCACATGCATTACAAAAACTTGAAAGCTATAAACAAAAGTTTCACAAACTCTCCATATACCAACATAAATCACATTCCTTTTCCACGCGTCAACAATCTAAGTACACCTCGGTTTTTACTACCGATTGGAAATGAGTTACAGTTGAACAGAGCTATGGATTTCATCCCGCATCGCTATCATGCGGGATATATGGCGGAGGAATTATTGCACCACACTGTAGGCAGTAAGCAGGCAAGAGTTACCACCGTGCAAGGTAATGTATGGCTGCTGTTAGCTTCTTGGTGTTGGTTCTAACAAGTTTTTGTATCGATTATATGTAGTTGGATAACATGGTCTTGATTTGCAAAGAGTATTTATGAGTACCATCTATTGGTAGCAACTAGGTAGCAACTCTCTATATATTTCTTTTTGTTTTGGGACAGTAGCATTTAAGTACACAGCTCGGTTTTTACTACCGATTGGAAATGAGTTACTGTAGAACAGAGCTATGGATTTTATCCCGCATCGCTATCATGCGGGATATATGGCGGAGGAATTATTGCACCACCCTATATAGGCAGTAAGCAGGCAAGAGTTACCACCGTGTGAGGTAATGTATGGCTGCTGTTAGCTTCTTGGTGTTGGTTCTAACAAGTTTTTGTATCGATTATATGTAGTTGGATAACATGGTCTTGATTTGCAAAGAGTATTTATGAGTACCATCTATTGGTAGCAACTAGGTAGCAACTCTCTATATATTTCTTTTTGTTTTGGGACAGTAGCATTTAAGTACACAGCTCGGTTTTTACTACCGATTGGAAATGAGTTACAGTTGAACAGAGCTATGGATTTCATCCCGCATCGCTATCATGCGGGATATATGGCGGAGGAATTATTGCACCACACTGTAGGCAGTAAGCAGGCAAGAGTTACCACCGTGTGAGGTAATGTA
Organism: Helicoverpa zea; assembly: GCF_022581195.2. Classification (NCBI taxonomy): domain Eukaryota; kingdom Metazoa; phylum Arthropoda; class Insecta; order Lepidoptera; family Noctuidae; genus Helicoverpa; species Helicoverpa zea. The sequence continues at coordinate 10,906,260 of NC_061471.1, forward strand.
TGGTTTGCTGTTACTTTCTTGGTGTTGGTTCTAACATGTTTTTACGATTATACATTAGTTGGAAAACATGGTCTTGATTTGCAAGGAGAATTTAAGTTTCACCTTTTAGTAGTAATTAGGTAACAACCCTATATGTATGTATCGAGGTAGGTGTATGGTGAGTGACCAGTGGATCTGATGGATACTAATGCAATTGAGTCGTTACAGACAGGAATATGGCATTAAGTCCCATATCCGTTGTACATGGTTCATGTTGCATAAAGTTTAAATAAATAAACAAACTTAGAAAAAGTTTAAAGAAGACATTTTCAAGTTCACTTGGTTTATACCCAGAAAGTAAGTAGATGATTTACAGAAGAATTCTGAAGCAATGTTTTTAATGTAAAAATTCTACGAAAAGTTTTTGCGGCTTATTTATTTATAGATTTAAATGAACAGTTTCCAAATATATGACTTCTCATATCAAAGCCCACGCTTTGCTAGTGGTAGTAGGTATGTAATATACCTACGGATATAAAAATAAACACAGATGTAGCTTATACTTACAATATATCTACCAAAAGATAGGTACCTAATAAGAAAGCAAGTCTCACAATGAAGCTATAAATATTCGATATTATAACGTAAATGGAGATTCTCCCTTACTTAGTAGGGAGAGCGAAATATTTGCTATGTGTTGGCAAGAAAATGGCGATTTGGCAGCGTCTGGATTCTCGTAATAAAAGATGATCTCTGCACGAATGCGTACGTTAAAGGGTGCTGCGATTGTCTGGCGTCTGATTCATTTTATGTCTGGCTTTGGAGTAAGTAACGTTATATCACGCTAGAATTACTTGGGGATCAGCAAGGGTTTAGCACTAGTGTGATTTTGGAATAGCTTGTTTCGTTGATATGGATTAAATAAAAGCTACTTACTGATTGCAAGAGGAGTGATGATGTGTAGGTTGTAGGTATATGAGGTTTACCTGAAAATGGAATGAAATAGTAGATACACGTTACTACAGTAAAATTATATTAGATATAAGTTGAAGCTCGTGATTTTGCCACAACGCTAAAGAACTTCTTTCCGTACCCGGATAAAATATAACCTTTGTCTCCCAAAGATAGTGTAGCTTTTCAACTATGTAGGTTTTTTTATAAAATGTTCAGTAGTTTCAGAGCCTTCAGGACACAAACGAATAAATAAATAAAAAAAATCTCTTTAAAATATTAGATAAGATTTATTGAGGTATAAAAATGGCCTTTCCACCAAAAATTAAGCCTACATAATTAACAAAACCGAGCTCAAACTAAACAAAAGCGAAGTCCCGGACAATATCAACAATGACCATATTTCAGGCTACATTGACCACCGCGGCGCCGTCCATTGTGTCTCAATCGGCCGGTCAATTTGCATAATGACCGTTATTTTGTACGCGCTGTGATGTAAACCCTACACTTTAATACGGAGTTATTTTCAAGTAGTTGTAAAGATTATTAGGCCAGATTATTGGTGACTAGGTGTGGCTTTTAGTGCCCCGAACACTGCAAACTTAAAGTCAGTTAATATTTTCTGCCGTCACTGGGGAAGATGTATTCGAATGCAGTTTGACTATAATATAATAATAATGTCGGGACACCTTTTCACACACGGTCGGTTAGCCCCATGGTAAGTTATTAATTAACTTGTGTTATGGGTGCTAACACAACTGATAAACTACATATAGCTACATATATACATATTTATAAATACATATTGTAACCCAGACCACGGCCAACAAGCATGCTCATCACACAAATGTCGACCGAGCCGGGAATCGAACCCGGGACCTCAGGTTCGGCAGTCCGGCATGGTGACCATTGCGCCATCGAGGTCGTCAACTATAGATCGACTATATAGATTAACTATAAACAGTAACTACATATATGTGGAGTTTAGTCGCATTCTTTACGAAAATCCAAATATGACAGTTTATCACCATACAAGCAATGCATAATCATCCTTATGTCCTCATCTCAATCAAAAATCTTGTCTGTCACTTGTTTTTTAATTTCTTGTATGTAAAAAAGGCGTGCAAAATGAAAAAGTCTGGGAAGAAGGTTGTTAATATCTTACAAGCCTTCTCTATAATTACAGATTTATTTAAGAAACCTACAACAAATTTTTGATACTACGTTCTTGCACCTACTTAAATACTCCAGGTAACTATCATAAAATAAACTTGCGCAACCATAATGCTCTTGCAATTTCACACTATTCGTTCAAAACCGATTATAATGTTAAAAGTAGCTATCGTACCAACCTCAGGGCAGTCATTACAGAAATCCTTACATAAAGTGCACAGTCTATCTCGTTGAAATAATAACACGGTAGAATGCCATAGATACTGATAATGCAACCTGCAATGCAAATTGGACACTGATTAATTGATAATAAGGTTTAATTTGCATATTTATTGGAGTAAGACCAGTGTATGGATAGTTTAATGATGGATAGATAGATAGGACAGGTCTGTCAACACCTATAAATATTAAGTTTTAAGTTAAACTGTTGTAATTAAGTATAGTGGCGAGAGATGAGTAGTGAGGCGATTATAATTATTATTATTCACACGATCAACAGGTGTGTTTTATAGTGATGTTGGTATTATCGTTATTTGTTACATAAAATTAACTTGTTTAATGAGTTCGTCAAGAATACCAATGATGGTCACCACTTTAAACAAAATATTGCTATAGGTATGCGATAGCAAACAATACAAAAAGGGCAAAATAATAACTTCCAAGACATTTTTTCCCCATTTAGTAAAAGTTATGTGTGGTTAAACTACCAGATTTTCATCCTACATTTAACAGAGTATATCTAAAAAATACCCAGTGGTTTCCTTATATAAAACTTACCCCAAAACCCCAGTATTCCTCACTGATGATCGTGTTCACGAACAGTTTACAGGCAGTTGCAATATTTATGCGCGCGCGCAGCAAATGTGCGGTAATACGTGCACTTATGATAATGTGAGACGAGATTCACACCTGATAGGTTCTGAGGATGAAGGAGTTTTAGCTTCGGGGGATGTTTTATGATATTATAGCTTTTGTGATATTGTAGAACGAAAGGAGGAAGATGTGACATGTAATTTTATGATGTAGCAAGTTTAACATTATGGAAGAGCCAATAGTAGAAATCTTGTAATACTGGCGTGTAATAAAAATATTGCATACACGCAGTAAAAGGCATAATAAATTCTGTTTTACTAGGTATATATGTCACCACAAACTTGTAGAGCCTTAAATAATACCTACTACATGTCAGAGTACTAAAACAAACGCAAACCAAGAAATAGTTTCAACACTAAAATTCCCTAGTTAAAAAGACATCGATCTCTATTACAAGAAAGTTTACTGTAGACCAACAATCTTCTTAAAAGGATTCACTAATCAAAACTTCGGAGTACACCCACCAGAAGGGCAATCAAAAGAAAATTAGCTTGGCCACCTTCTTACAATTTCAAATGGAAAAACTTGGCCATCAGTACGGAACCAATTTGATAGTCGCAAGGGACATAGTCGGATTAATTAGAAGGAGGTTCCAGACTCCTAACCTTATGATTGGTCCAAGTTGGTTTAAATAAAGCATTGTTTTTTTTGGTTAAACAGTCTTTTGTGGCTCTGTTGGAGGTTGTAGAGAGAAGATGTTTGTTTTTCAGTCTGAAGGGTTGTATAAGTTAGGTTACTTAAATTAAGTTTGAGTTCAAGATGATTTCGCGAAATAGCGCTCCTACTTAATGTCAAAGTTAATCTACCAACTATGACTGTTTAATAGATGGTTAATGCTTAAATCTTTACTAATAATAATACTTACAAAATTGACAAAGTTAATTCTCTTTCATATCATCGAAAAAAATTGTATTATTTTTGATTTGATTATATTTGGATGAAACTTTCGACAGTCGTTATTTTTCAATGGGAGCGTATCTATTTCCCTTCGCCACTTACCCTCAAACATCCCTATTATAAATTCAAACTGACGACCAGAGAGTAAATAAATCTAGTTTTACAACAAGTCGACCTAAACTCCCTGAGCGTCCTATGTCCTAGAAACGTATAACGTATAGGCACAGAATGAAGATCTACAGTTGTGAAGATCTGTACTAACGTTCGTAAGAATGTCACTCACACACGCATGTACATCTATAAATTTTTGTTTTTTATAAATAAATAAATAAATAATGTCGGGACACCTTTTCACACACGGTTGGTTAGCCCCATGGTAAGTTATTAATTAACTTGTGTTATGGGTGCTAACACAACTGATAAACTACATATAGCTACACATATACATATTTATAAATACATATCATAACACCCAGACCACGGCCACCAAACATGCTCATCACACAAATGTCGACCGAACCGGGAATCGAACCCGGGACCTCAGGTTCGGCGGTCCGGCATGGTGACCATTGCGCCATCGAGGTCGTCTTGATCCGCCCGTCGTCCGGCATGGTGACATCGACGAGCTTTTATGTTCTTCTCTCGGTGCTGTGTAATTGTGTTGCTGGGGAGTTGTTCCACCACTTCTTCTTCCCAGCAAAAACACATAGGAAGTGGTGAAGGGCGGGCGTTTTGGGGGCTGTCTTTTATAGATTTGACGTTCAGTAAGTGCTGATTTTCAGCCTACTTTGAATAAATGACTTTTGATTTTTGTGTTTTTCTGTCAGTACTGAGTGTCATGTATCGAGCACATGCGTGTGTGAGTGTCATTGTTACGAACGTTAGTACGTAGGTTCATAACTGTTCGCAGAAGAGTTTATTTATACTGTGGTATAGGTAACGAGTTGAATGAAAGCCTCGGGAACCTCGAGTTAGCAAGTTTGTGGTAACTTCACGCTATATAAGCGTAGTGTAAGTTGCGCTGTAGGGTATTTTTTTAATGCTTGCTGTAAATAAAGTTTGAAATGAAAAAAGTGGTTTTAAAGGTGGTAAAAATCCTTAAAGTTTAGGTTATCTTCATTTGAAAGTATAAGCGCGAAGAGATAGTATAGATTATGTGTGTGTGCGTGTTATTCTTTTCAGGAAAACGGCTAAATCTATTGAGAGGAAATTTGGCCAGCAGATCTTGAAGTCTTGGGGTAATGGAAACCGTGATAAGTTACTTTTTATACCGATAAAACCCTTACAATCTGGGCTACGAGTATGCAGATAGTAGGTGAAAATATAACTATAATCCCAGTTACATTGAGTTGAATATCATACTTAGTAGGTACAAATATAAACAGAAATCCCCAAACATCAAAACACTCAAGATACAGTAACCAAATATTCCAATACCTCGATAACTGGAACTCTCTAATAACAAAGTTCTAGACAACACAATTACAGACAAACTGACATGAGGCCAAACTTATGTAGGTGAACTGAATACGGGATTTATTGATTCCCGGACAAAATGCGGGACAAGCTTCCGACCAATACGTTTCCAATTACGATGGAACTTTCGAGAACGTCCAACGAGGATTTTCCTAAGTTTAGACTTGAAACTAGGAATTTAGTTTTTAATGATTGTTGAGATTCTGTGGATGAGGGAGCGGGTTCTGTCAGATGCTGGTGATTTTATTTAGGTTTTATTTTATATAGGATTTTATTTTTTGGCAACTAAAGATTTATATATTTGAGCATCCTAGTACTTATATTATAAAACAACGGTATGAGAAAGTTTGGGAACGCTGAGTTGAGGCGGTCGAGTGGTCATTTACACACACAGGTATGGATCACTCGTTTTCATGAGATAGAACCTATGTATATTACCTTTACATCGATATTAATAGATAGATAAGTATTAGAACCTGAATCTGATAAAGAAAAAGTGTGGTTTTAGAAGTCGGCTAAACTTATCGATTGTAAATGACTAAAAAGAGATGCATTGTTACAATACAATGAAAGAAAAGGGCAGCTTTCAGTAAGTTTGTCACCTACAAGCTAAAATTTTAACAATAATACCAAATCCCTCATCCTCCGAGCCTTTTTCCCAAACTATGTTGGGGTCGGCTTCCAGTCTAACCGGATGTAGCTGAGTACTAGTGCTTTACAAGGAGCGACTGCCCTGCCTGACCTCCTCAACCCAGTTACCCGGGCAACCCAATACCCCTTGGTTAGACTGGTGTCAGACTTACTGGCTTCTGACTACCCGTAACGACTGCCAAGGATGTTCTATGACAGCCGGGACCTACAGTTTAACGTGCCATCCGAAACACAGTCATTGGTGTCTAAGATATACTTAGAAAGTACATACAAACTTAGAAAAGTTGCATTGGTACTTGCCTGACCTGGAATCGAACCCGCGCCCTCATACTCGAGAGGTTGGTTCTTTGCCCACTAGGCCACCACGACTGTTCTTTGCCCACTAGGCCACCACGACTGTCTAGGCCACCACGACTGAATAATACCAAATCCCTCAGCAAAAAAAAAACCATTAACACAAAACTCAGCACCAAAATATAATAAAAATCGAAGTCTTCCCCGCAGCCCTGGGCACTCCGGATATCTCCACTCCCCGCCCGCCCTGCCCGGACAAACTTCCTGTACGACCGACTCCCGGAAACCGGATGTAGTATCCCATTCGGAAAAACTCGGCAAGTCTTAGTCTATTGGATAGTTCTTGTAGATATCCTGCTATTGGTATAGTTGATGTTCCACTGTTTTGTGAAGCTCAAGGGGTTTTCATTATAATTATATTGTTAGTTTTATCAATGGAATTATTATATCCTATCACTATAGACTGCTCATTAAATAAATCTTTTTGTTGGGATACACAAGTGCTCAAAGAGTAATAAAACTATGAAACATTGGGTTTTAGTTCGAAAGTAATTTCAAAGAAAATCTGCAAAAATATTCTAAGAGAAACATCTCATTTCATCTGACATAATGTACATCTAGTGCCAGTATTTTAAATGAGGAACATAGGTCTAACTAAAATAAGAAAATTAAATCTAAGTTATATCCAATATGCTGATGCCACGAATTCTATATTAATGAACTTATTAAATCCTTACTATAAGCATCTGTTCCCTATAAGCGACTTACATTATAATCATTGAATTCCAAACGTCAACACAGAACGATAATGACGTTCACACATAATGAAATGAAACAATTTACTCCAAATTAAATGAGTTTCGGCTTAACGTAAAAGATAATTACTTGGTAAAGTCAGTATGACGTTTATAATAATATGTTCGCTTGTATAGTCGCATGTCAATTATAATTGCGGTAAGTATATTGAAAACAATAAAATCATACACAGTGGGGCCTGATTTTTTTGTAATTTTGTTTACATTTCTTTGTCCTGTAAGTCTGTGTACATTTAAGAGCTGATTTGTTTGCTAGTACGCGGTCTCAAGACTACTGGTTCGGTCCGCTTCGCTTCGGTTAAAAATATTTCAGCGTCATCTAAAGCCCATTGGTGGAAGAAGGCTTAAGCTACTTTTTATCTAGGTGCGTGAAGCAGTTCCAACGCGTTGCCTATTTGGATTGATGAAATATATTGGAAACTAAAAGCTGCAATCAATTTACAAAAATCAAGTTCGTTAATTCCTCTAAATACAAACAATGATAACACCAACCCCATATTGCCCCACACATAACTCACGATAGTCATAAAGCTCTTAACAAACATATATCAGACGAGAAATTCCGCACATACCGTAAATTGTTTCAACAAATCCCACTAAATTCTGCTAAAACGAGCATTAGATACACAGTATGAGCATTTAATTACGGCTCAACAATCGAGGAGCCGCAAGCCCTAAATAACGGGATATTGCTAATCATATATCGATCGTAGTGACAGAAACATTAGCGTGGGTTTCATAAATAAACAGATTCTGTGATAGTCGTTTGTTTTGTGTGTTGCTGATTTAGTGTTGGGTGATGATTGGTGTAATGACTATTATTACGTAGGTTTGGGGTGATTTTGACTTCTTTTTAGAGCTGGTGTCTGTGGAGTTTTGAGTATAGATTTTTTTATTGGTTCTTCTCCATAAGATCTACACTTCGGAATTGTGTAACTGGATTGATGTTTTGAGAGAACTTTTATAGGTCTTTTGAGTTTGACAGTTATGATTTAGTTAAGAGGTTTAGAAAAAGATAATGAAGACGGTCTTATTGTAACTGAATGCATGTGAAAGCATAAGTTTTTGTTAGGTCAAGATTCAAAGTAACTTATAGGTCTTTATGTCCGACTCCACTTGCAAATGTACTATTATTCATACTGATATTATGATCCACCATTTTTTTTCGATGATCTCATAAAATTATTTCAGCAACCAAATAACAGTATTTACTACAACAAGTACAGCACTACCATGAACAGACAATAACGTTGATAAGGTCTATTCCGGCGTGACAACCTAGATGTAATTAATTGTGATTTTATAGCCGCCATGTTTGTCCAGTCATAAACAGTGATTAGATTAGCGATTGGGTTAACGACTATCAGGTACTGTGAGTGATTATTATGTGTTTTGTCGTCAAGCTTGATTTATTTGCTGTTCAGGTGATTTGGAGATATGAGGGTACTTAGATCGGAACCTTTGTTTTACCTGAAGTTGTGGTTATCTTACTGCAGATAATGATAACTGATTCATCCATAGTTTTGCGATTGGATATTGAATTTTGACATGAGCTTCCTATAAATTATGTCAAATTTTAATTTCTAATCGAAAAACAACGAATAATTCGGTTATTGAAATCCGCAGTCAGAGAATAAGGTACTTCAATATCTGTACTATATCTAATCAATATCTATAACTATAAGAGTAACGCAAATTTGGGTCTTACAAAAAACTCATTGGGTACCTTTGCCCTAGACTCTAGACCAAGAAGGCAACTTTATTACATTTTCTGCAGTACATCAATTAAAACATCAGATCTGGTAACGCCAACAGACAAACACATCAAAAGCCATCACCTTAATTAAACCATAAAGGGAATTGAGGAAAATTCAAAAAGTCTCACCACCATTCGTCATTGTCAGACAAACGTCAAATTAGTACAGCAAGGAGTGATGGAATCTAGGCTGTGATTGGCTGGAGGATCATCCATCATGTTCGTTTATTGGCTCGACAGAATTGTACCGTCTTAGTTGTGGCGTTTTTATTGGGACACTATGACTTAACTCGTTGGGTACTTTTATCCGGATTATGATCTTCACGAAAGTCTCAGAAAGTGTCTGTGATTATTATTAGTGATTACTTTAAAAAAAAGTATCTATGGAGTTTCCTGCCGGCTCTTCTCCATAAGACCAACTTTTTGGAACCGTGCAAATAGTGTGACGTTTCATAAGAGCCTGCAATTTGAAAAAAAAAAAAAATGATTTTGTCATTATTTTTGTATTAAAAACTACAAACGAACCTACGATTAAAATGATAAGTATATGATTTGCTCTGGTTTTGTCTTTGAATGTAATTTTAAACAAACACAGGATATGTTTTCTAAATCATAAATTAGACTTATAATTCTACACAATGAATTCTAAATCCGTTTAACTTGACCACTCTAAGCGTAGTTTTCGTAGAACCAGATTTCATTAAGGTAATCCGTAACTCACAAAATGCAGGAAACTCTATCACAACTGCACCTGCAGCCCTTACTACAGTTATTTAGCCAAGTCTGACTGTCCGTTAAATTTCACGTTCGTTGAACGCAGTAATTTAATATTAGAGATAGAATTTAATATTTCAAAATCCAAATTCAGAGAAGAACTGGGGTTAATTAAGCAATTATTCCAATTTTCGACGAAATATTTCGGGCTGAATTGGTTTTTGGGGTTAGTTAAAAAGTTAAAATGTTAGACAAATCTCATCAATCTATTGTGCGCATGCATTTTCTTTACATTTACATCATCTAATATAATGTAAAAGTAATCAAACTTGTTATAACCAAGATGCGTACATAGGTTTTCTTAATATGATTCCTCAAACATCACAAAAAATCCTCTAATACTTACCAAATTTGACCTTCACAAGAACCGTTGTTTTCTTTTTATCAACGTCACATTCTTATGCGATGTGGGTAGGTTTATTTATTTTCGCCATTACATCAGCTGCTGGTTCAGAAAGGGTCCAAGATTAATAAGAACTGGCCCAGTAATGGTACCTTTTTGTTTTATTGCACTAAACAGTCTTGACGTGGCCCATTAACCGGGCCGCCCCATTCATTCGTTCGCTCGTTCGTACAACGATCACCTGGGGACTAGGCTAGGTTTCAGATAATCGGGAGCATTTCTTATTTTGTTTTTCTGGTTCAGATATTTTGGCTAGTTGTTGTTTTGTAGGTGTGAATGATTAGTAAAAATGTATTTTTGGTTATACTGGCTCGGATTTATTTAAACCTCAATACTTCAGTTAAAGTGCCAAGTATTATCAATGTTAAAAAATGTTGAATTCATATCAAAGATCTAATTGGCAAATATTTCTTTACAAAAATGGAAAAAAAACACAATTGAATATAAAATTATTGTGAATACGAAACATGAAAACACATAAAACGAATATTTTAAAAGGACACAATTTTGTAAGTTAAACACAAAACAAGTGAGGTTGAGCTCAATAAATCCTCGATCCAGTCCCCGGTGTAATTAGGCTGGCGGTAGACTCGCGGGCGGTAGACGGCGCGCAGTGTAGACACCGCGCAGATAAGCTAATCGCCTATCTGCTCCATTTCAGGCCGGCGATACGATGCCGACTGGTGAAAAGATTTCACTAGAAATATATTAAGTAGGTAAAGTTTTCAGTATTGGCTGATTTATGGATGTGAATTCGGAAGTTTTCAGTTGAAATATAATTGTTATTGTTGATGTGTTGATCTATGGTAGATGCAACATTGTTAAATCAGTTGCATTCATTTATCAAACGCCTGGAGTATTTAGAGGTTCTAGTTTCTACCAAATTCTGCTCTGCTGTTTGTTGCGGTCCAGCTACTATCAAGAAGCTATTTGAAAACGAGGACTAAATTGCAGAAATGATAAAACGATAATAATTAAGAAATTAGATAATTGCGAAAAACCGCACCAGCTAAAATAACATGTTAAGCCAAAAATGAAAATGGTTAAAGATTCATTTTGGCAAAGTTAATCAACAAATGTAGGAGCTAGGACCAGATGGCCTCCCAGAGGCTCGATGGGATATCAAAATGCTATTCCACAATAATTTTAATCCACTAATTGGACACGCCGTGCTCTCCCCAGAAGGGATAATTAGCAAATTGGCTGATGATATTATTTTTAGTATTCGATAAAGGTCGACCCTCCATGCTGTGGTATAAGCCAAAGATGGCAGAATTCTTATTTCTTAAAACATTCCTCATAAAAAAGACAATTTTACTACTAAGGGTGATTTAAGCCCTAAATGATAATGAGGGTCCCCAAAATTCTAAATTGATTTATAGGAATTCGACTCATCCAATTTTAGTTTTCCGCTTCGGTCTAACTGAAAATTCATTGGAGCATATAAAACAGATGGCATCTGCTACCTGATAAGGCAATACCTGACCTGTGATTGGGCGATCGAATTTCATTATTCTTGTGAACCCAAATCGTCGTAATTATAGGATTCCATGCATTTATTGATGAGGAAACTTGCCCAAAGTTACCAGCTTTTGGAAAGGTGAGCAAAGGCGGAATTTCCCCGCAATTCTCTCCTGCATTGAACCAAAAAGGTTTGGCGATCCACCTCATTTTAAATTAAGCAATTCAGATATCGCTTATAATAATCCCCCCCAATGTAAGGCCTTCGTGGATTAATTATATTTTATTAATTTTATGCAGATGTACCGAAGCCGTAATTTCTCTTGTTAACGATGTTTTAATTATTGTAATGTGATAATCATGCCCGCATGTTAAAGTACCTTATGAAAACGTTATTATCGGGTTCTTTGTTTTAGAGTCGAGTGTAAGTTGAATACAATCGTATTGTTACAATGGAATAATAAATGGTAAAATATTTGGGTTTGTTTACTTTGGGCAACATTACTTTAGGGAGCGACCACATTTTTGAACACAATTATTTTAATTAACTTGCAGAACATTTTTGTAAAAGTCAAACTTTTAATAATTTTATATTACACACACAAGTAGATTTAAATTACACATACTTAAAACTAAGGTAACAGAGTGGCTTCTCCAGAAGTACTATTCTTTTACGGAGTCTTTACTCACGTATATCAACTAATACTAACAACAACAATTAAGCAAACGCGCGCCTACACACACACAAACACACACACTCACACACACAATACCTCTCAAAAACGTAAATTCACTCCTTCCTCTATTACACGAATTATAAGTAGGTAAAATAAAACTGTGTCATTGATATGTATTTAGTCAGATCGACATAGGCACTTCCCTTGCTCAATTTTTGTTGTAGTGTATAAATCTATTTTAAGTTTATCCCGTAGCCGAACACTGTCTCTTAAGATACAGGTTACCCTAGTTTAAGAGGCAGGGTTAATATACTTTGTACAGATTTTGCAAAATACAACAATAATAAATATTGTACCCACTAGTATTGTAACGATCACTGCATATTATTATTTTTTTGTGCCTACCTATCTGTAAATTTTTCGCTAATAAATAAATATATTGTATTTATTTATTTATTTTTGTTATGAAAGACAGCCCTACAAACATGTATTTAGACTATCTGTTATTTTTACTGTGAGATGAACACTGATGTGGTTGTGCAATTTTGATGGTCATGTGTCGTAATAGTAAAAATGTAATTAATTGAACACAGATTTATTTTTATAGTCGCTGATACATAGGTGCAAGTGCGTTCGTAAAATCAGTGCAAGAAAACCTATTAAAATTGGTCAGAGAATTATATAAATCAATGCAAAAAATTCCACCTTCAGTCACTTGTAAACCGACACCGTTTAGCCGACTGTTCATTTCTACTCAAACTGCTGTCAAATGAAATTGACTGCAATAATTTATTGCAAAAACTTAATTTCTCAGTTCCTCAAAAATCTGTTCGGTTTAACCCACCTATATCAGTCCCATTGTCATCTTCGAACTATAGGCAGAATACATATATGTTGCGAGCGAGCAAGGATTTTAACAAATTGTGTAAAGAGTACTCTTTTGACCCATTCAATACCAAGAGTGCTGTGGTTCGTAGGCAACTAAATCACGATTTTTTCAAAATTTAACTTTGTATTATGTAACTATAATTTTAATACCTCATAGACCAGCTGATTACCTAGCTTTAAGCGTGTTATTCCATTATTATCCGTGAAAACCTATAATAGGCTTTCTGTTTCTTTATATATGTTTACAACATTGTTTTGTATAGCCGTTGGTTTTCCAATAAGTAAATAAGTAAATAAATAAAAAAGTTTTATGAATTTATCAGAATTTTAGTACATAAACATAAGTACACAGACACTAGTACGCATTAGAAAATAAACCCCAAAACGTCCAATCGTCATCAATCGTTGCAAAAAGAAGTGACACAACAAACTACCCCACAAAACCACCTCTAATTGGAAATCACCTCATCATCCACCCACAAACCCAAACTTGCTCAGTTACTTCTCCATTACGAAGCCAACACGAATTCCCAAGCCACTTCACAGGCCCTTACAAACCAGTCCTTCGATATTAAATTGAAATTATCTACCATCGGCATCACGGCATTGAATCCTCTACAAACGCTATTAAATTCACTCGACCTAATTTTAGATAAGTCGCAAGGAATTTATCTGTCGTTAGCAAAAAGAGGAACACAAAGGCATACGGTACTGACTCCTGAATTAATTTCTCTGCCCGCATTTTGTTCAGAGACAACCTAGATTTACCATTTACCCATACTACTGTTGCCTCTCCCGATTGGATTTTCCAATGGCATTATAATTTCGTCTGTTCTTACGATAATGGAAAGGTAATGTAAGCTTCTAATAAAAGAAAATTTTCTTATAAATAACACTAGTTTACAAAATCAAACTTTTTGCCTGTTGCCGTGGATTTAATGGCTGGTAACATTCACTTATGTTTAGTTTTTATTAATTACACCCGCAAAAATTTTTTTGTAGCTCGACTTTACTTGTTATTGACTTTCTCTTTTCTGAACCTTTTTCAGTCGCTGAAGTACGTATTTTATTGTAATTATACAAATATGTGAAGTTTTTACAACACGAGTAGTTCAAGGAGGCGTTGTTTGAACAATCCAAACCATGTTTGTTACTTATGTGGAGAATATGTGTTTGAGAAGAGTAGAAATGTCATCAGAGACGCTTAAAAATACTTATTTTTTATATTTTGGAATGTTGTTAGATAAAAATGACAAATCTTGGGCTCCTGATTGTGTTTGTAAATCGTGCGTTGAATATTTAAGATTATGGAAAAGTGGTAAAAGAAGTACTTTTCAACTTAAAACACCAACTATTTGGAAAGAATCGAAAAATCATCTCGACGGCTCTTACTTTTGCAGCGTGAACATAAACAGCTTAAACACCAAAAATCGAGCTAAATGGCAAAACCGAAGTAGAACATGTGTTTAGCGAAGAGTGTAGCATTCACCTGAACTTTCAGAGAATAAAAATTATATTGAATTTTGAAAAATTATAATGAAAATTATGTTGAACTTGTCGAAGACCTGCTTTTACAAATAAGAGGTATGGGATGCAATTTGAGCATAAAGTCACTTCCTCTTCAGTCATCTGGACAGATTTCCAGAAAATTTAGGAGATATGAGCGAAGAGCAGGGGAGAACGTATGCATCAAGATTAACGTGTCATGGAAGAACGTTATCAGGGTTTCTGGGATGTAAATATGATGTCTGACTATTGCTGGTCTCTGATACGCCATTTCCCAAAGTCTACACATAAGAGAAGAGCTTTAAAGCCAAGTTTTTTGGAACTTAACAATTAATATAATTTTTAAACAAATATTCTTTAAGGTAAATCCACGTTTTTTCTCTTTAAACCGCACTTAGCTGAATCTCAAAAACTAGAGCTGATAAAAAAAAACTACTAATAGTTTTAAATATGGTTAAATATGAGTAGTCAACAACAGCTTAAAAAATCCCGGCAACAAATGTACTGTAAACTAGTGTAAATTATTGGTTCAGTATTACCTTCAATTATGGAGTAACTAAACTCACTTTTTTGTACAGAAATATACTGTGGTTTATTCTCGGAATGTTTTAATGTTTAGTAGTTCAGTGCCAGTAGTATTTACTTGGTTTACGGAGTTTGCTGATTAAATTGAACACTAATTATGGTGCAAACTGTGGAGAACACGCGCAGGTAACTTAAGTTGGGGTGAATTTAGGTTGCTACTACACATTTTCACTTTAAGTTGATTTAAAATGTGTTAGTTGAAAATAAAACATAAAGGGATTAAAAGAAACTGCTAATAGTTTTAGTCTTTCGAATCGGGGCCAATTGGTCCTTTTAGTTTTTTCTCGTCCTTAATTTCAGTTTTTGGTCCTTTTTTTTTTACCAAAAGTGTGTTTGTATTTAATAAGAAATATTCTGGTATAATGTCAACAAAGCCTGCTTTGTAAAATAAGGCTTTCTCACGCCTTTATCAGCGAAACAGGACACGTGACCAGGCTTGAAATTTTATAAAAATGTTCCAGTTTTTTTCCGTTTTCCGCTTTTAAGAATGCGTGACTTCCCTCTATTTAAATATTTACTGGACACATAACTTAAATCTTAATCGAGTTACACAGTTACACGAATACCATGGTTTCTGTTTCATATAATATATGAAATTCTATGGGTTATCTTGATAATAAATAATGGTAAGTTGTCGACGTAATTTGTATTCTGTATGCATTATAAATTATTTTTATCGAAGTACATACTTTTTTGAATATTTTTATAATGAAATCATAATTATATGTATCGCAAACTCGTATTTTATATATCCGTATAGCGAGATAGAGAGGACGCCTGTATCCAGCAGTGGGACGATAAGATAGGTAGATGATGACGATGGCGAGATACATACAATTTTACCTCTGTCCAAAATTTTAATGATTTCAACATCATTGTTATTTCAATTGTAAATTAAGTAAAAGGTTTTTCTCATCACGTAAACATTATGCAGCTCATAAATCCTGAATAATTTACATGGCGAAATACCGTCCCGCAATACACACTTTAATTCGAGAACAGATAGTAAACGCTTACCGCAGACCACCCACGTGGTTTCGATGCACGTTCGCGATAAATCTATCTCTCTATAAATTCGCAACTGTCCATTATGTGACGTCACGACTCGCAGTCGACACGCCCCTTTAAGTGAAACTCTCAGATGACTTATTGTTATGGTCCTTTTTTGTGTTTATGGGCACGAAATAAATGGTCCTTCTGTACTGAGGTGAACATCGTGATTGATGCTGATTAATTTTTCTCGCAGTTTCGCGAAGCTTTTTGGAATTTCTTTCTGAGAAATGGAACGAGGTCGGAATGGGGTGTTTCTTGTTTTCACGTTGTATATTATGAAGAATTTGTAATGGTTGAGTTGAAATACTGGTGTTGTAATAAAAGTTAGGGAGACTTAAATGTGCTGAAGTTAGGAATTATGAAAGTTCAAGTGTAAACTCATCACGACTGCTTATTCCTCAGAAAAAAGGCAAGGCTTCGAAACTTTGACCAACTTCCATTAACATGAACCTAAAATCTTATCCTCAGCGGTGATAACATGGCCTTTGCCTGATGCCACAAAACCATAGGACCAAAAGGACCAAACACCATAATTCCACCACAAAGAAGTTAATTTTCCCAACTGTTATATACTCCGTAGGTCCAGTTTTCAGTACATTTTGTCGACTTAATTAACGGCTGCATCAGAGCAACCGCTTTATGTACTTCGAGTTGCGGTTTTGATTCCCGCGTGACGGAATATAACCTGTCGTAATTATAACGTGGTGTACAAACAGTAGTAAATGAGGTAGCCTTAAGTGAAGACTTGGTTTTGGACCTGGCTTTGTTTTGGTGAAAATAGATGTAGAATAATATAGAAAGATGTTTTTCTAGCAGGTATTTCAAGACAAACCATATTCACTCAATTAACACGGTACATCATTTTTATTAGTAGGTAACTGACTTCCATCAGCGGTTTCACTCGCTTAAACCTAATAATACATAAGTATGCAACCTTAAATCGCATATCTAACTGCTAGTAACCAATAGGTATAGGTAGATGTAAATTGTTTTTGAAAAATCAATCTTGTCTATTCAATATTCTTTATGTATGGCACGATTAATCTCAAAACTACACAGAAGTAATATCATGTGAGAATTTAAATGTAAAATCTGGTGACAAATAATTCTCAGTTATAATAAAGGTCTGCTCACTATAAAAGGGAATTTTCCCCAAACTTTATTCCACTACATATTATATAGCCAATATTTCATCAATTCCAGAACCATTTAATCCCAAACCTAATCTCCCAGAAAATGTTGCCATAAAATACCTATAAATAATTCCAACATAAAATCTAAAGGATTTAAAGAAAATTTTCAATATCTGTCGAGATATTTATCGTCGCCCTTTCGATCCATTAGACGGGGTGGGGGGTTCCGGTTTCCGGTTCCGGCGGAAGTTAGAACACATGGCTCCAAGAGTTGGTCGATCGTAAAAAATATATCTTATGAAATATGATGTGTGTTGATTTCTTGGAATTTATTCAATGTGTGACTTTGGCCGAAGTAAACTTAGCGTACCCAACGGTACTAACTTTTAGTCGGCCGATGGTTTGTTTGGGCTCATAAATTTTATGAAGGTGAATGGTAGCACGCACATAATATTTGCCGGTATCAGACCAAATGAAAATATGATTCTAATTAATTTTTCTTTAAGTCATTAGTATGGTGTCTGAATGTTGTTCTGAATAATTAGTTTTTTTAACCCGTTTGTTAGGATGAGATAATTTTAGACTGGCCTTTTTGGGTTTTGGAGCCGATTAAAAAGAAGAAGAAATAGGTAGGTACAATTCGTTTAATAATGTAAATCTTAACTAATATTATGAAAATGCGAAAGTAGCTGTCTGTCTGTCTATTTTGGCGTATAAATGTATTCGTGTATTTTTTTTTAATATGTATGCAAAGGTCTCGAAGCCTAGAAATTGTAGGCATATTTTATGTTTTTTCGATAGGTCTGGGCAATATTTTATTTTCCAATTCTTCGAATTCAACATTTATCAGTTTCGACATATACAGAGGGTTTTATTGATTTATTTGTTTTTGTAATAAAGTCGATATGAATACAAGGCTGAGTTGTTTCTAGATTCAAGAGAAAATCTCCAGAATTTATCTAAAACCTTCAACTCCTACTTTATTTACATTCTTTATTTCAAAATTACTTTCACAATTTTATAGGTTATTGTAAAAGGTTGATAAAAATGTACATACTTTATTACATACTAGTGTCAAAATAATGTATGTACGTACATTATTCCACGACCCGAGGAAATCGCACCTCCCGCAGATGGATAATAAGCAGCCCATAACGCGTCTCAGGTTCTAAACAGCTATCGTTGTAGAAAAAAATATTTACATCGGTTCAGTAGTTTTGGCGCAAGAGTAAGACAGACAGACAGAATTACTTACACATTTATAAATCAAGTAATAACGTAAGCCTGTTTCATATTGGTTCACAACGCTCTATTAATATTAAACACACCAACAGATCCTTAGCTATTTTGTAGAACTTCCTAAACAAACAAAAAAACTCAATTTCCTTACCAAACTATAACATCTTACTGCCAACCTTTCTGCATATGCTTAGTCACCCAAGTCCTGATCCCATATTCATGGCACAAACCCCCAACTTAAAGGTCTATAGCATGGAGAATAAAATGACTAGCGGAGGTGCCATAACGGATTTTTTTCTACGAAAGTAGCTCGCCAAAATGCGGGTTTACGGGGGACGAGGAACGTTCCTGTCCCCTTTTTTTATGTGAAATCATCAAATGACTCCTCTCGCTCAGACTCTTACTGTCAAAAATCCATCATGTTCCTTCGTAAGACTTTTATGTATCAGGGCCGCGGTAACTCTTTCGAACAATCCCGTAGCCCTTCTAGATCTTACTATTTATTGGAATACCAAAAATTGTTGACAGATGTTTAAAGCGCCCAAACGCCTCGTTAGTTCACTCGTAACTGATCGTTTTGGTCATGCTACGAATTTGACCCAGAAATTTCGCCTGACCTACCTACATTATGGTATCTCCGCTCAGTTCCCTACTCCGTGTCCCATATCAACGGACGCAGGAAGTTGTCGGCCCGTCTGTCCCAACTTGTGAACTACTGAACAACTTACGAATTGTTCGCTCACAATTGGCACCTGAAAGTTTTTTGTTGAATGTTCTAGTTTGCTCGGCGCGACGTTTCATGCGTGATAAGGAGTTACAAGTCGTGTTAGAAGTTGTGTTATGTGCTGTTGTTTGTAAAATTGTGTTTTTTGTGATGTGGTATTATTTTTTGAGTGCTTTGCAAACTGTTTACTGTACCTTAATTAATATTTTCGGATTCGGCTTTTAGTTAAATACATATTAACGACACTAGCTACACACTCATTATCATTATCTAATTAAATTCTTAATGAAAGGATAATATTTCGTGTATGGATTTTTTTGCTGTGATTTCAATATTGTAGTTTACGCTTATGATGCTTTGGACTTACTACTTACTTTATTCATCTGTAAATACCGTAAAAACTGATCATTTTTTAAAAAGCAAACGTACGTTTCTGGAGTTTTTACTAAAGAATATTTAATCAGCATTTAACGCATTGTAGATAGACAAACAAACATTATTACTTTGTCCAAACAAATCAAGTCTAAACTAATTTATCAAGCTGTGTATTGCTCGGGGACCACTAAAACGTGTTTTTGTTGTTATTAACAAAGGACTGTTATTGTGACCACAGAATAACCAGCATATAGATAGGACACAAATTCTTTCATATGTTGATGAAAGAATTTGTGGTGATTGACATTGATGTGAACGTGATTGACCTAAAAAAGTCAATCACGGTACCTACTATACCGACTATGATGAAGTTTATCACATAAAAGGGGGAAATTTTCTGTTTGTGAACCAAAAAAATAAATTTAGTTAATAACTATTTTTTTAATTTTGTGTAAACGTGCCATTTCTATAAAAATAGTAAGCATTTCCATGGATTCACTTTCAAAATAAATCATGAATGAAACTAAGTTCGAGACTCAGAGACTCAAGGAATCTTTAAAAAATACTAATAAAACACTGGGCCATTTCCACGTAACCTACATAGATCTGTGTAAGTCCAGCCACTTACGTATTTGAACCCAAAACTATGTATTTGATTAACTACAGGACCAACTTTTATAGGACCGGTCCACGATCCTAACTTAGTTCCAACTTAACAAAATAGATACGACTCACAGTTATGCAAGTTAGAGTTAAGTGACTATTGTGGTACTTAAGCACTAAGTTAGTTGGTAACTTGAGCTTAGATTATTTATGTGAGTAGGTAAGTTGAGGTGATGTTTCATGTTTTAAGTAATAGCTTTAAAGTTGGGTGAAATCTAGCTTACAAGGAATTGTGGATTTGTTGGTTTATCGTTGTGGTATTTAGGAGCGAAAATTAGAGTTATTTTATTGTTGTCACTGTTTTTTGCTTTTTTTTGCGGGAAAAGGTTCGGGAGATGACTGCTCATGCAAGCGATATCACCTGCGTCTCATTGACTACTTCGCACATCTGGATAAAAAGTACTGTACCTACTAGTTTTCCTCAATATAAATTGACTATCTAACTCTGGCAGATTTTTTCAAATCTGTAGTTTCTGGAGCAAACAATAGTTTTATAACATTACTGTATTAATAAATAAGTTTCTAATCTCAAATGTAAAGATTCATAACCATCTTTACTTCCAAATGTACGCACATACATCACATCAATATTCCCCACTACTAATAAATAAAGGTGCAAGTGAAAAATTTCAACACTCTAAAAAAATCGCACCAACAAAACTTGGAGCGTGTTAAAAATGTATTTTGAATGGCCATTCATTAACCGGCATCCTGAGCGCTGTTGCGTCATGATAGCGATCGCGAAGAAATTACACTTCCTTCCTTATAGCCGACCAGCGAAATACGGTAGTTTGAAGTAAAAGTGAGGGATTTATACTAACGAGTCTCTATTAAATGTTTTAGTTGTAGTATAGTTGCTGCTTGTGGTCTGTCTTCGGGTATTTTATGGGTAAAGGTGGCTACTATATTTCCTAGATGAAGATATTGACAATTTCATATTTGAGATATTTTATTTTATAACCCTACATCCTGTTTTAACCACATCTAACATCTAAGTAGTCCAATAAAATGGGCTATTTAACATTAAAATATTTTTTCGAATCGAACCAGAGTAGATCCAGATATAGCGCGTTCAAGCAATCACACAAACTTTTCCGCTTTATAATAAGAAGTACTGAAGTATTAACAAGTATAAGTATAGTATAGTAAACATGTCAGCAAAATATGTCCATTAAAACCGTGAGTGAAAAAGGAACGGCCATTCACACCCTACGTACCAACTTTCGCATTTATAATATTAGTAGTATTTCAACAAACGAAGGACGTTGACAAAAAAGGCCAATTTAAAAAGAAACATTGTACAGTAATGAAACAATAAAATAAAAAGATAACGACAGAAATGCAAATGAATCTAGTTTTAAATTGAAATGGCCAAGCGTCCAAGAAAATTACTATTCGTTGTTTCAAATGAGCAATGTTGTACAGTACGCCATTTTATATTTTGGGTCCTTTTTTACGAAATTCCTATGAATATACATTTTGCTGTTATTAATATTTATATTCTGATTTTCTATTTTTATTCACTGTATCTCTGCGAAGAAAATAAACACCATTGCACCTTTTAAATAACTATTTAACTCAACAGATTTGTGAAATCAGCAAATACTACGTTAAACGCGAAACTTCTAAATCCCACACAAATTGCAGTATTTACTTTTCTCAAAACCTTAAAATAACTACTCAATCCGCTAACAAATTGGCAATTAACTAACTTATTTACACATTGCTTTAAAAACTTCCAATCAGACTTAATTGCGCATCAAACGCGGCTTTTCACTTTGCAAAAAGTCAGCATTTACAACTGAGACTAAATTCACACACATTCCCAATAAGGATATTACAAGCGGCCTGAACCGGTGGAAACCGGTTTGGACTGGCACGGACTGGATGAAGGACCGCTAATTGGCGACGGGACGCGTTTAGCAGTAACCACCGGCCATCTTTCACACCTCCACACATTAATCTTCGAAGTTGTTAATAAAAATCATACGATCAATTTTATTGCGAATTTAGCTGTATAAACCGCCGAAAAAACTTTGAACACATTGCACGAAATGTGCTTACCATCGTGAGAGTAATAAGCTTTTAATACATGTAATTACTTCACAAAATCAGGTAACGTAACAACTAATGCAAACTAGATTGACAACAGTTAAATGACACTTAATTGACGGATTAATCACGTCAATCTCGAACCGGTTGGAAGCAGTTTAAGCCGGTTAAAAGCGCGTAATTGGCGACGAACGCTGTATAAAGCGCTAACCACTAGTATTAGCGTTATTTCACGTCTCGACACTTTAATGTGTGAAGTACTTTGTACAAGTCATACGACAAATTGTTATGCACTTTGTGAGCTAAAGTTATTTTGGTTTTAGTTCGTCAACTGCTCGCTAATTCTACAGAAGCACTAAAAATACTGCTAATTAAAATTACAGAAAATTAATCCTACTTTGTATATGAATAGATTACATTTTAGGTAAGTTGCAGGTAAATTTGTACACGTGCTGGCAGTAAAATGGTATCATTATTTTTATTTAACATTTTTTCTTCTATGTATCCTTTTCTTCATAATTTTTCTTCATAAAGTAGCGTTTTAAACAATTTACCTTTATTAGTGTAACTAACAAATAACTCATAAAACTAGCTAGGTACTAAATAGGGCATGCAATTTCGGTAAAATAAAAATTACCGGTAAAAATTCGGTAATTAAAATATTTTTACCGGTAAACCGGTAAAACGGTAATTTTTGTATTTAAAAAAAATGTGATAATTATATCAATAAGATTGGGTAGTCTAAAAGCAAAAAATAATTAAAAATACAAGGTATAAGGTGGTAAACATTTTTTGTGACGTGGGCCGTAACAAAAAAACATGTCAGAACCATCCGTACGCGATGTCGTCGACAAAATGCAAGAGAACCGGCTGCGATGGTTCGGCCATGTAAAAAGGTGACCACCTGAATACATCGCCAATGTTGTGTACTCAATCTCAATATACCCGGTCAAAGGCGCAGAGGCAGGCCAAAACGGTGATGGTTGAGTGTCGTAATGAATGACATGAAAATCTTCGAACTTGAAGAGGAAGATGTCGTGGATAGATTGAAATGGAAGAAGAAGATACGGAAAGCGGACCCCGTCACAAGACGGGATAAACGCTAAGAATGACTGTGAATACAAAAATCATTTTTTTCATTGAAGTGAAAGCCCTTTTTTATAGTAAATCGTAGGCATTTTATGGACCAGGGTTGCGGTCTTTCGAACAATCCCGCAGCCCCGGCAGGCCTGCGCGTGGAACAACTCGGGCCGCCGACACGGGTCTGTTGTCTATGCAGACGGAGGAACGATGAGCCACCCGAACTCACCGCCCACAGACCGACGCCTACGGTGGCCGGGAGATGTCTCTCGACACTCGGCGCCCGTGGGGTCTTACTGGTCCACTATAGCGGCTGGGATGAGAGGTGCGAACTCGCAGGCGCTCCACCATCTCCTTCCCATCGGCTTCCCATTCCTTCTCGCTCCGGACCATGGCTTGAACCAGGGCCGGACGCGAGAGGTCGCCGCTGCCTATTGGCTCGACGACGACACGGCGGTACCCTTCCCACGCAGTGCACACCTAGACTGTGTGCTCCAGACTGTGTCCTCAGAGCTTTCCGTATGGTAGTGAAGTAAAAGCCCTTGCTCAATAAGGTCATAGAGTAGGTAAAATAAGCATAAGCTACATTTTTACCTAATAGGAGCTGACAGCTATGTATGAGGAAATTCAGAATAACCGAATGAATAAAATTTGCTTAGATATTATGAATTAAGATGAGAATGAAGATTTGAATGTAACCTAGAGATAGTTAAGGAGCCACATAAGTTAACTTTCCTAAAAAACAGCAACTTTAACACTCTTACAATATGTAATGTATGCAATATTACATTATGTTCAGGCTACATATTGAAGATTTGACGTTAAATGAACAATTGCCATATATTATCACAAAAACGTAAAAACCGGTAAATAACCGGTTACATATTATTTTTACAGGTAAATTAAAATTGCGAAAATGGGCGGTTTTACCGGTAAAACCGAAACCGGTAAACCGGTATTGCATGCCCTAGTACTAAATTCCCAATGCATAAATATTTTCTTTCCCATACATACATCAAAGCAGTTATTTTTAATTACCACTAAACATATTTTATAGCGTAGCTGGGAAGGTGAAATATGTTGTGTTGTTATTTGACGTTATTATTATAAATTGTGCCGTAATGCTCCGGATCTAGTATAAACTAACCTAGAAATTAAAGTAAAAATAGTAATCCGCCCTAAAAATTTTGGTATGATCATTTGCGTACCTTTGGCCAAATATGGACGATAACTAATTAAAAAAACGATATAAAAAATTCTGCAGTGACCAGAACCGAAATAATGCCTGTGCTCTTTATCACAAACGGTGTAATGCTGAAAGATACTACTTGTTCAAAGAAATGTGAATTTGTGTGTCAGGTACCTAAGAAAAATCGAAATCAATCACTCGCTTTATTACTCTAATCAAAATCACAAACTTATCAAGACTTCTATCACCTAACACCATCAATTCAAGATAGAAATCTTCCTCATTAGCCCCAGATTATCATTACAAAGACTAAACGCATAATGAAAGTAGTTTAACATAAAATACGGGCGCATTCATTGGTAGAACTTCCATTACCATCTTGTCAGACCTGTTGATCGGATCGGCGTTATTGGAACCGATTTGCGGGTCGGTCCAATACGTCGTTATCGCCTCGGGCGCATAATTTGCGCTTTAATGTCACAAATGAAGGCGGTGCTCGGTTTTTTTTGGCCCGTAGTGTAATTTTCGATGAATTGATGAGTCGTAATTTTAGGTGAGAGACTGGGCTCGTATTAATTTATTGATTGCCTTGATAATGAATTGGGGTGTACTTTTTGGAGTCGTTATTTTTTATTTTTTGCATTTTGGAGCTTCCAAATAAAGTTAATGTTGACGATGAAGGATGTTTTTAAATGTTGGTAAGTATGGTTCTCGGCATTATTTATGAATCAGTCTGTGACTAAGGGAAAGTTCATGAATCATTTTAAAGTTTTATTACCGAAATTGAAATTCTATTATTTAGACGCTGGATGCAGGTCGCTTCCAACAGGTATCTGTGGAGATCAAAGGGGGAGGCCTATGTTCAGCAGTGGACGTCCTATGGCTGAGATGATGATGATGATGATGATTACCGAAATTAATTTTTTTAAAATTTTTGGATTAAAATATCAGATAGCTAGAAGGCTAACCCGTGATTGACTTGTTATTGCTTCTAATAATACTTGTACTCAGAATGTTTATCTAGGTTAGTATAGAATGACCATTATAATTCTAACGTCATTTAAGACTACTTCACCGTTTTTGGATTAGGAATAATAGAAAACAGTCAAAATGTTTATGACCACTCGTACAAGGTACCATGACTAATATAAACTCTAAACCCATGTTGAGCTAAAGCCCTTTCACACGTCGCATATCGAAAGCGTCGCGACGCTTCAAAAAACGCGTTCACGGATACGCACGTCGTCGCGTGCAGTCGGAAACAGTCGAACGTGAATGACGGAGTAACACGCACGCCTGGGACGATGGGTGCTTGAAGTAATCGTAGGATATCGCAATATTGGTGAGATTTGGTGATTTCAAAAGTTATGGGTTATGGTTATTACTAAAATTGGGATTGGATTGTGTAGATTATGAAAAAATAAAGGTTTTTATTTGTCTTTATTTTATCTAAGACAGCTTTTACTGTTCTTTTCCCCCACTATGGTGCTTTCCAATAAGTCAAGTAGTTCCTGTGATTAGCACAAAATTGCAGCTTTGTAATATTAGTATAGATATATGGTACTTATTGGAGTTTTTTCGCGTTTTGTTCAACAAAACAATACTTTATGTACTAAATGACATGACTTTCAAAGAGAACCCGTATGTACACTTCTCGGTCTTTGTCTAGGAGTTATCGACCTCTTCACCAAAGCTATGACCCCTCTCACCCGACACGAAAAACATCGAAAATAACACATTTAAAAATATTCATAGCGGAATCGGATAAGCTTAACCACATTAAACGCCCATTTACCGTTCTGGGGGTATCCAGACTAAATGGTTCGTTGAATATTTTTCAGTCGCCATTGTTGTGTAGCTGTATTTCAGAGCCGAAAGATTTATATTTTGTTGATGTTGTGTTGGTCTGTGTGTCCCGTTCCGTTTGTGTTTCCGGGTACTGAAGGGTTTTTGTGTTAGTTTTAAAAGGGTTTTTTTTTAATGGGGTTGTTCTGCAGGTGGCTCGTGTTATGACTGCATGGTGATAGTCACGTGGGAAACTTGCTTTTTATCGTCGTGTCTATTCACTATATTCTACACTTCAGACAAGTTCCAAAAAATAACAAAGCGCCTACATACCTTACCCTACTCGTATAATGCATAAGTAACTCCGTCTGACTATTAGGCTTTCACGTTAAAACTGCCGAACCAATTGAAATGGGCGTATGCCCATGGAAAACAAAGAGAAAGAACATAAGCAATTTTTTATCCAAGTGCGCGAATTGTTCCCTCGGACGTGGGTGGAACCACGAAAACCAGCTATAAACGACATTAATATACTTGTAGGTACGAAACTGTATGTAAGACACAAGACATCTAAAGTGTAACAACATAACATAAAACTAACTTAGAATATCATCTAAACATCGCACAAACTCGAGCAACATGCACTTCAATATTAAACCAACTATATTCACCGGAGAATTGAAGGAATTCAACAAAGTGAAGCGGTATAAAAACCGAGTTAAACTGCGGCACAAGTGTATGACAACTGATAACGTGGCAGTGGCGCCCTCTCGCGGGGACCTTTTGAGTTAGCGACGGAGTTTACGAGATGTACGAGTTTTAAGATATGTGCGGTGTGGTGTAAAATGTTTGTAAAATGTGGTGTTATTGTAATGGATGTATTCAATATGTTTGTAGTTCTTATTTAGTGTATATGTTATGGACCATGTGATTAATTCGGGCATTATTTATAATGCCCGAGTATTATGAATAATGTCTAGCTTTATCGGGCCAAGTGATTAATAACTATCTTAACTTCATTATTTATGACATTGTACGGGCATTATTATATTGCTACATGATAGTTGGGCAATTTGATAATAAAGCATATTTTACGCGGTGCGAGGGTGGCAGTTGTTCTAATAAATAAATCCTGTTACTTGCTACATATTTTATGATTATTGTTTTGCAAATTATATGTTCTATTTTAATGGGAAATTATAAGTCTAGCCACAAAATTATTTATTGGACAATTGTCATCTAATTTACTAACTCGGCCTCGTTTTTTTTATCTCATTTTACTTGACTTGTTTTTTTATGGTAGAATTTAATTTGGATTCAAAACATTGTATTAAAAATTGAAGTAAGTGACGAAAACGAATCGCTGCAAAACCGACTCCACGTAGTCTTGTCTGCCCTACCCCTAGAGTGTAATTCAAAACCGCGTAGGCGCGGAGGGGCGAGGCGGCGGTGGTGAGCGTGAAAACCATCTGCGACGACAAGCTCGCATGGGACCGCCGGAGCCCCGCAGCGCCGGAGCCGTGACAGAAGCCATGCTTGCTGCATGTTGCATGCTTACTTCCATGCTGGGTCAATTAATATGGGATTTGTTATATTTTAAACGTACTGAGTAAAAAAATTAGAAGCTAAATAAATATATTTTATGATGTCATTTAATAGTATTTTAGAAGTTTACTTTAGTTTAGTTAGAATGCGTGCTACAAATTTAGATGCTAAAAAATAACCATCATGCTGAGTTGTATTTCGAGTGGTTTATTAGAAGATAACTAGTGGCTAAGATAGTATTATTCAGATGCTCGTTAATTGTGGTTGACTTAGTAATTTAGAAGGCAACATAATTTTTTGGGGGCGAATAACGATATTAAAAAGAAGCCTGTTTAAATAGCACCCTATTTTAATTATATTTTCATTTGACTTTTATTTAGAGAAGATGCTAATTATGCCAAATAATGAATCTGATTGCTTAAACTTTAGTTTATTTTGTTTTATAATAATAAGTCATTGATATAAAACAAAGATATGTTGTAAAGTAATTATATTTTATGTTATATTTTTAATATGACTCTCCTTAACTTTTAAATGCAAAAACTAGTGGATTTTTAAGGCAGAAGTCCTTCATAATTAATCCAAATCATGAGGCTGATTATTTAAGTGGTTTAATATTTAGTTTATTTTAAGTTAAATGTCAATAACAATAAAAAATATGAAATTAATATGAAATGAAATTACTTTGCCCAAAAGGTCACGGGCAATATGTATAGTGCCCGGTCAATTTGATTATTTGAATAATTATTATCAAATTGCACTCTCATATTGGGCATTTTTCATTATGTATACTGCCCAATTTATCACTTGGTCCATAACATATAAGTTGATTATGAAAAATGATGAAGATGAGAGTTTAAAAGTATAAATTATCAATTTTATGGACTACTCGAACATCATGTTAGTATAACATGGCATACTTACTTTTTCTGAGAAAACTCACTTTGATCGATTTAAGTTACTGACCTTAAAAGTCCTGTTTAAGTCACGGAGTGTTGATTCCTTGCAAATATCCACACTTGAAGCCAGTTATTAAAATATATTTTTTATTTATACGGTCTCACAGATGAACAAACGAGTAATCTTTTTTGCTCCATAACTAAAAATATTCTTCTTTCAAACATCTTCACACAAACACGACTTACATAAAAGCTAATTGTTCCCTTAATATGTCTTTTGTGGTCATAATTAAGGCCTAGGTATAAAAGAGTCCCTAAGGCGTCCCTAACTTTGTTATAGAAAAGTCTAGACTATTGTGTGATAATATCTAATAGCGAGTAAACGTAAAAAGATAAGTCTTTGTAGAAATTATTTGACAATGTGTTTTGTGTGTAGGCTTTACTTAATTTTACGTAATTGTGATTAATGCGTCTTTAAGCAGATAAATAAAACTAACACATTACATAAATTAATAGTCAAAATTAAGTAATTTCATTGCTTATACGCGCTAATTTCAGTCACTGATGATGGTCAGATTTGAAAAATTATTCGATTGGTAGAAAGTCCATTTATGTAGGAAAGCTATACCTAAAGTATTTTTCATCCTGGTGCACAGACTACAGAGTAGTTCACACAGGATGCAAGTGAAACCGCTTGCGGAAGCCACTCATAAGAAGCTTACTAACTTCAGACACAAATTCTCGGAACCACTAAAACATAATTGTAATACAATTTAACATTACCAAGCTCATTAAACCTTCAATGTCTTACTACAAAAACTTTAACCACTGTTTTACACTTGTCTAAAAAAAATGTGGCTCCAAAATGAACCATATGTCAACGTCATAATTTGACATTTTTTTAGACAAGTCTTAAACTGACGTTAAAAAGTTTTTGTGGTAAGACGGTCAATGTCTTACTACAAAATGAACTCACATATTAAAGAAAAAAAACACATAACCACCATGTCTCATAGAATTCTAAGAAAACTTCAGATAAACCGTTCGTCCTGGCTACTGAATATTACATTAACTAGCGGGTGGTTTTTTGTCATTCCGCCCAATTTGCATGTTATGAGCAAGGCACGTCGCCTCGTGTTCTTTCAGGAAGGTTACGCTTTCACGTAGGTACCTACAAAGGCTTTATTATGTTCTTAGTAGTTTGATGAAATATTTTTTCATTATATCTTGTTTGATGATGGATGGAGAAGAGCTAAGATATGTTTTGAATGTCGATGATCATGGTCTCACCCTACATTTGTATTAATGTCCTAAAGCTGTTTAGTTTTCTGTTTGTGTGCTGAAACGCGTTAACCTTTGGAAGTACTGGTCCGTATTGAAAAATCCTAGTTCATGTTATCGAGGTAGGCTATCTATCTGGGTGTGTGAAGTAGTTGTAAAACCATCCGTGGAAGCTAATATAAATGGTGTTCTATACATATAAATGGTGGCACTAATGATATTGGACAATAGTCATTGATTCGTACATAGTCACCATTGATTTTACTATTCTTGAATTAGGGGATGTTGCTTAAGACAATAGGAAATACAAAGGGCCAGGTTAGTCAGTTCAAACTATACTCCTTCACAAACACATGTATGCATTGACTAAATGGGAACGAAGATTAGGTAACATCGCTTACCTTAGGTTACACAGGTAGCTCCATGCATTATTTTGAGATTACAAGGCGCTCCCAAAGAAAAGTTGCATCCGAAAAACAAAAAATGTGAGAAATGTTTAAAATCATTCAGTAATGGTATCTTACATACACATTTATGTATTATCATACTTTAAAAATAAAGCCTGGGCATACTCGGGAATGCATTTTGTTAGCTTAAAAATTTTCGTTAACAAAAATAAGCGCCTACAACTTTCAGTATAGCAACAGATCAATGCGCTTCACTGCCATACGATAACATTTCTGCAGGAGCATTCGGGCTCAGATGAAATTGAAATCCCAGCGTGTCCACACGCTATGAAAATATTTAAAAGCAATATACTTTGTACGTCTAAGTCGAGTATCACATAAGTTTGGATTTAAATTGCTTGGGATCTCTTGCAATAACAATGGTAATGGTAGACCCTGACAGAGGACATAGTCTACTTTTATCCGACTGTAGGAAGTAGTTCCCTCAGGTCATGTGTAGAACCGTGAAAACAACTAGTCTAATTTATATAATTATTACACTAGCTTACTTACTATTGTCTTTCATGTTTTACCTAATTCAGTTCTCTCTCTAAATTTATCAAAGTATTCAGTATTCATTTATTAACAGGTAAACTCTGGACTTCTATATTTTGATCTATAACAATAAAATATCATAGATCGCAAGGAGGTATGGCAGAGCAAACAGCTACATGGACGCTTCTTCGGGGCTCTTCATGGCCCCGATGTAGACTTCAAAGCGTCCGTATCTTGGCTACGCTTCGGTGACTTGTTTGGAGAAACCGAAGGGTTTGTATGTGCAATTATGGACGAAGTTATCCTTACGAATAACTACCGGAGATATATCATGAGAGACGGGACGGTTGACATATGTCGGGCATGTCACCATCCGGGTGAGTCTATCAGACATATTATTTCTGGTTGTTCTCGTTGGGCTAACGGTGAATATTTGCACAGACATAACCAAGTGGCCAAGATCATCCACCAGCAGCTTGCTCTGCAGTACAAACTTGTAGATCTTGAGGTACCGTACTACAAGTATGCGCCCGACCCAGTTCTCGAAAACGACCATGTCACGTTGTACTGGGATCGATCTATCATCACTGACAGGACTATTGCAGCCAATAAGCCTGATATAGTGGTGATAGATCGATTAACGCGCCGCGCGATGATAGTCAATGTCGCCGTTCCGCATGACGAGAACCTCGTGAAAGCTGAGAAAGAGAAACAAATAAAGTATCTTGACTTAGCGCACGAGGTTGTCGCCATGTGGAATGTCGACACGGCTGTCATTGTGCCGATTGTCGTTACGGCCAATGGTCTAATAGCCAAGAGCCTCGACCAACACCTCAGGAGGCTCTCGTTAGGCGGCTGGATCAAGGGACTGATTCAGAAGGCAGTACACCTTGATACGGCGCGTATTGTGAGGAGGTTTCTATCTCTGGGACCCTAACCACCGGTACCTTGGACCCTGTGCCCGATATCGGTGGCAACCTATTTTTTATATTTTTAAATGTTTTTTATTTTTATATTTAATATTTAAAAATGTAAAATATATGTTCAAAAATAAATAAATGACAAGGTAAAAATATCAAACTACCCTTAAATAAAAACTCATTTAAAATTATAACTTCCAAGCTCATACTAACTTCAGTCCCCAACAAACAGTACACAAATCTATCAGTTCCCAGTAATTGAAGTCCCATTAGTTGGGTGATGAAAATGAAGCGGCCCCGGGCGGAATCAGATGGCAAATAAAATGCGAATCGCCCTTTTGTCTGCCCCGGGCGGACAAGCAAGATTCAATTTGTCAAGAATCTGGAAGTGGTACAAGTTGTAAGAGAGGTAGCGATTTTAGTCTGTTTGTGTTTGCTTTTAGATCTGTGGTCGTGCGGTTTGAGGCAATTGACGCTTTATAACTTTTTATAAAAAAATGGGCTAAAATAAAGTTCTGAGTAATTTTTTTTGGATTTAAGCGATCCGACGACATATTATTTTCATGGATGTATTTAACGTGTATAATAAATAACGTTACAGTTCTTTTTTCGACACAATACGGGTTTATAATACATAGTTTCTTAACCCTGGAATATAAGGAACCACTTAGAAATACTTTATGACTCTAGAAACTATTTGTTCATATAAAGTCTTCCGACTTTATTGCTCTACTTCTGAGAAAACTTTTATTAGGTTTACGTAGATCATGAAAATTCTAAAATATAACATTCAAGTTTTACTAGACGCAGACGTTGGAAATTCAAGGAACAATATCATCTAGGCGATAAGACATCCACTGATTTTCTAAAAGACAATTTGTATTTTGTGAATTTCAATAGTGTTCTCAATCATAATCAGTAAAGGTTTAGTTAAATAATTTTGTTTAACGTGTTTTTTCTTTCAACAATATTCCTGTGTTCTTCTATGACTTGGGGTCACTTATTGGTGACACGAAGAGGACACCCCGGGGGTCCAGGGTTTTTGTCGTCCGACACCTGCCCAAAAGATCCAGTTTCTTGTTTGTGAATTCTTATTGGAGACAACTGATAAGTTCGCTTTTAGTGTACACGATTTCTGGTGTGAGTGTACAAAGTATTAAATTACTGGGTAGATTAATTTACAACGCTTCCGATACTTTGATAATTCAACATTAATTCAGAAAGCAATTGTTCCGAAATTCATAATTTTGTTACTTACATTCGCTTTTACCGATTGCATCCGCTCTAGGAATCACGTCGCGCAATCGGGTAAAAGGTACCCTATAGCCTACCTGAATAAATGAATAAAACTAAAATGGGTTCAGTAGTTCCTGAAATAAGCGCGTTCAAAACACTATTCGAAATATAGGGCTTAGTGTCTACTTGCTGTATTTTTGTGTCAGGTTAAATATGACTGAAAAAGTCACACTGACACTCTGCTTTAAATACCCTTTACTCCACAGCATACCTACACTGGACCACACACAAATCGTGCACTCTAAACACCTCACAAGTCATAGGGGAAATCTATGTGTCCTTCGAGTGCCGACATGTTGCCGACTTGCTCGACACGCGTGTTCTACACGCTGACTGTACCTGACTCAGAGTTACGGCCCATTAGTTTGTTGTTGATCAATGATGCAAGTGTAATGGGAGTTATGTTAACTGAAGATAGTTAAACTGTGGTCAACTGGTGTAAATGTGAAAGTTTGTAAGGATGTTATGGCTACGTTTCCTATCAATGAACTTGATTAAAGAATAATAGCTTATGTATCAGGATATCATAAAGGCTACTTGTATCCATGAGCGGGAAGTAGTTCTGCCGAAACATGGGCAAAATTGCGGGCAGAAGCTAGTGAAAATGTAAATATACCTAATACAATACTTACACGGTAATAAGTAAATGGAATAAAAAATTAAATGTGTCTTGTAAGCTGACGTTACAAGGAGTAATTAGACTATATCTGTAAATAATTAATTAAATTGTATGGATGGAACAGAACATAAATCTTTTTACTAGGTCGTGGGAAGTTTCAAAATGACAAGGTTATTGTAACAATTTAACATCTGATATAAAAAATAGGAACTAGCTAACTGTTTTGATTCTGTGTTGTAAATGCCATTTTATATGGCTAAGTTAAATGTAGGTGTTCGTTGTATATTTATCACGAACTGACCCACGTTCTACCCGGGTAGACAGGTTCACGCATCCGGATAAATGCCGGAAAAGTAGCCTGTATGTAATTCTAATGTATAAGCTATTTTACTTCCAAGCTTCATCAAAATCTTCTTCGACTTTATATGCGTATGGTCGGGAGCGCTCAGTAGTGGGCTTCTCGCTGAGTCGTACAAAGACAATGTGCATGCTTCACACACACAAGTAAGGCTCACCCGCTTTCGTGAGATAAAAGAGATCTATCCAGGTAACATTTCGGTCAGCCAGTCAAAGGCGTAGGCAACAAAGTAACAAAGGACATCCTTTGTAAAGGGAAACGTACGTTGATACAATACATTTTAGTCTTTAGCTTTGGGCATTGAAGCTTTGTTCTGTACAGATGGACTTGTAATTCTGGAATAGTTTTTAGTTGCAGTCAAAATACCTTCTTCCGTGGTTGAAGTAGTGGTGGGACAAAACCCATTTAGCCATTTCAACGACTTTGTAAAACCACAATAGGATCTTCTCATGCTCAGAAACTGAACCATTTGCATGGTTTTATTAAACCGCTCTATGGTGGGTTTGAAACGTGCAGAAAATATATCAAAAGCCTCTAGTAACACACATATATTCTGCATTGTCCAGGCAACTCAAAACCACAAAGATACAAACAAACACGATTCTAATCCATTCTCCTTTTTGATTGCTTCATTACTTCTATCAACCATCAGAAAATTTTCCACCCTTTAACCAAGTCAACTCAATCAAAGGGCACCAAAAACCCTTCATTACAAGCCATACACCATAAAAGTCACACAGTTATTATAGAAACAGTAACCAGTGTTATGGTCCCCGACACGGAGAACTAACTGAGTAGCGGAGGTGCCATAACGGAAAATCGCCTGAGAAGCAGCGCCGAAAAATGCGGATGTGCGGGGGACGAGGAACGTTACTGTCTTTGCCTTTATACACCTTCTTTGAACCCGATAATTTTTTGTAATACCAAAAATCGTGCACAGATGTCTCAAAGGACCCGAAAGCCTCGTTAGTTTACATGTAACTGATCGCTCTAGTCATGCCCACGAAACGTTTTGACCTATAAGAAGGTGCCTGACCTACCTGCATTACGGCCTCTCCACTCATGTTTCCTTACTCCGTGGTCGCATAAACTGTCGCTGGTACATAGCTCAGCCAATCTTAGTTTACAACCAATAAAGATGGCGGCATAAATTGATACTATAAATAGGGGACTAACTTGTTTTATGAGCTTTTGAAAGTGGTGGTTTTCAGTTTGCGAACTGCCTTTAAAGTGGGTATGGCAAGAATTTTAGTGTTTTTCATAGAAAGTTTTACGGAATTGGTCAAACGTTTTGGATTATCTGAGATAATTTTTAAGGTTTTCGAAAAAGAACGTTTCTAAGAGCGGACGGTCCTTTCAGACACACCATTTCAGACATTAAATTTACTTTTACTTTTTCTTATGATTATATTCATTCCCTTTAATCTGTCGTTAATTGGTGACTAAAAAAGTTTAATTAACTTGACCAGAAATCGACACTATTCGTACTTGAGAGGCTGGTACTTTGACCACTAGGCCACTGCGACTGTCTTCAATGCCACAAAAATATCATTAGAAATCCTCGTATATCAAGCCTTAGGCACAAAAACAAAATCTCAATAAAATTAACCACCCACAACTCTAAGAAGTAGAAAGAACCAACTTAATGTTCATTTCTTTGGTATACCTATTCTGATTGAAATTATTAATAATAAAAACTATTGTTTTATTATTTGCATGCCCATTGCCGGCAAAACATGGAGAACTTATATTTTATTGTAACATCTATGTACTTACCACCCATGTTTGCAAAATAAATGATTTGATTTGATTTGATTTGAATGTATTAAGTGACAACTTGAAGATACATAGCGAAGCATACCCAGTCCGTTTGTGTCAACAGAGTAAGTAAAGCTAAGCTAGCTAAGTTGTCAAGTGAGAAAAAAACATTCACCTGTTTTTCTTATTTGTGGACTGTTATTGTTTATGCGGAATTCTTTTGTTAATCATCTTGATTTTGAAATTCGATGCAAAATGAAGATACAGATGAGCTTGGTTGCTATGCGTATCTGTCTGTATCACCGCCTCTCATAAACATGATTTTTACCTATTTTTGTCATGTTTCTAGTATACTGAAATTACTTAGATTGCTTAAATAGCTAAAATCTCGTAAACACAGTGAAACCCGGGAATAGATGCATTTATTAATTATTGTGTATTTATTTGAAAAAGTTGCCGTACACAATGAGGTGATTTCTCAGAAGAATAATAATAACTATGATCCTTCACACTAAATACTTAATAGCAGGCCACATACAAG
Source organism: Helicoverpa zea (assembly GCF_022581195.2). Taxonomy (NCBI): domain Eukaryota; kingdom Metazoa; phylum Arthropoda; class Insecta; order Lepidoptera; family Noctuidae; genus Helicoverpa; species Helicoverpa zea. The sequence continues at coordinate 10,942,870 of NC_061471.1, forward strand.
CTTACTTTGCGTTTCGAGGAAAACTGATGTTTACCCTCCGTAGTGGTGTAATAACCCCAATAGCAAGGCAACATTATAGGCGTTATTACTTTACTACGCAGCGCGCGTAACTAAACTAAATTATGCATTGCTGCTAATTATAGACCTCGAATTTTCCTAGCTCGCCTCCTATTATTTATTTACAGCCTTCAGCAGCTTTTTTTGTGGAAGCGTAACAAATAAACTAACTATAATAATGCCCTTCCCTGGCCCTGTTTGGCTATACCTAGATCATGTAGGGTCTTTCTGATTAATCAGTCTAGATGTATGGGGAAGAACTGTTTAAGTAGTTTTGGAGTTTATAAAAAAAGACAGACTCACGGGCAAGGGTACATACGAGGGTAAAGTGATAATAGAAGTAAAAATACGCATGAACGTTTCAAATAGTCGGTAAGCCTCTTCTCTCCAGATGTTCTAGACTTAATCCAGTCCTGACGTAGTCCAGTTAAGTACTCCAAAACAAAACAACGCACATCCTTCAGGTATCACAGATAATCAATAAACCATTCCAGCCAGTCGGAAACCACATTCATTATTCAGCGCTGCAGCGATTGTATCAGCTGTGTAAAATTACACTTCCTTCCCCTAGTTACGTGGAGCGATCGCTTCAAGCGCTGTAGCGCTCGAGGTGTAAGGGCCCGTAACTCGTTCCTTCACGGGCTGTTGGGCAAAGAGCGGGCTTTATAAAACTTTCCTGAGTGTTGAAATGTGAAATCTTGCGATTTTTTCGCTGGCTTTATTGTTCTATCGATCGGCATGTTTTGGGTTTGAAATAAGTTAGGGTAAAATTGTTTACAGGGAATTGTCAAGTAAGTAGGTTAAGAGAGTTGAGGTTATCGCCATATTTTTATACATTGTGAACTTTTCACCGTTACAGATAAACAAGAACAAGCGTGGTGATTAACGCTCATTCCTTCTCTGTTTAAGAAGAGACCTGTACTCTAAAGTAACGCTGATAACGATGAAAGAAGTTACAAAAGTTCTTAAGTGTGACTCTTGAAACTACTACATAGTTTGATATATGTACTACGAACACAGTCATCATGACTAAAACCTGTACTGAAGCATAACATAAGCACATTGGACAAAAGACCCACAAATTCAGCAAACAGACAACGATTAATCACCTAGTCTCCCAAAAGAAGCAATGTAAGTTTGTAGAACCGCATCTCATCTGTAATAAATAACTGGTGGCGTATTTTTTATTTATTTAAGTGCAAGCTATCTCTGAGAGAAGAATTATGGCCGCGACGTGACGACTTAATCTCTCCAATGTCTGTAACAGCGGGAAATGTGTAAATAATTTTATGTTCTAGCTTTTCAGAGGTTCTTTGTATGGTTGCACGAGATAATGTGTATTGTTGCAATTTAATGGGCTAGTTTGGTTTTTATAGTTATTTTGTAAATTACAGGTTGTATTTTATATAAATAAAATGGTCAACCGCGTCGTCGTCGTTGATTTTGTTCTTATTTACGTTTTCAACACATTGTTATATTGAGATTATTTTATACGTTACCTCAATCATTAATGTACAAATACATAAACAAAAGTAAAAATAATACACGAACAGCAAGAAACCCCGAAAAACAATCCGCATTACCATCCATTTGCATCCAAAAGCTCTCAAGGATCTCACATGCAATTCAGTTGCTCGAGCCAGTCAGTTCGTCGTTTCCAAGCACTAGTTGCAATTTGCAACGAAAACACTCTTTTATAAGACCGAACTGCAGTAAAAGACTTATTTGGCTCCGTACGCATCCTATTCAAGAGGCTAAGTAAGGAAAAATCGGGTCTCCTTTTTTCTAGCAAGCTTTTCATGGTAGTGAAAGAGGTTGTCAATATTTTGAGCGGTATGAATGGGCCTGTGTAGTGGATGTCAATGGGGGTTTAAGTGTGGGACCCGTTTCCATTGGTGTGATTTTGTGTCGATTTTTTGAGTGGAGTTATGGGGAGTTGTGTTGTGATGTTGAGTCTTTGCGATTGAATTGAAACTGAGATTCTAGGTTAAATTGAATTAAAATGGGGAAAGTGTTCCGATTACAAAGTCAAAGTAACGCACTAGTTACTATCAATATATCTCCAGTAAGTACGAAGTAATTAGACCTCAAAATTAAAAAGTTCAAATTCATGAGATAATAAAGGTTTCCTGTCATCTGTTCTTTAAGGCTAACAACATTGACAGATATAATTATCACTCATAAGTTAATTTCTATTTTGCTACCAAAATTCTCAAACATATTTTAAATTCATAACTTACTACCATTTTCATTTTAAAGTCACAAATGCACTTTAAATCACATTAATCACCACTGTTAAACATACACTTCCGACCCAAAGATCTGTGTCGACACCATTGGCAACGCGCTCATATCGTGCCTCCCCTTTTGAGATAGCTCAAAGCCAATTAGGTGCGGCGACAAGCCGAGGATAGCGCCAGTGAATGGCTATGTGGCGCCTTTACAAAACCCTGTTACGAACTTGTGTTTAGTTGTATCTGATGCTGGGAGGAGCTGCCAGCCATTGACGGGCTGTCTGAGGTGCTAAGATACAAGTTACCGATCTATCTAGCTTGTTTAAAAGCTGCATAGTTATCGGCACGAATCTTGAGCTCTGACCTTTACCTGCACAGAAGTAATTTATTGGGTCCCTTTTGTGGTATGAAGTGAGGCGCGGGGGCGGGCTAAAGCGGTGATTGGCCCGCACTGCATCGCGTCATAGCCGTCCCTCGGGATTGGTTCTTTGCTAATAAATCACTTCTGCGCAGATGTAGGTCAGAGCTCAAGATTCGTGCTATACACCCCCAAATTTCATACAGATCTGTGGATCTGGCGTTAAAACATACAGAGTTACTATTATGCCTGGTTCATGAAATCTACCCTTGTGACTGACAAACAGACATATTGTCTTAGCAATAGAGTAACTTGGTACTTTAGGTTCGGAAACCTACAAAAAATATAATATGAAAACTAAACCACCAACAGTACCTACTTCTCCTATCAAATTATGTCCTGACTTGCACTCCCCAAGCTGTGCTCCTCCCCCCAATCCTGGTAACCAAACTTGCCCCTTAATTAAATATCTCAAGTTGGCCAAGTAAGTCAAATTTAAGCGAGTTTCAAGCACCCATTCAGGTGTTGTCCATAATAAAACCAAGTTGTAAGTGGGACATAAGTTAGAGTACACCGTTGTCTTAGTTTAACTTAAATGTATGTGACTTAACTACAGTTGTATTGCGATTGGGAAGCTGGAATAGTTTTGCAAGTTTTGAATTTGTAGTCTATACGAGTATTGGAAAGTAAGAAAATAAATTAGCTTTTTTTGGTTATTGAAGAAAGACGCCAGTAAGTCTGACACCAGTCTAACCAAGGGGTATTGGGTTGCCCGGGCAACTGGGTTGAGGGGGTCAGATAGGGCAGTCGCTCCTTGTAAAGCACTGGTGCTCAGCTAGATCCGGTTAGACTGGAAGCCGACCCCAACATAGTTTGGGAAAAAGGCTCGGAGGATGATGATTGAGGAAAGTTGCTAGAACCAAAACAATAAACCATCAGGTAGGCATGCGTCATTGCTTAAATTGTTACAAAAGCATAGTATCGGCGTTTAAGTAAGCAATCTTGAATAAAATATCCACATCCGCATAAAGCAAACCTAATTGCTGGAAAACAGACGAAAAAAAATCAGAAAAAACATTTTTAACGCTTCCTTAAAACGCTGTATTCAATTGGCTCGCTAATCAATCTTAGTTCTTCACCTAATTAGAGTCGACTCAACAAACTTCGTCATGAAAGAATCTGGAGAAAAATAAGGGCAAGTGATTATTTGGATCATTGGGAGGGGTTCCGCAGGGTTTTCACTGAATTAATACAGAAAATTTTTTTTAATATTCTTATTATATCATTTATTTTAATAAACATTCTTTTTCTGTAAATGGCATCTGAGTAACCACTATTTAATTGAGTAAATGAAATATTGACACTAGTGCTACGGGACTCGGTTTTATTACAGTAATAATACTTTTTATACCTACACTAAAACAACCATCGGCTTCTTTATATCATCACTAGCTTCTGCCAGCGGTTTCACCCGCATCCCGTGGGAACTACTTCCCGCACCCGGGATAGAAAGTAGCCTATAGCCTTCCTCGATAAATGGGCTATCTAACACTGAAAGAAATTTTCAAATCGGACCAGTAGTTCCTGAGATTAGCGCGTTCAAACAAACAAACTCTTCAGCTTTATAATATTAGTATAGATACATACATAATTATTATGTCTATTTAATGTATGTATACTGTAATTCCCTGTCGTATATTATAAACTGTAACCAATATTAAAGGCTAGGCGTATCTGCCACAAAGTATTCAGTGAAACGAGCTTCGCCATATTTGGTGCAAAATGAATAATCAAATTTTGTTTTATTCTACGCTGCATCGGGATTAATTCCGATATAAAAATGGCAACACTTACCAATTTTTATGACATTCCCGCGTGAATCCATTGCATGAATTATTTATATTTTGTCGCACTTCTAGTGTTCTACGTGAATGTGTTTTTATGTAAAAATATAATGGTATGGAAAAATGCGTTTTAAATTGCACTTGATATAATAATTAGCTATTTAAACCGTAATTTTACATACTTGGACCCTAAGAGGCATAATATTCAAGACAGTGCTCAAGTGTTGAGCTACCTTTATTACCCGACTGTGCCCGAAAGAAGGTTATGTTTTTATAAAGTATAGCTTACAATATTTCCATAGGTACGACAAAACTTATTAAAAAAATGCATGGTGTTAAGTTATTTGCTTGCGGAACCCTAAAAAGACGCCGGTAATAGTAGTGACGACCTTCTGACTTAGCAAACGTTGGGATGAATTAGGAAGCTCATATTTCTAATCTGGGTATTAGTGTGTAAGCACTTACTCATTACTTTTCTCTTGGTATCTGTCTAACAATATAAGCTTAATGTCACATTTTTTTAGATTATTTGTCCAGGCCCACAAATAGGGTCTAACAACGCAATAATATCAGATTTATTACACTGAATTTCAAGCAAAACAACTTTAATCCAAAGTTTAGACCACAAATTTTATTCAAGAAGATGTTTTAAATCTAGAACAAAAGTCCGTACCTTTTTAAGACCGTTTATAATTAGGTGGAAAAGTATGTAAAATAATTAATCATATCCTGAGCCTTTTCCCAAATATGTTGGCTTCAGCTACCACTCTCACTGGATACAGCTGAGTACCAGTGTCTTATAAGGAGCGACTGCCTATCTGACCTCCTCAACTCAGTTATCCGGACAACCCAATACCCTTGATAAGACTGGTTGTCAGACTTCTGACTATTATTACTACAAAGTAAAAACAAAATAAATCCTCAACGTATTTAGACAAACCTAGCAGTGAAATCAAGCAATCAGGCTGATCTTAGGGCAGATGAAAAAGGAGCGGCCGGCCATGTTGGCACCGCGCCGATATCCGATGCGAACTGAATCGCGGTACTATTGCTACTCGACACTTCTGCTGTCCTGGTACTTTGAGTACAAAGTTTATTTTGGTATATTTTTAATAAGACCCATTTTAATAAAAAAAAAGTATACTTCGTGAAAGATTTTTTTTCATATTTAGTTCTAATAACACTTCAAAGTACGTTGTTTGAAATAAGCTCATAAAGGTTGATAATAAATGCGACACAAGTAAAAAACTTAGGTACCTTGTAAATTACAGTGATCTTTGTCACTTGTGAAGATGATAATATCGGTAAGTAATTAGTAGGCATACCACATTAATAATTATCCCAACGACGAAGCTCCCAAAAAATGCCATAAGTATGTAAATAATACTACATTCACAAAACTCACTATTTTACGTCAGATATAACTTTACAACACCCTGTAGCTTGTTCAAAGAACATTTTGAACACACCCTATGACAGGCTAGAAGCGTAATTTATTCATGAGTTCCTCTTATAAAAGTTTTACAGTTTCAAAATTTTCAGTCTCACATTTAACAAGAAACATGTTGTGTGATGTACGAGTACTTTCAAAAGGAAAGGAAATAATTATTGTATTGTTAACTTCTTTATTTTCTTTTGGCATTTTAATGTTACATATTTTTAGTGTTCTGTACCAAAAGAGTAAAACGGGGCGTTATGAAGATTTCGCTGTACATGTGTATGTCCGTCTGTCAAAAGGCTCAATCTCATGAATGATAATAATATTTTCTCGATCATTTTCGGATCTGACTTAGACTTTACAGTTACACTTTACAGTTTTTTTGTGAATTAAATGTTACTACGTTTCATCGGCAACGATGAAATGAAACAACGATACTTTAAATTATCAGAAATGATTCAATTTACATTTTTTTTTAAAGTTGACTAGCGTTTAATTTACAGTCAGTATTTCGTATAAAGTTTCATACAGTACCTATAATATTGTCTTTATCGTCACTATACACACTGCATAGCCTGTCAACCATATAGTTTTATGATGGATTGAGTTTAGCCAAGCTGCTTCGCACTTCGATAAAGTGCTAAAAGTAATTAAGAAGTTTACAACCTGCATACTTAAGTACATTCAGCTTGTTTTTTTCTGAGCAATATGAAAAAAAAAATACAAGTAAACACTTATTTTTCTGGTATAAAACCCATGGTTCAAGGCTGACCAGGTTTCCAGGTTCCTCGGTTAAGCGTCCAAGGTATACACATATATAGAAAGTACATACAACTTAAAACCTGATATCTAATCCGCATATACCGACTTCAGAAGTAAGTGCTTCAACCAATACATTCCCATGACTTCTTCTATGCCGTTGAAAATATTTATAGGCAGCTCTGTCCGCTTATTTTCCGGTTGTTTCTAAAACTGATTTTCAAAAGCCCTTTTCGTCAAGACAAAACTTCTCATTCACACACCGCCTATCTTCACCGAAATTCGAGTAACAATAGTAACGCCACCCAAGATTAGACAGAGCCGAGACAGTTTCATTTGGCGTGTCTGCATCGGAACAAGCTCTGAATAGCAAGGAGCCAGCTGTAACCGCTTTAAACTGGATCATCCGGACAAAATGGACGCCCAAATTGTATTGAAGTTGGTACCGAATTGTTTATGAAGCTAGGAGATAAGTTCATTAAGATTTTTTTAGGGATTAAAAAGTCATTTGAATATCATTACTTTTTGAACATGTCGAATAAATAAAATCATTAAAAAAAAACCTTTCTTAACCAATACATAATTTGAGAAAAAAAGACAACTTGGGTACAAAACAATGAGGAGCTTATGAGTATCGTTTTCCGCATTAAAACTGACATACACTACAAAATCTTCCTTTTCATTCAAGGTCACTTTATAAAAACATTTCTCTAATGCTTAATCAACTTCTAACTTATTAAGGGAAACAAGCAACAACATATTTACAACACAAAAAAAAAACTATCCTAGTAAAACAATTTAAAAAAAAACATATATACAACGTTATTTTTTGTTTGTGCGAAACCTGAATATACACACATCAAAAGTGTCTAGGGATCAACATATATTTTTGCAATAACTTTTCTCCTGATTGATATTAATTAAAATTTTCTTTAAGGATTCATCAAATAAAGTGTTTTCGTTTGTCACAGTAACGATAAACCAAGTCACCTTTGCACTAATAAAGAAATTTGCCATTTTCCTAATAAAGGGATTTTTGACATTTGAAACACTAACACAAAAGTTCGAAAAAAAAGACTGAAATAACAGTTTTCTTTAAAAGTTTATTGGGTAACTTAAACAATTAATAATCCGTGTTTCTACCGCGAACACTAACAACACAAGAACATCGGTTTGGCATACTCAAAATGAGTTCATCCAAATCACGATGTGGAATGGCCGCCCATGTTCGTTGCAACAACAAAAAAAGGTCTTCTTGCGACTGGATACCCTCCATATTCGGCAGAGCTCTTCTCTGTAGCATATCCCATGCATGCTCAATCGGGTTCAAGTCTGGCGACTGAGCAGGCCAGGGCAGGACATTGATGTTAGCTGCCGCGAGAGTCTGTCTTACAACTCTTGCGGTGTGCGGTCGTGCATTATCATGCATTAACTGAAATAAGGGACCGATTTGCACTTGTAGAGGAACGATGACGTCTGATACAATCGTCTCAGCATAAATTTGAGCGTTGAGGTTGCTTCTGATCCAAATCAACTCAGTTCTTCCGCCGATCCAAATACCCGCCCATACCATGATGGTTCCACCACTATAAGGATGGACTTCCTGGCAGGATTTTAATCGCTGTTGGCGTCCAGGGGTTCTCCAGTGTCGTATACGTCTTGTATCCGGTCTCATACCAAAACGAGACTCATCAGAAAAGCACACGAAACGCCATTGTTCTTCTGCCCAATTTCTGTGTTCAAGAGCCCATTGATATCGAATCCTACGATTGTGCATTGCTATAGGTGGTACCCGTAGCGGTCTTCGGGAATGAAGGTTCACTTCATGCAAGCGGTTTCTGACTGTTTGGTCGCTAATTAAGTTCCCTGAAGAGTGATGAAGCCTCACGGCTAACATCATGGCGGTTATTGTTGGAGCTCTTCGAGTTAAGATTTGAATGTATCGGTCTTGTCTCCGTGTGGTGCAGCGATACCGTCCTCCATGGCGCTCAGCTACGGTACCAGTGCTTCGGTAACGTGTCCAAAGTCGACTGATAACACTCTGACTTGTATTCAGAGCTAAAGCCACAGTACGTTGCCGGGAACCAGCTTCTATCATTCCCACGGCTCTGAGCATTTCTTCCCTGCTTAAATGACGTCGCCGCTCCATAATAACGTTGGTTTTAATCAGTAGTAGGGAAACAGTAGCACTAATAATGTCTTCAATGCGTTGTATGTGTTTATAGGGAAAATATTGACAGCTGATTTTCATCTTTTACTCGAATTTGATTCACAGTTCCTGATTCAAATTATGAAATGCACCAAAAAGGATCCATATAAATTTATAAAATCATAAATTTATTACAAAGCCACATCTCAATCTCAAGAAATCCGCATAAAAATGCTTGATCCCTAGACACTTTTGATGTGTGTAGTTTGTTCAGAATCAGTAACTGAATCGATTCCAATAGTTTTTACACCATGTTATATTTTTTCCCAAAATTATCTAAAAAACTTTGAATGTTGGACACCACAAATAAGTATTTATTCTCGCACAACAAAGGTCACGGCGAGTTCATAGCGAGCGCGAGCGCACAGTGCTATCGCGTTGCGCGGCATGTGCGTTTTGTGGTGATTATGTATTTTTACGGACAGTCCCGTAACTTAACAAGCTTATAACTTTGTGATTTTTCATGATACGGTTTTGAAATTTCGTACATAGATTCTTTACATAAAAATACTAGATAGGTGTATCAGGTTTCGCATAAACAAAAAATAACGTTGTATATGTCGTAGCCATATCGTAGAATTGACCACTTCATGAAAAGCTTGAGCATTTCATGAAATGGTTGCGTTTCATGAAATGTTCATGTTAATTTGACCAGATCGTTAAATCGTCAACATTTCTCGATTTTGTCATCCACGTCTGGCCGTATGGTATAATAGGGTATCCATAAAATATTTAATATAAATCCACAATATTTTGGGTAAGGGGGAAACTCGCGTAGCATAGGTAATTCGACCCATTGGAGTTTAATTTCATAAAATCTGGTAGTTGTGAAATTTTTCACAGCTCAAAATTGTCAGGAGGCAAAAACACTTAGGTTTTTTTCATAACTTCGATTGCAAATATAAAGAGTAAGAACTTGTTCCTGTTCTTTAAGTCCGACATACATAATAATTTAAATAAAATAGGAACTTTAGTAACATTTTAGGAATCTTAAAATAGAACACACTTAATCTTAAATGACGTAACCTGTAGGTTCACTGCCTCGTTGGTCTAGCTGTCGCAAGCGCAGCTGTCGAGCACGAGGTCTTGATTCCCGGGTCGAGCCGAAATCGCTTTGTGGGTTTTAGAGACTTTCACGAAACAGCCCGCAGCTTGGAAGTTGGTATTTGTGCATCGGAGAGCACGTAAATGTCGGTCCTGCGCCTGATCTCTCTCCGATCGTGTTGGATTGCCGTCCCATCGGGCTATGGAAGTGAAGGAATAGTGAGTGCAGCTGTGTCTGTGTGTCACCTCGCAAATTCTTGTGCACTATAATATGTCTCACGCAGTTGGCTAATCTCCTTACATGAGCCGCCGTAGCCGATAATTGGCTAAGAGGACATTATTGTTGCATACTATGTTGCTATAGGGGTAGACGAGTTTCCCCACCTTACCTAGGTCTGCGCTCAGCTGGCTCGTTTGGGATGCGTTCTGAGAGCGGTGGGTTCTTGTATCTGGTGGATGTTACACTCGCTACTACTCGCAAGAAGTTATAAGGGTTACATCGCTGGTAAATAATTCCATGGGGTTTGGAGTAAGCAAATTAAACAGAAAAGTATGTTCCTGTCATATATATTATTATTAATAACACAATAATAGTCAATAAATAGCTCAATGGGTTTCTTTGGGATATAAACCTATTTTTAATGTATTGAATCATTTTTAGTCGTCCACCTTATCCAACAGTTTTATGAACTTCCTTTAATATTTCAAAATACTTCTCCATCGGAATTATACGCATAGTAGGATCGTCGACGCATTTTTTTATTAAATATAAGATATTCCTCATCTGCAGTTTCCATAACGTCATATTTTGACAGCCAGTAATAGTCCATGGACGTCTTTGGCGTGGTCACCCTACTGTTCTTGATTTGTTTTATAACCTTATAATTAAAAACGTTGTTATAATTCACCAACGTAGAATTATTTAATATTATTATTATTTTCGTCGTACACTCTTTTGTCACTTTCTTCCTCAAACGAATTATTCAATTTTTCGCTGCGAGAATTTTCAATGCAGTCAACGGCCGCCATCTTCAAACGTAAATAAAGCGCTGGCAGCGACCCTAGGGGCAATTTACATAACTATTTTACGATGTGATCAATTAATTTTGATAATTTCATGAAGAAGCCGAGCTTTTAGTTGCACATATCGAGAAACGATTTCTCATCATTGATTTGCCCAAGTCACATCATGATGTGGCCAATAAACAGTGAAACATTTCATGAAACGGGACCATTTCATGAAATGGTCGAGTCATTTCATGAAGTGGTCAAGTCTACGATAAGGCCACCACTATATCTAAAAGACGTCAAAAAATTCATCCCCATCGTTGTCAACTGGGAGCGTACCCAAGAGGCTGGCAGCATTACCTCGTTGGATGGCCATGCTGATCCTTTATCCGAGGTAATAGCCAGCCTTTTGGTCACGAGAAGCGTCAACCAGCCGCCTAGACAGATCTTTAAATAGGGTGTGCGCATTCGGACCCCACGACCCGAGGGGTATTTTTCAACCCCAAACGGTTCGAAAATATAGTTGCCGATAAGGCCACTATATTTCCGCCGCTTGAGGTTCTAACAAAATCTTAAGAAAAGTACAGAACCGTTAAAAAAATACTTGTAACTTAGTACCCACACACCCAATTTCCCAATTCCCGATATTTTTCCACTACCCACTAGTGATAACCCCACAAGACGAGTGTCCCACCCAGAATGGAACATGTTTGTGTAATGGAACTAAGCCGAGTCTGGAACTTTGTACAAACTAGTTATTTTCCTATTGGAATTACATTATGAGAGCGGTTAAGGGGTGGGATGTAGTTTCCTGGTAAATTGCCTGTGTGTTTTGAGGTGTTATGTTTTACTAGAAAAAGTTTTAGATGGTATATCGTTGTGATAGTAATTTTATTAAATTAATGAAAACAAATACATATTTACGGAGTCAGTAAAATGTTGTTGAGAATTAATAATCAACCCCTTAAACTTGCTACCTTTTTATAAAAGCTACGAAAATGTTTTGTACGAAAAAGATGTTTACATGTTTTGCACTCATTTTAATTTTAACGTCAAGACTAGGTACTAGTGAAACTGAAAATTTACGTGCGAAAATTGACATAAAACTGAGTAACGCTAATTTTTCAACTTTTTTTGGTCTACTTATTTACAAGTACATAAATCGTCTCATAAAAATATTAAATAGTTAAACCTGTTAAATGAAAAGCACAGCATCCGCCTTAACCGTGACCAGCCGAGAGCTCTTGAACTTATTCTTATTAAACTGGAACAAACTTAACGGCCGATCTTATATGAGTACTGCAATATTTCAGCCGCTATTACTACGTAAATCATGAAATCTGAACTTTTACACGGTTAATAACATTTTCAAAAGAACTTGAGATTCCTGTGAACATTCGTATATTTTGTAAGATATTTCTTAATGTCGCAGATATCAAGTGATTTTTTGACGGCAGGAAATCTGAAAAACACCCTTGCCTGCTTGTAAATATTTTATTTTAGATGCAAACATCCGTCTACAAGTAACAAACTCGTAGAATAATAACAACATAAATATTTATTTATTTAAACTAGAATTTCCAGAATTTCAATATCAAAAAGTAATCTTCACGTATACATTCCACGACTTCCATTCTATTCCATTTCCACTATCATATTAAATGTATGCAAACAAATTTAAGCGCACTCACACACTCAAAGGTTCGCGATAAAAGGCTCTAAGAGGTCATGAACCGCGTAACAGTGCTACGAGTGTCGCTACGAGCTGCTACGATAGCTACGGCGTAGACCGAAAATAGGATTGTATTGATTTACGGCCAGAGTTTATTTGGCATTATTTATTAAAGGCAAGTCATTTAGAGGTACAAATTGTGGTGTTTTGTTTCCTATGTGAATTTACTTTTGTTTTCTTTGTATTGTTTTTTTTTTTTGACTGGCTGGTGTCCGGATTATTCAAGGCTATTTGATATCAATAAGTATGACTTGCAGATTATGGTGTTAACTTTTGAAAATTGTCTTTGAAAATATGAAATCATGAACACATATTTAAGTAGGTAAATGAACAACATGTGCGTTAAGTCGTTTATCTCGAAACAACGCGACATAATAAATAAACCCATCCCGTTATTATAAAACTTCCTTCAAAACCAGATAAAACATGGCGGTATTAAAGTTATAAACAAAAAAAGGTACAATCAATTCAAACTCGCAAACCGATAACCGATACAAACAACCGCAACCTAAAACCGAACATAAAATTTAATAACCATCAAAAATCTTCACAAACTCGGTCAGAACTTCAGAACACCGTGTCATCGTCAGACCGAATTCTGAATCGTTAGAAATTTGCATAATTGCATCACCGGAGGCTTTCATAAAAAATATATTTAGGGACACCTGGCTTCCTTCTAACTTTTGCCACTAAAAAATTATTTATATCAAAGTTTTGTCATAAATCAAGATAAAGTTGTTTACAAAGTAATCTCGCGACCCGGTTCCTTCGCGAATATTTGTATTACTGCTGTATATAAAAATAAATGACACTTTTCAGTTTTGAACGCTTTGAATGATATGTTTCAGGTTTTTGTACCTGAAAGCTGGTTAGTGAAGCTGGTACGTTGTTATTTTTTTTGTGTATGGCATAAAACATGTAGCAGTTACAAATACTAATAAATTTAATTTCAGATTTTAATTTAATGGTGTACAATACACAATTGTGAATAATTTTAAACGACAAGTGTATGTATTATTCACTTAGAAAAATATTCAAAATTGTATACCATTATACATATATTAGTAACCAGTGCACATTACCTACATATTTATTTGTAGAATTACTTTTAATATTACATTAAACATAAATAAACTTACCATATTAACTTTTTCCAAGATAACATACAAGCAAAAGTAAATGAAATCGATACCGTAATGAAATTATCACGTCCCGGCGCTATCCATTTCAAGATAATAATAGATTTGTGCAAAAACTCTCATCTCAAACTTGATATCACTGTATTAGTGACACAATTGCGACGAAAAATTTACGATTATTCGAAAAGTAATCGAGATGTCTACTGCCCAGGGCACCTCCTTATTTGTCCCTAAGGGGCGCTAACTCTGACTTGGAGCATCGAACTTACTGGAGACGCCATTGCTGAGCGACTTTGCTAAAGGATTGAGAACTTCAGTTATTTGCTTGTCATGTGTTTCAGATTTGAGCTTGTATTTGACTGTTTTACCATATATGTTACGATATGATTGATTTTTTTTTTTCAATCCTATCGCTTTCATTATTTCTTGTGCTGCCTCACCCCTGCGAATAAACTTTCAGATTTTTTGCACACAAATTAACAATCATGGCAAGTCCAGTTCGTTATATACTCTAAGACTTTCGAAATGAAATACTTTTTCCAAAACGTTCGATAAAACTTTCAGGTACATCGCTATATTTTGGACTCGTATGAACTCTTAAACGTTTAGACTCCCTAAACTATTCTTTGGGTCCTTTAGGCCCGTTTCTAAAAGTAGTTGCGCCTGAATTTTTATTTGTATTGCTAGACTTGAAAGAGTTAATATAGGTTTTGGAGACTTTATAATCTACTTTTTATAGTTTTCAGAATTTTGCTCCGAACGGAAAATACGTTTTATACGGTATTTGTCTACTTCAGCGTTTGTTACCATTGTATGTTTTACTCGCTTAGGTCAAATTAGCATTGAAATAAAATAAAACCACTTTTTTACTTTAGCTCCAAAACTCTGTTTTCCTCAAGAGCCTCACAAATATATCTCAATAAGAAAATCAAACATACGCTACAATGTGCAATACCACATTTCAAAACATTACACTGCAAGTCATTCTCAACCTTCAACATACAGCATCACAAAGCGAAATCCCCTACTTCCTTAGTTCCTTACCAAGCAAATCCTGGACAAGTCACTAGAGCAGATATATTTAACACCAGCCATAAAATACTTGGAGTGGTCAGGGGTCTCGCAACGCCCCGCTGTTTATACCCGGGAAATAATGGCTGTGAGAAATAATTCTCTCGTTTTAAAGTACGTATCTTTTGTCTTGTGGGACTTGTTGTAAAGTGTATCGCGTTTTTTTGTATTGATGTCGGAGTTTTGTACGTACACTTTATAATATCATTTGTCAGTTATGTATGTGACTTCACTCGCGCTCAAAGGGAACTTTATTCTGTACCCTAATAAAAAGTGGCCTATTTCTGTCTCAAAGAAACCAGTTTATTCCATGCCAAATATCGTTACCATTGGTTTAGTCGTTTTAGCGTGACAGCATAACAAGCATACTCACTTTCTCAGTTATATTTCTTTTAATTTCTGCCTTCGCCCTGAGAACTACTTATCAATATTTCCAAAACGATTAGCGATTTTGTAAACGTTAATCCGTTTATAATCTAAACAATTATGCTCCTTATTACTTGTGGACACCCCAATACTAAACTTCAATGTCACAATGCACTTCAATGATTTCAAGTACAAAACTGTTTTAATCAAGCACCGCAATATATTGGCTAAAGTCAAATAATAAATAGCCTAAAAAGAAGAAATAATGACTGTTTCACGCCACAATCATCGTGTCTAAATACAAAAACATTAAACGACTTTTATGTTAAACACTAAACAAAAAGTAGCATTCTAGACTTTGTTTAAACGTATGTAAATATGATATTTATTTAAACGAGTGTCTAAATGTTGGCGTAATGAAAAAATAGAGTAATTTACTGGGCTGTGAATGTCATTCATGTTATGTCATACAGAGGTTAAGCTGTAGGGTTAGCAAAATGTGTTTTAGGGTTGTTACAACTTTTCCGTATGATTTTTACCACTTCTCCAGAAAAAATCGTTTCAACGCTAAAGTGTAGATGTCAGTACTTCATGTCCATTACCATAATAAATGCCTACCAACTGAATACCAAAAGTGTGTGAAGTACGTTTGTGAAAACAAAGAAAACACAGTCCCTAAAATGTTTCAAAGTATGTATTTTTGTTAAATTTTAACTGTCTTGAATATATTTATTTTAAAAATATTTGTAATAACCTACCCTAGTAATGTTATCTTCACTAAGGCAACACGTTACACCATTAGCACTAATTTATACCTTAATAACTTGCCAAAAATACAACAAGGCATAACATTTTGAAACGTGTCAACCCTAAATTTGACTAAAATTGCGTTTTAACCCTCACGCGTTAGGCCTTTGCATTTATTTACACTTTACTTTTACGCGTTAATTAAAGTTTTTTTTTCAAAAGTGTGAAGAGACTGGCCACTTTGATTTTATGCCGTTTTTTCATAAATTGAGCTTTTGAGTCCAATTAGTGGGGGTTAGTGGGCGTAACATATTGGTCTTTGATTAAATAGCTTTTCAATTACGTATTTTTTATGGATTCTATTTGTTAAGTGTGGTTAATGTATTCAAAAGAAACATTGCTCCAATGACTTATTATGAACTAGCTTCCGCCAGCGGCTTCGCCCGCGTGGTGTGTTGATAAAAAGTAGCCTGTGTGTTAATCCAGGGTATCATCTATCTACATACCAAATTTCAATCAAATCGGTCCAGCCGTTTTTGCGTGATTGAATAACACACATACATCCATACATTCTCACAAACTTTCACATTTATAATATAAGTAGGAAGTAGGATGTTCTGCAAAAAACTGGAAATAATGGAATCTGTTTCTGAGCGCTTTTTTCGGCTGTTTAAGGATTCATTCAACAGAAAATGAATAGTTAAACCGCGGATAAACCTACCTATTTAGAAACTCGGCAATAACTTTGAAAATCTTAACTTTTCTCAACTTTCTTTTCAACAATTTAGAGTAGAAAATTTTCCTGAACAAATAAACACACTTCACGAATATTTTTTCCTAAAAACAATGTAAACACAAAACTCAACACTACATTTCAAACAAAAAAAAAAACCTCAACCTAAATATCGAAACAAAACACCGTTGGACAATTAAAAAGCGTTGCTAAAAAACGTAAAAAACGTTAAAAAATATGAGAA